>NC_041374.1:12520625-12868125 GCF_900634415.1 Cottoperca gobio
GGGGAATATCATAAAAACAAGCAAGTGTTGTTTTAAAGTTCCATTTCTGCTTGACATGAATGACTCTGTTAGTCTCCTCTATTCATTACTAAATTATTGTTATTTTAATTTGGCCCCCCCCGAGTTGTTTATGTGTACCCCAAAGCACACCATCCTCCGCAGATAAGCATGGGTTACTGCTAATCTAATCAATATTAATTACAGTGGAATTAAGGATTCAGAATGCTGCTCGTCATCTATCATTCCCAGCGTGGCGCTTTACATCTCTTCTCCAGCCATACAGTCATTTCATCATCAGTGAATCATCGTGCCGGAGCTGTGAGACATTTTCACAGAGGGCAGGACAAGTTTTTAAATTGAACATCTTGCAGTGCAAAATTGACTTCTCTTCCCTTCTCTTCTCTTGAATGCCATCTTGTAGCTAAATGTCCAGTTGATCTGACCTTTCTCTGCCGGTGACTCATTGGCCTCTCTCTGAGCTCCTGTTGCGGTGAGTCAGCTGACAATCATCCAAATATCACATCGTGTAAACGGAGACAACAAGGACGGTTGTTTTTACTCAGCTGTGAGCTTGCACACTGTATGCTGAATTAAGTAACAATCTTTACCTTTTGTATACTGCACATAAATGTGTTTTTTGGGTATTTTCCAGCATCCTCTTGAGATTCAACATATCGGCAGTTTAAGAAAGCTTTGTCAACCTCTGGTTGCTGGGTCATCATCTGGCCTCCAGTCTCACATAAATAAACAGAGGAAGGAATACAGAGAGTGCACTAATACGAGTTAAAATCCGATGGAGTGACATATTTGCTATGAAAACAGTAAAGAAGATGCTACGATTCATGGAGGACTTTATAAAACAAATGTGTTATTCCTGTTACGTATACTGATGTGAACAAGAAGGCATCCGGGGTGTGTGACTCGGCTGCTTGTTTTACTGCAGCTCATGTTTTAAATGGATTTCCTTTAACGTTGTTTTCCATTTATTTCACTATTCTGTGAATATCAACAACGATATGTGAAAAGTACTTGAGATGGCCAAACAATCACACTAAATACAAATGTCTTATTTTATATAATAATAGTCACACAGCTGTTTGAATTCTCTTCCTTGCTGGTGCATCAACGGATGCTCTGATATCTAATGTTTGAGTATCAGTTGCAGAAAGGCGATGAGGGATGAGCAACATTGTTAGAAAATGGAACCAGTATTAACAGTTATAGGTCGCTGTTTGTTGGCCACTGTCAAATATTAAATCATCTTGAAACAACTGCAGCCCCACACAATTGACATAAAGTACCGTAAATTAATATATGAAGGTCAAAATGTCAAGTTCAATTCTCTGGAATTTCCTTAGGCATAAATATTATCTTTAAATTAGTCAACGGTACTGTGTCAGAATACACAATAATGCAAACCAGCAGTATGGCTTTCAAATCTCACTATATGGAGCATATATGGCTTTATTTGTATGCACATACTGTGTGAGTTTGTGTATGCAGTGTGTGTAGTGTGTGTGTGAGGTCAGTGTGAATGCATGCGCTGCAGCTTTAATGCATTGTATTAAGGTAAATGAAAGGCAATGGGGGTCCTGGTGTCACCACGGTTAACATAAGTGTTTTGGTATTTGGGCGGAGGTTGTTGTGCTGAAAGGTCAAACTCATTGCAGCGCTGCTTCAATATGTGGCAGGAAGATGACCTTCACCTCTTCAATTTCCTCCATACATTACTTACAAATAAACATGCGGCTCCTACAAGGACAATTCCTTTCTGTCTCTAGAGTAAAGAAATTAAGTTGTTGAGTTTCTGAACAACTATCTGGGGAGTTACAGGCTTGCCCACAATAGAAAAAGTGTTATTGATTGTCTGATTGAAATAAGTCCTCGCTCGCTTCTTTGAACACATATCTGCCAGAATCTTCCAATTGTGTTTCTCTCCATCTTGGAGCATTGTTGTACTTGCACATCTCAGGTGGTGTTTGTCACAGACCTTCCTGGAACATAGACGCTCTCCCTCTATCGTTTCTGTTTTCATGTGTTCTGCTTTTCTTCACTTGCCACTGATTTCACACCTACATGCTGCTCCTACAGACGTCACTGTGTTTTCTTTCCCCCCAGAAGTCCTTCAAGGACATGAAATGCAACGTGTGAGACAATGGCTGCATGTTTCCCTGTTCCCACTTTTCTTCATTACCCTTTCTCTTTTTTCTTGCCTTCTCTTTGTCCTTTTTCATGGTTTTCACTATATATTCTTATTTTTATTTAAGCGGAGAGTTAAGATTAAACTAAAATCACCAAAAATGTGTCGGAATTCAAATCAAACATTTAATAAAATCCCATCATCCACTGAAGATCTGCTGATCTAATACATCATTCATCACAATAATAATATCCTGCCAGTCATCAGTTGTTGCTCCAAGAAAGAAAACTGTAACATAGTGATATCATAGTGACTCACTTGAAATATGAGTTTATCATCACCCAGTGCACCGCATGTATTTGACTGTAACTGCTCTCCTGGCTGTGATCTCATGTTACTGTGAGGAGGTGCTGTATGGATTCATGCTACACTCAGACTGATGTCATCCGCTGCCTATTGGACGATTGCACCTCTGATGTGCCTGTTTGTCAGCAGAGTTAATTACCTGATACTCGGTCTGAAAACTATTGTAACCTGAGAAGTAAAGGTGCGTCGCAGGGGCATGACATCACAAACCATGTCGTCACTGTGATAATATAAGGAGCAGAGCGTTTCAACCCCTTTTAACTCTTTATTGATCAAATGAAGACGTATGCTTAAAAATTTTAAATATAAAATACATGTACAGTTAGCAAGCCACGCATAGCGCCACAAACGGCCTTCTTCAGAACAGTTGTACGCTTTTTTGACAACAACAATATTCACCCCAGATAGTCACTTTAAATGACAGAACACCGTCAGCACTTTCTTTTCTATATGTTCGAGTTTCTTTCCGTCTTTCCTCGACCTTGAAGGAATTGAATCAACTCTTTAAGAAAGGGAAGAAGAAAAACACGTAAAATCCAGCTATAATTATATTGTTGATTTGTGGAGCAAAGAAATAATTAATAAAAGTGACAAATAATATGTCTAAATATGTGAACATGTCGACATGAGCTTCACACTAAACCATATGGCAGTCCTCACCACATGTTTGGACCATATTGACTTTTACATGTCGGGTTCTTTCCACAGCCATACATATTTAATAATGGAGCATATGGTTGTCATCGGAGGAGGTCAGTGCTAGAGGCAAAGCTGGGCCTGCGTCCTGTTGGCTATACATCTGCCCTCCCCTCCGTGGATAGGGTGAAGGGGGAGGGAGGTATCTAAGAGGTGAGACACTTGAGCTGTATGAAGGACTGACTACTGAGTAAACTATGAATAAAATGCAGACAAAATAAGACTTAATTTTACTGTATTGTTATCTTAAAGTGACACGCCTATTTTAGAACAAAATTCAGAAGCATGTTCTTTGCAGAAAAAGGACAGCTGACCTTTTATTTAAAGGAATAAAACTTTTCTCCTGCGGTCATGCCAAAGATGTCTGTCACCTTTAGAAAAATGCAGCAATAGTCAGCTACTGAAATAACAAAAGTGTACATTCAGTTGCAAAAGCTTAGATGCAAAAAACAAACCAGAAAGATAGACTCTAATGGATGCCAGCACTGTTGCATGGAAGAAAAAAAAAATACATACAGTCGTAAGGAGACGTGAAGCCAATTTAATTTACTTCAGCTTTAATTAAATGAAAAGTACACACAGAGTATAGTGGTGTTTTCTTTTGCGTTCTCATGGCCAGCAGCGTGGCAGACGTTGACGAGGCTGATCTTCCTAATGCACCCTCCTCTGCAGAGGTCATAAATTAGTCTGAAATACGGAGAGGTCCGCCGCTGCCAACCTCATCTGCAAAGTGAGTGAAGTGAAGCAGAAAGAGACTGAGATGCAGCGTCAGGCTGTTCTCAATACAGAATGTCTGCAGCGCCGACCCTGCTTCTTCTCTGACTCAGAAATGAGATATTCTGTCATGTCAGAGTCCTCGTTTCGCTCCACAGCTAAGGCTGCATCCAGCGCCGACTGTAGATAATATTGACTGATTGGCCTCATTTTATAAACCCAGCATTAATTAGAATTTCTATGAGGAATAAAATGTATTGGATTTCCATTATTATGGAGAGAGAAAGATAAGGAGCTCTTTTTGTCTGAGCGGATTTTCTTGACTTTGCACCGCTTAAGGCATGAGCGACTCTTTAAAAGTGGAAATACGACATGAAGCAGACATAGCTTTTTCTAATTTTCGATTGTAATTCCATTTCCCTAACCTTTTGGACCATTATGGAAATTGATAATCAGGCATTCCAGAAAAAATACTAATTTCATTTTGACCCAAAAAGCAACCTTTTATCTATGTCTTTGTATTGTGTTCCCAAATGGTCTCTTTGTTTGGTTTGATTGGAAGGTAATTGTGCACTGATTGATATGAACTCAACAATAGTTGCTTTTATTGCTCTTCTGGTCCAAGATGTCTGTTCAAATATTTGTTCCACCATCAACTGTGTCAATTAACAGGCAGCGAAACGTAATTGATGATCTGCCCACTGCCAGCAAACATCACTGTTTTAAAACTAATTTGAATAAGCTGTTCTAGGTGAAGCTCTACTGTTTGAATCATTTGTGAATATTTACCAAAAGCCATGAAGATCTGTCTGTACAGCAGAACCTCAGTGAGTATAAGGAGGAGTATCTACTCCGTGTGTGTATCCAGATGTGTATCAGATTATACTCTGAGAGAAAAGAGATTACCTTATCTGGGGTAACATTTATTTCTTAGAGTTGTACAAACAAAAATTGATTAACTTCCCTTTCAAGTGCCTGAATAACAATTCATTTTGATGATGCATATTAATCAAAAATGTGTCTACTTGGTTACTGCCTTGCTGCTGGAAAGGTTTTGGCTTTGAGGGAACATATCTCATACACACATTTACACCAATCTTTCAGGCAACAAAACATGTTCACCACTGTTTTCTGAAACTTTGGTCCTATAACCTTAATGCTGCATCTATACGAATATATGAACAAATAAATGTTCCAATTAAACATCTTACAAAGTCATTTTTACAATATATTTGTATAAAAGTAGCCTACTTTTAATTTTTGAAGTAAGATGTTTTGATAATACTTGCATACATACTTTTAATTAAATAAGGTTTGGAATGAAGTACTTTTACTTGTAGTATTTTACAGTGGGGTGTTGCTACCTAAGTGAAGGATCTTAATACTTCTGTTGTTGTTGGACACACACACACACACACACACACACACACACACACACACACACACACACACACACACACACACACACACACACACACACACACACACAGTTTCTCATCCTGTCTCATTTAAGCGGCAGCCATTTAACATTTACACTGTTTAATCAGTAGAAGATGAAGGCAGTCAGTTAGTAGATTAGTTTAATCAGCCTCTTCTTGCTCCTCTTCCTGCTCCACTTCCTGCTCCTCTTCCTGCTCCACTTCCTGCTCCTCTTCTGGCTCCACTTCCTGCTCCTCTTCCTGCTCCTCTTCTGGCTCCACTTCTTGCTCCACTTCCTGCTCCACTTCCTGCTCCTCTTCTTGCTCCACTTCCTGCTCCTCTTCTTGCTCCACTTCCTGCTCCTCTTCTTGGCTCATCACAGTGATCAAGGTGCACATCAACAGGTGAAGCTGATCAACCTCACCATACAGAACTTTCCTAATAATTACCAGTTCAAAACATTTTCTCCGTTGAAAAAAGTTCTTTACTCTTCTTTCAGTAAAGAAATACTCTCCAGTTCTGATATAACGGATGCTTTTGCAGCATACACGCTAACCTCTTTAGGAGCAGCCATTGTTGTTTTGAACACTTACACACACATCTAAACCACGCCCTTGGCTGCAGTAGCTCCTCACAGGAGGACGCTGACTGGTCGACACCATCTTTCCTATCGTGCATCTGAACGCTCCCCACTCACTGTCTGCTGCAGACACACTTAAGGTAATGAATAGCTGGAGGAGGCTGGCGTTCTTTACTGCAGACCAGTAAAAGGCCACCCTGTCTGGATCCACCAGGCAAAAAAAAAAGACTCTTTCCTGCAGCATCTGGTCTGACTGTGCAAATTAGCAAACTGATGATTCTCTTTGGATTTCAATGCTTCAGATGGTTTTATTAAAGATGTACTCATGTCATCATTTATGAAAGATTTGAATAGGCCACCTAAAAGGAGATACAATGTCTGTATTTGCATTTTGCTTGTGCCTGTCCATGACTCTCACAGAAAGGTCAGCTGTATCTGCTCTTTGCCAATAACTAAAGTAGGTAAAGGTGAACCTGAGAGAGGCTGGGCTTTTTGGAGGACCTTTTAAAAGAGGGTGAGGAAACCATTGGCTTTTAATTGTCATCATATTCATCTGCCAAGATTTTGTTGGCCGCTTCTTTGAAACCTATTTCAGCTTTGACTAATGAATTCATCTCAAATAAGCCAATTGTGGGTATTGACACTTTTAATCACCCTTTTCAGAGCCACCAGAATAAATAGCTGCTACATGCTGCTGGGTAAAAATATGTGAAACTTATTTTATTTGCATCTTTAGTGTCATATCACAGACTCATGTTACATAGTGATGGATGAAAACAAGACCGTCAACTCTAACAACCTGCTGTACGAAAACCCCAAACACTTTGAGGTACATCTCATGTTTGAAAAGTGCTATTTAAATAAAGTTGTTTCTTTAAATAAAGACGGGCACAGCAGTGGCTCCATGTAGCATGACTCCTTTAGTGACAGATGGTGAATCACTCCTTTAGTCATAGAGACAGTAAGACTGTAGAGTGTTATATCACATTAGACATTAACAAACTACATCTACCAATAATGTAAACGGCTTTAAAATTAGAAACTGGACACTTAAAATCACATCATTAATGAATCTGCACAAAGAGCTTCTATTGTTGTCATTTTGAGACAGAATCCACTGCATCCTCTCAGGGAAT
The DNA here is from genome assembly GCF_900634415.1 of Cottoperca gobio. NCBI lineage: Eukaryota > Metazoa > Chordata > Actinopteri > Perciformes > Bovichtidae > Cottoperca > Cottoperca gobio. The sequence continues at coordinate 12,527,677 of NC_041374.1, forward strand.
AAACTTTTCTTTTTTTAAACTGTTTGGTTCACATTTCTATATACAGCTCTAGTAGACGAGCCCCTCACACTGTTGATCAGACCGCATGTTATGCAAGACATGATAAACTGTCTCCAACGAAAGCCAGAAATGGGTCAGGGGATATTCAGGGACAAGACGATGCTTGGGGAGTGAGGAGGGGAGGATTCTGAGGGATTTGAAAAGCTGTTTGTTTCATCACCATTGGATATTGAAGCAGAGGGGATTATGGTGCTACGCTTGCATTTATGTCCCCATCACTGTTTATCAGCATTACAGTGTGGATCTTTAGCTGAATTAGGCCAAAAGGGCAAAGCGCTGTAAACGCTAAAGATTATTTTAAGGTCGCCCGATTACTGTAAGCTATTTTCATAAAGATCTATTATTTTAAAAAGATATAATCAAAAGCTGAACCAAATGGACTTATTTTCATCTGTGCGTATTATTGGCACTAAATAGCAGAACGTTACCAACATGACCTCTCCTGAGCCGAGGTTTACTAAGAGAGATGATGGCAATAAATCGCACATATGCTCAGAATTAGGCTTCAAAATTTAGACGGATCACAAGCTTCTTAGGAAAGGACATGTGTCTAACACTCGTTTGAACAATATTTCTTATTAGATATGGAAGAAAACGTTAATACCGTTGGAAAACTAGGTTATTGCGAAAATAAAAAGTGATGTTCCGCCATGTAAAATATACACAGAACACTTAGACAAATAGAAAAATAAGAAGAAGCAATAGAAATGATATCCAAATACTAAAAGTAAGACTAATATAAAATGTCTGCATTGGATTTACATTTCTTTGTGAAGGCAAAACAATCAGAATTCAAATGAACACATTTGTGTCAGAATAGGAAACTTAAGGTTAAACTGTTTTGATTTGAAACGATGATTTAACAAGAACAACCTGGACTGTGCTTTTACAATGAAAGCAAAGTACTATAAATCAGTACAGGCCTTTAGTATAGGTCTTCAAAAACTGCAAAATACTACTTAAAAAAAGCAACTAAATGAAAATAATATAAATATTTATAGTTGAAGCTTTTCTCCCACTCACTAAATACCTCCGGGTGTCTTTAGCAGCCTGTACCATCAGTATCACAGATGTGTCCCCATTGACTTATTTCGGTCCTTGTATAGGTCAGGCAATGACACACTGTAGCGCTGAGCGACTGTGGACACTTCTCATCTCACAGTGTACATCACACACACACACGCACACAGACTGTACACATGCATGCATGCATGAACTTGCAAGCAAACACAGACGAGCAGGCATGTACTCGCACAAAAACACTTGTGTGCAGCGTCACGCTTACATACACAAACACATATACGGGGTCATTTCTCGCTCTGGCGCGCTTCCACTCGCTGAAACACACACACATGCTGGGCGAGGAGGCCAGATGGAATCACAGCGTGGGCTGTTGGCCTTTCTCACTCTGGAGACTTGATTTCTCACAGTTTCTTCTCCTTCACCGTCTCTTTATCCTCTCTTTCCTTTTCCCACTTACCCCCGTTATTCTGCACTCTCTCATCTTTGTCAACGCACCCTCGCCTTGACTTCACCTTTCTGTTCTTTCTTTCTGACCTTCTTATTCATTCTCCGATTGCCTTTTCTATTTTGCGAACAATACATGACAAAGGTCGATTGTATTGAGCAGATTGTTCAATTCACAATGAGGCAAGCTTTTTCTGAAGACACCATGTGTAGTGTAAGGTCAAGAGTTGTCACATAGTGATGCTGGAGGAAAAAAATCACCCTGTTGTCCTGAGCTAGAACCAGGAAGCGCACTTTCAGACTGGCTGCAGTCTTCCTTAATCAAATCAGAGGCACGAGAAAAGAGGCAGAAATGCTTAGTCCTCCAAGCCTGTAGGTTGTCTGTGCCGTAAATATTGATTACAGGTTAAAGGCAATTAGAATAATGGAGCAAAAAACCTTGCAACCTCTGCCAAAACCTTCTTGGCTTTGGTGCGCAATTTTATAGAATAAAGATGGTGGAGAAAGCTCGCAAGCAGGCCGGGTTCTGATTTAAAGAGCTCGAGTGTCTTACCGAAATAAGCCCTTAATACGTCTTACAGAGGATAATGCACATTATACTCCAACGATGAACATCCTGAGCAAGGGAAATCACTTGCCAATGCCCGAGAGCCGAATTTAAAAGGTAAATCCAAAACTACACAAGGAAGTGTTTAAGGAAATCGACTGCCCGAAAACACTGAAGATTCAATTAGCCAAAAACAAGAGAAGGTGTTTAAAGTCCCAATAGTCTCTATTCAGAAGAACAGAAAGGCAGATGGAGGCAGACTCACTGTAACCTGCAGGCCGGGGAGCTCACCTGCTTCATGTCTGATGTTCCCCCACAAACCTATCGTATGAATTAAATACTAAACATATCTTCAACACCACCGTCTTCTTCCAAATGTTCATTTTATTGATGGTTATTTTATCAACCCTATCGACTATTTTAAAGTAGACATTGTTTTACAATTTTACATACATTTGTCAATGTTTGGTCAAGTTTATATTCATACTGTTACCACTTGAAGTGCATTTTTAACTTTTTATCTATTAGGCAACTTTAAGCTAATTCATTACTTATAGTTAAATATTTAATCTATTTATCCATTAAATTTAGTTTTTCACCATTTATTCATTCCCTTAATAACTATTTATCCATAATGTCCATTAAGTTTAGCTTCATTCATTGCCTTCGAGCTTGCTAACTATTGTTATTGTATCTGTCATTAGCTTTACTGTTACTTTTAGTTAGCTAAAACATACTTAAGGAAACATTTTCAACCATATTTATTACTTTCTCACCATTTAAGCTAGCTAACTTCTTAATCTGTTTATTACTTACAGCTATAATATTTTTAATTTAAGCTATTCCAACTGTTTATTTGTCACTACTTATTTATTCATAGCGATTTACTTCTATATACATTCTTCTTTTTTGCTTGATAAATAGTTTTCATGAATTTTTATGAACCCCCCTCCGCAGGTTGGTAATCACTTCTGTATACAGTTCAGTCCTCTGATGATGATATGATATATGATATATTTGCCTTCAATAGGAGAAGAGCAGAAGTTAACATGATGATGGGAAACGACCCATGTACCTGATGGTGTATTATGACATGTGAAGCCTCTTGATGCCAGGCTGCAGATGGCAGGCACCCCAGGGTCCTGATTCAAAGCTAAGCACGGAGCTCAGTCCAGTTTTGTCTTAAAGTGTGCCACACAGCTCAGGGCAAAGTCTCTCTCTCTCCCTCTCTCCCTCTCTTTCTCTCTCTCTTTCTCTCTCACAGACTCTGGCTGTGTCACAATGTGATAAATATTTAAAGTGTGATCAGGGGACAGCAGGCAGAGATTCCCGGAGGGTCACAACTCCCATTTCTAACTCTCAATGCAATCCATTTTCTGTTCAGACTCCGCGCATTCCACGCAGTGTGATCGACTCAACACGCACACACACGCTTTCTTTATCAATACAACCATTCAATCAGCAGCACAGTGGGAGTGCATTGTGGAATATGCTTTAAAACTCTATACTGAAAACTTTCTTTTCCTTTCAAATATAAACTTCTCATAGAACTGCACCTATTCCTTGTCCTTGCAATTCGTTGACCAAACCTAAATCACAAACCCTTGATTTTCTAGGTCACGGCAACCTTAGGGGGCAAATAACCAACTCTGCTTGTAAATAACTAAGACACATCCACCTCCAGTAAGAATCGCCCCACTGTGAGCTACTTTAGTGTTGTTTTTTCCAACTGAGACCAAATAAAGCAAACTTTGTGATGATGATTCAGTCTCTACATCCATAAAGATCCTACACCCCAACTCAGCGCTGGTTTTACAAATAAATCAGTCCTGCTTGTCCATTCAGTCCCACCGAAGGAAGGAATGTAAACTGAGTGACGGTTTGACCTTAAGTAAACACGGGGACCCCTGTGGCCCCTCAAGTCTCTCCAGTAACCGCCATCCTGCCCTGTGAGGGCGTTTTTTAGGGATGGACTGGTACATGGCTACTTTCAAACTGACAAGGGAGTATGTGCGAGTGGGGGTGTGTATATTTGCTAACATTAGTAAAAATACATGTGCATACATGTGTCCTTCGTGTGATTTGATATAACTGTGTTTGTGTGTGCATGAGAGGGGGATGTTGTGCTGCTTTTATGAAGGTGAATGTTTCGTGCTTCTATCAGGGATCACATCAGAGGTGTGTTGATTGATACCACTCTTTGTCTTCTAAATATGGAGCTAAAGCCCGCAGACAATGAGCGTAGTTTAGCATAAAAACTGGAAACAGCTAGAAATCTCCACCTGTCGGCACCTCTGAAGCTCAATAACCATGTTGTATCTTGTTTTTTTAGGCCTAACAGAAATGGACAAACAAGTCTAAGCTAAGTGAATCGCCTGCTCTATCTTTATATTTAGTGTACAGAAACATTCCTGCACACTGTCCTCCTCAAGCTCCCACAGTAACTGGGCTAACAGCATTTCACCAGAAATCAATGAAACAAAATGTAATTATAAAATATTCAGGTTCAGTCGCTGCCAGCACTGATCCACAGGAGCATGATAACTGATAAAGCCAACAGACTGGTCCCATGAAAACTAAACCACATTGAATGGTAATCGTGTCTATTCAAGAGTGATGATTTGCCAGATATAAACTCTTGCAACACTGTTAAAAACATTGAAAGACTCAGCCCGGATTATGACTATGTTCTTAAGCAATAGGCTTTTATTTCTTTTTATCGTTTATAACGTTTGCTTTTTAGGACTAAATACAAAGTGCAACTGAGGCGTATGTCATTAGTTTTGAAGGTATTAAGTCATAAACCAAAAGGTGAAAGATGAAAAAGTTACAGGATAACCAAAGCTGTTACAATTCCTCCCGAGGGGGACATGAGTGTAACCGTTTTTATGGTAATTGTTGTCAAGACATTTCACTCAAAACCCCAAATGTCAACCTCATTGTTGTGCTTGAGGATAAATCTATCATCATATCACCATAGTTAGTAGGATTAATCCTCTGCAGACCGTGAATGCAAATTTCATGCCAATCCAGCCATGTGGTGAAGCCACGAAAACAATAAGGGGCACCAGCATGGCTAAAACATAAAGACTACTCCTCCAACAGGAACATCTACAGCTAATTCCACAAGATTAAAGGACACATTCTTGGCCTTTTTTAATTTTCAAAGAAACCTCTAATGACCAAATTGTTAGTCAAGTGGAAATTTAACCTGATGGTCACACAAGATAAACGCAGACAAAGTCAGGACATCCTCCTCTGGGAACCATAAATGTCTTTTGCTAATTTCATGGTGATCTTTCCAGCGGTTGTCGAGATATGTGTACTTGTATCTGACTGGCACGCTGACAGATGGGATCAGAAGTGACATTGTTAAACAAGCTTTGTGTACGCTGTACAAAGCACCAGCCTTTTCACAGTAGGGGTGGTATCGTTTGACTTTACATAATCTAAATGAAAACAGTACAAATGGATCATCTTATAGCTGACAGGAGATCATTCCAGATCCATGAACTGATCTCTAAACTTCTGAGTTCACTCACTTTGATCCTTGATCCTCCTCTATCCTCCCTCTCTCTATCCGAAGGTCCCGGAGGAGTTTGTGAAACAGAAACACATCAGGCAGATCAAACAGCGACCCTTAAATACGGAGACCATAAACGGGCTGAGAGTAGAGCCTGTGTGTGCGTGTGTGTGTGTGTGTGTGGAAGGTGAGATTCTGGCAATACGAGAGGCGAGAATGGAAAGCAGTCAATATGTGTGTGTGTGTACTATATTTTTGCATACACGCATATTAGTCTGGCATGTGTGCTTTCATATATCCAAGTGTCTGCATGTGTTTCTGTAACTGTAAATATGCTTAGTGTGTGTTTGTGTTTGCACGGGACAAAGGTTGTGTGATATAGGATATGCCCAGAGTGTGGGGAGAAAGAGAGAGTTGGCAAACTCACTTGGCTAAAATTGCTTCCAGCTTTAAAAGAAAAGAGGAAATACCATTCTGGGAGAGAGATCCTCTGCGTCTGTGTTGAACATCATTGGCATTGTTCATGTCTGCAGAATTTAAGCTGAAACACCTGCTGAAAAGAGGCCCTGTCGAGCTTTTCCGTGTTCACTGTTGAAGTTTGTCTTTCATACAAAAAGATTTGCACTGGAGAGAGTTGTCATCTAATGGCCTCGAGTTGACCTGCCGGGGTCATTAGCATTTAGCTCGGCTCAGGGAGGCAGAAATGTTCCACAGACTAAAGCACGCTGGCGGTTTGAGGAGAAAATCACAAGGATCTGCTTTTATTGAACATGTGCTGCAGACCGACTCTTGAACATTTAACTTCTTTTTCAAGGCTACTCCAACAACTTCTGTTCTGTTTTTACAACTCGATGTATCGAGGTGGGCAGGCAATGGGCTTACATAATACACAACTGCTGAGCCAGTTCCTCATTACTACTGCACACAAAAGGTTTTACATTTCCCCCTGTCCTGGTTAAGTGCATCTAATAGATTGCATTAATATGCAATGATCTGGTTTCAAATAATGTGTTTGTTGAAAAAAAAAAATGCCAACAGACACGGACTAAAAACAAAATGAAACTTGCTGGCACACTTTTAGGATACGCACACATATGCAAGGCGGTAGCTACAGTAAATACACCAAGGTCGTGTCCTCAGCATGTTGGTGGTTGTGGAGGTGTTTGCAACCTGTTACTTTGGGGATAATAAATGATAATGTTTGACTACATCAACTTTTATATTGAACTTTAGGCCTCAGGTCTTGTATGTCCTTTCCTGTAACGCAGGGGTGTCAAACTCATTTTTAGTTCAGGGGCCACATGTAGCACAATTTGATCTCAAGTGGGCTGGAGCAGTAAAATCATAACATAATAACCTATAAATAACGACAACTCCAAGTTTTTCCCTTTTGTTTTAGAGCAAAAAAGTACAAGTACATTCGGAAAATGTTCAAATGTTATCTTTTTACAAAACATTATGAACAACCTGAAACATCTTAAGACAATAATATTATATATTATTATATTATTATATATTATATATTTATATATATTTATTAACAATATTATGCCTCAGTTTATCATTCACACATGTGCATTACAGATCACAGTGTATCTACAAAGGCACAAAACATTTTGTCACAGGTATCTGTAACAGTATTTTACTTTATGATCAAAACAACTCATTTTTACACTTTGCAAAGTCATCCCGCGGGCCGGATTGGACCCTCTGGCGGGCCGGTTTTGGCCCCCGGGCCGCATGTTTGACACCCCTGCGTAACGTATAAAGCTTTATAACCTTTGTGTTGTTGTTGTTAGATGGGCCATAGATGCCATACCCTGTCCCTATACAACATTAAACATGTGGCTGGACTCATTGTTTCATGAAGTTGGCCTTTCCCTATGAAAGTGGAAGCTACTGATTTTCACTTGTTACTGTTGTTCACGTTACTTGTGGTTTATTATTTCAACGCCTGTTGAGTCACTGGCAGTTCCCAACACTCATTGCTCTCTTTGTCCTGCATTGAAGAAAAGAGTGTGTTAGTTTCATGGGTCCATTTGTGGTGGTGGCAAATGACCAGACTGTCAAAATTCACAGTAATGTCGAGTCCTGTAACCACCTCAGCACTTCATAAAGTAACGTAAGTAATGCTAAAATGTTAACTGACAAACAAAAGAAACAGCAAAGCATATATGGAATTTAAAAACCTGAACATTTTGTGTTAATATACTCAGCCAGGCAGACGTTGATTGAAAGGATCCGTGAAAGCTCCATGTTCAGAATGTGCTGGCTGATCCAAAGTACAAATGCATTTTTGTGGTAAAGCATATAGAAAGCAGCTGAAAGGCAAAGCCCATTAAACCGCTGCATATCTGCCAGGAAGGGGAAAAAAGTCAGACATTTCCTGAAAAGAGTTGTAGCTGATCAAATCAAACGCACATGTTGAACATACCATGCCAGTGATCAAGATGTATAACTGAATTTGGAATATAATGTTCTGTGTTTGATGTCTTTTGATGATTCTCAATGAACAGGTTGTGATTCCTCCTGATGATCACTCAGTAGAGGACATAGTTTATCCACCCACCTCGTCTTATGTATGATTCTCTGGCTCTTCGTCTCTCTCTTTCTCTCCATGGAGTGTACAGTGCACACAGTATCTCGTCATCGGCCACTTGGGCCCAGACTGCAGCGCCAGATGGATAAAACAAGAACCTTTAAGACTGCGAAGGAAAAAGAACATTTTCTAACTGGTGTGATAAGAAGCAGGATGTTTTGACACATCCAACTACTTTTCATTCTACCAGCCTCGTTGATCACAGAAGACACATTTTAGTCAAACATGTACCTTAAGAGACAAGGTCAGTTTGAACTCTTTGCAAGGGAAAAAGGGTGATTACAGTTAGAGTTATGAGTTATTTATTGAATAATATGCTGAGTTAATCACAATGAATGTGGGAAATGACCTAAAAAGCTGAATATAAACTGCAGTGATAATAGCATCGTCGCAGAGTTCGAAGGTGCATTTGAGGGAGATTAATAAGGAGGAGATTAATGAGGGGTAAATAATGTGACATTGTCCCGTTTATCTTGTACTACGAGATTTTTATGAGCAAATCAATGAATATGTGTTTTGTCATAACACCTGTGCAGCACAAGACTTAAATGTATTTTTCATCTCTATTTTGCCGATTACTGTTATCTTATTTAAAGTGCATGCATCTGCAAAATCACACATTGTAAAGCAATATCCTCCACAGCTCAAAAATAGCAACATGTTGCAAGTATGTGTCAGAGTTGTATGTGCTGGTTCATAGAAGGAAAACAGTAACAGTTTTATCGACTAAATGCATAAAAAAATTCCCACTTAAAATTGAGCAAGAAACAGCAGTATAACAATATTTGGTCACATAGAGTTCCCCACTCAAACCTTAGTGGGAATATCTAAACCTTTATTTATTTATTTATTTACATGTTATCCAGCAGCAGGTTATATCTTTGAAGGTATTTTCATGGTGTCACATGTGTCTTCTCTTTGCATTGGGAACACTATGTGACCAAATCACAAAGTAATGGGACTATAGTCTCCAGCTTAACCCAGAAATGTATTTTGGTGAACACAAATTAGACTTCAAGTGCACCAACCAAAACATTTATCGAATAAAAAAACACTAAAAACTAACAATGATCAAAATACTAAAATGTGACTAAAACGAATTCAAAAGCAGGTCTCAACTGCTATTCAGCTTGTAAATACCTTCATATAACCTTGGTGCACTTCCAGTTTTATCTAAGGTTGCTTCTACAAAGAGCTATTGCCATGTTGCTGCAAATACAGTTCTCTTTTGTGACTTTTAAATGGATCTATGGCCTAAAGTCCTCACGTGTCCTCCTGTTCACCCCAAGGGGCCTCCTGCCATTCTTCAGTGTCTCATTGAGCCAATCACTCATATGATGAATAAGCTGTTTGAAGCCAGTGATACCCTTGAGGGACACAATTAACCTAGTGAGTCTGCAGTTATACACAAGGATACGTATATATGGAAGCACCAACCTTTGGTTGGCCTAATGAGAAAGTTGCTTGGTGAAGTGGTAATTTATCACTGGAGACTGTCAAGGTGATGGACATGCGCTGAGATTCACATTGTGTTTACAATGAGTTAGAGTTAGATGTGGTGGCCGGACATTTGAAAAGCGGCTTTCAACCAAATTAATGTGAAAAGGAGGCAGGCAGAAGAAGAGAAAAGGTGAGAGCTCAGGAGAGTGAGACGAGATGGTGACGACAGGTCAATGGAAACCTCATCAGGAGTATGTCAGATATTATTTAAAGGCAGGACACGGCTGTTGACAGGCCTGAGTTCTATACCCTGCTGCCCAACCCTCCTACTTAGATTTACAGCTCACTTGCCCTTGACAAACCAGTCTTGAAACACAGAGGATTAGGAGTCTGAACTGGAACGTCGATGCGTCCGGAGTGAACAAATACCTCTAAAACAAAAGACATTCTGAGACTTCAACTTTCAGCCGATGCACATATTGAGCATATTGTGAACCGTCTCAGATGACCCCCCTCTGAGACACAGAGTAGCATTTCCTGCCCGGTGAGTGCCATGAAGAATAAGTGCACCATGACCCCAGTATAAATATACACTGCAGGGTTCGCAGAAGTGGAGAGATGGGACTCATTCGGACAATCTCCAGCAGACTGCCAGGGGTTGATAACTCCCATAACCCCCCAGTGTGTCAGGGTTTTCAAGGTTCTACAGGGATTGGACATAAAAACACTCCCTTAAGGCAATCATAGCGTCTTGATTTTTATGCCACAGTATTCTCTGACTCCATAAAATCATGTCCTCTCATAGCTGACCTTGCTACACCTGCACAGAGTATTAGTTTTTTATTGATCACGATTAGGTTTTTCTTTTCCTCCAGCCGCTTTCATGGCTGCTGCCTGCAGCTTGCGACACAAACAATAGAGGGTTAATGTCTTTTGTTTGCCTTCAAAACTCCTTTTGTGCATATTAAAATTAGGTGTATTGTTATTGCTCTCATAGGTGCACTGTCACTGTGAAAGTTTCCCCAATTCAGTGATGCACAAGCAGCATTGATGGCAACAATGTAGGTTTCAGCAAGTTCTGAGTGTAACCAGTTTGCCTAAAGGAGAGATAAAAAAATATCATGGAAGAGCAACCTGTTGTTTTATGATCATTTTCATATTTGTCAGAAAATAAACTTAGGACTTTCAGCTCTTACTAATACAATTTAGTTTCCTCACAACAGCTATTTCTGACTACTGGCAAGCAGTTTGCTGGTTCATTGGATCTAATGTCTAATTTGTGATTTTATTGGAAAAGCTCTTCTGACGTCTTTAAAATATAAAGCTAATTTAAAATCTTCCTGTTGAAAATGCTTTTTGAAAAGTTTGGTAGTGTTGTCTAAAAAAGTAAAATGAAAAGCACGGGACTGAGAAATATCCAGCGCTCTACGACTCACCATTATAGAGACAATGGCAAAAAAGATATCGCCTGGCTAGCCGTATTGACTCTTCAGGTGATAAATCAAGTAGTGGGTGTCCACACATTAATCAAAGCTAGAGGTGGAAGAAGTACTCGGATCTTTTAATATAGTAAAAGTAGTAATAACACAGGTGGTGCTGCGCTGCGTCATACTGCAAAAGAACACTGTTGTTAGTCTTATATTTTCTTTTCTTAAATTATAGCTGTTATTTCCTGAAAATGTACCTTCTTTGCCCGTAATAACCACAACGATAAAACATGATTGTGTTGTTTTGGCCACTTTCTTAAGATCTAGGTTGTCGATACAGTATACTAAATGTCGATCAGACATGTTGGGGATTGTTGTATGAGGACATTTCTGTAGATTACAGGCATTAAACAGCTCGGGAATAATTCAGGCCAAGACTTGGCCTAAATGTTAGTACGAACCTGTTTAAACCATGTGCTTTGCCAGAGGGCATTAATGGAATTGCATTTGGAGGATCCGGTGTTCATTTTCTGAGCTCCTCCCCAAGTATGTCATTAAATCTTCTCTTGAGAGTTTACTTCACTTGGGAGTGAAGAAAAAAAATCATGAAATGTGCTATTAATGACCAGGGGAGCTTTGTCTAAGTAATAGGTCCCAGACTTTTAATTCTGTTCTGTTTGAGGACTTGTAGCTGGCTTGACCTGCTTCCAAATTGGTATTTGTTTTTGTTTATTTACAGCTGATTTCTTGGCTTATTCTTTGCAGTGAAGATTGGTGAGTTTGGATTGTCTGGCTGTAGTAAGAGTGATACTGGCCTGGTGGTTTCTTCTTCTGTTTTTAACTCTTTCCAAAACCAAAAATATAAGAGGAAAAGTGCAAGGAATGGATTAAAAAGGTACTACTAGGTTACTTCCTACAGCAGTTAAAAATATGTTCTAGTGTAGTTTGACCTAATGATCTAAAATACAATGACAAAGTGTTTTCTATAATGCACAGACTGCTCTCATATTGTGCATGTAATGAGTGTTTCTTGCCCAAAATGAACTCTTCCACTTAAGTATAACCAATATTTTTCACTTAAAGGTTCAGTGTGTAAGATATGCCAGAATGTCCGACCTCTCCTCCCCCACGGGCTGCGCTCCTGGCTGCGCTGTCACTGGGATGATGAGAATATGCGTCGATTTCTAGTTTCTTCCACTTTGGATTTCGCCCAATAAACAAACTAACTTTACACGGACTACAGCCCCGGTTAACTTCACTGCCACAGTAAACACAGATGGATTAGCCCCACGTGAAAATTATAAAACAGCTGAGTTTTGACCGGCTCTCAGAGTTTCAGCAGTTTGGTAAAAGCAACACACGCTATAAAGAATAAATTATATTACAATAAATAAGCCAAACTACTACAACTCAAGATCGTATGGACCTGGTTTAGAGGTGAAATGCTGCCCTTTATTTATTTGGAGCAGCTGGCTTGGAATTACACTTTGAACCTTTTTAAAGAAACACATGATAAATATTCAGGAAGGCCTGAGGCAACTTTTTTATCCAGCCAAAAGTTGAGAGATCACTATTCCTCCATGGCCAAATGTTTGGCCTTGATTTAAACTTGCATGTTGTCAAGTGAGAAGAAAAAGCTGTACTGTACAGTGCAACACTACTTTTCTCTGAGAGCCTGGGAAGTGCAGCTGATGCCTGTGAGGGAGGATATGTTTTTAAAATGTAATCCAATCCAAGCTCCCCAGTTCCTCCCTGGTGGGACTCCCTCTACAGCCTCTGTTGTTTTCATTGTTGACAACATGCTGAAGCACATTTCATCTTCGCAGTGAGCGACCTCCTCTACAGGAGTCGGCCTACATGTTACACTGGTGTTGCTGAGCCAGGTGCCCTCATTCAAAGGAGAACATGCATTTTCAGGATGGTTGTCTCCTGTGGTGAGCAAACCACAGGCTTTTACAATAACAAGCTTCACCAACTGAACTGCACAGGACCAGAGAGTTCATAGCTGGGTACATGACTACACTGCATCATGGTTAGAATTTCATACCACATCATAAATGCATGGAAATACAAAACTTTTATTTAATAAGAAGGAGAGGGAGGTGGTAGGAGGTAAGTCTGAGCAGAAGGAGAAGGCTGCATATCATAGCTCAGAGTTAGGCTATGTTTTTGGAGCTCTAAATATCCTCCGCTAGCAACCACATGTGACAGTGTTCAAATTCTGTAAAAAAATATGTTTAATTAGAATTGCAAATATTAGTCATGCATTCACACTTGTCTGAACAAACAGTGAAATATTAAGTCATCACGTCTAATCTAGACAATTGAATCACACAGTACAAACACGTGCATTATAACTAACTGACTCCTCTGTGAAGTATTTGTTTGAAATTATTCGCTTTTATAGTTCGCAAATTATGTCATATTATATATACTTTAATAGCAAGACTAGTGCTGTGTCTCAATTTGCATACTTCTGTACTTACACTTGCTATTTTATGTGAATAAGTGCGTTCACACTGAAGTATTTAAGGGATATTTAAACTAAGTTCTTAACTGTTGTTGGATAGAAGCCATCAGTATGTTTAATGGGCTAATTTAACAGTCTGTAATGATTTCGTACCAGGAACGATGACACAAATGCTAGCTAGCTAGCTAACAGCGACAATTGTTATTTACATGGAAGTAGTAACGGAAATATCCAAATTGAGACAAAGCACAAGAGCATACAGCCCTGCTGGAGCTAAATGTATGCTAACATGCTCAAAGTAACGATGCTAACATGATTTTAATGCGAACACACGTTTTTAGCAGGTATAATGTTTCTTTTTTTCACCACCTTAGTTTAGGCTGTTAGCGTACCTACAGGCCTGGTCACACAGTTCCGTATGGCAGAAACTTATATAGAGCCTATTGATAGCGTATCACGTACTTATACAAAACGTATCAGAGTGAATGGCCAACGTATTCGATGAATGCCCAACAGATGCATAAAGCATTCCTAGCGTATTCCTTTGCCGTATGGCGGAAACGTATGCCGGCGTATACAGGATATCGGCAATACGCTGGTGTACGTCGTTGACCGCTGAGGCCGTAAACATTTTTTGAGCATGTTCAAAAACTTTTGATCTGGAGCTTGTTCCACCATTTTGGAGCCAGGATAGCAAACAGGCGGGTTTTATTTGAGGGGTATCTTGGTCTCACTCGCAGTGAGGGAGTCGCGAGCCGAATGGCCGGTGCAGAGCGAAGTGAGCGAGCTGGGGAGTCAGGTTTGACCATGGCCTGGAAGTAGGAAGGTCCTGATCCATTCACAGCACAGTGGGCCAGCACCAGAGTCTTGAAGCAGATTCTAGCGGCTACTGGTAACCAGTGAAGGGAGCGGAGGAGCGGTGTAGTGTGAGAATAAACATAAGTATATAATATATTTGTATAGTATGTATTGCTGCAAGAAAGCATGGTTGTCATATTTTACTTTCAATACCAGCATCAGCTTTCTTTGGTTTAACTTTGTGGTTAAAGCAACTCTTTACTCTTCTGCTTACTCTACTGGACACAGTTTCCAAGCAAAACTTTTCATTGATATTTTTTTCCTCTCTTTGCCCTGCAGCAAATCTTTCTGCGAAAAGTAGGGTGCACAGCTTAAGCTTCCTTCTCCTGCAACAGCTCCATCTGGGCACCAAATTAAGAGTGGGTGAAGAGAGGGAGGGGGAGAGATGGAGAGAGAGAAGAACAAGTGTGTAAAGTGACCGGATTCCCTCCCCAATGTCAGCTCTGTAACAGAGACCCATTTCTGAGTGCGAAATCAGATGACAACATGATCTCTTTCAAAGATGCTGTCAGGGTTAGAGGGATGGACAGAGAGACACAGAGCCGAAGAGTTCGATGTACTGTAACACCACACACACACACACACACACACACACACACACACACACACACACACACACACACACACACACACACACACACACACACATTTGTTGGGACTTAGTTTTTGAAAACGCCTTTGCAAATCAACAATTCTGCTCTGTCCAATAATACCTCAAAAGCAAACTGAAATTTGAATTCTACTAACTTTTTGTTTAAGAAATTAAAATTATACTGATATTGCAAATGTTGTTACGTGTTTTCCAGATTTTTAGCTTGATAACACTTGTCCTACACTAAGCAGGGGGTCTATCTAGCGTTAGCTGTCTCTTTTTCAGTGCCAGTACCAGTAGTGGTGACAGCAAATGGCCAGACTGTCAAATCTCACAGCAACAGTCCTGCACAGTGTTTTTACAGGGTTTAAGTTAAATGTACGATATTATACGACCTTTTTAGTATCACATAGAATGAAATGTAATACCTGTAATAAATGCATGCCACAAATCAGATACAAAAACCTTTTATACCAGAAAATATTTAATACTTTCGTTAATTAAATGTAAGACTTTTTAATACTTTCTTAAGAACCTTTTTGAGGAACCTATATTCAATGTTTTTTAAAACGTATGTCGACCTGCAGATGCCCATTGTAACCTCAGTGTAAGGTGTCACAGAGTAATGAAGGGAACACACTAAATGTTTAGTGCAATCACTAAATACGGAGAAACACACGATTAGATTAACAGCTTCAACTTCAAAATCGCAGCAACTGTCTCCAGATCGAGTATTAAACTATGTTTGCATATTTTAAACCTTTATCCCCTCCTGGTAACCTACCACGTGGGCACCCATGTGCCAGCAGAGTGATTATTGTGTTCCCACTTGGAACATTTCCCCTGCAGCTGGCGACAACGCTCAATACCCACCCAGACACATCGTAAACGACCCAATCAGATAATCCAATTCCACCTGGCCGTCCAAACGACCGGCTGAGCTGCCTGGATTGTTATTAGCCATTGATTACAGCACTCACAGATTGCCTATCATAGCTTTAGATAAAGCTCCAAGCACCCATGTGCTGCACACCCATACTGGGTTAAATTATTAATAATGCAGATAGCCATGTGCAGCATTGACAGTAAGATAGAAGCTGCAGCTGTTGGGCTCAGCAGCATGCCACCAGTGGAGAAAAACATACAATGGATTCATTACACAACAGAATGGGAGCAGTTGGGCATTATTACTGTCGAATATTACTGTTTTATAATAGGGATTAATGATGATGAGGAAGTCATTCGGCCTCATAAGTCCATCGCATAGAAAAGCAGCCGCACGCCTGACAAATTGAGACAGGCTGCATATTGATGCCACACAGAATATATAGTCATCTCTCATCTCTCTCATGCTTTTTGTAAAGACACAAAATATGTAACAGTGCAAAGTTTGAACCTCCATCTCTATGCAGACGCCTATTTGTTGATCGGTTGAATTTATGTTTTTTCATCTTCTGGACACCCTTTAGATTCAAAATATTCAATACATAGATAATGTAATATTTGCAAATATCTTCAGCCTGTCTGTTTCAAACAAGCCTGACCTTTTCAAATGAATATATCTTCTTGAATACACTTTTGATAGATTTATTTGAACCTGTGCTGCTGCCACGCTGCATACAAACAACAGCGCTCCCTTGGGCTGCTTTTATCTGCTATGGCATTTTGATGTGCTGTGAGCTGTTCATCAGAGCCAGCTCATCATCCTTCGAGAGAAGAGATCGCTGACCCACACCGCACACTCGAGACCCAAACAGAGGATAGAAATCTGTTCTCCCACCTGGGGTCAACAATCCTCACCTAATCCACAAACCTGTCTGGATTTACATAATGAAAAAATATACATGGGGAAATTTACTGTGTGTCTGTGTGTGAACACATGGCTCAGTCTGACACTATCCGCTGCAGTCATGGTGCTCACCTCTTCTATATACCCAACATTGGGAATCTACCAACATCCCAGTTTTATAAGATTGATGTAACAGCCTCAAACTGCCAATATCCACAGCTGGTTTGTCTTTGTCCTAGAATTGTATGCTGTAATTTAAACAGTAAATATAGACAAATAGTTTGTTTAGCTACTACCATTTCATCCAAAGTTTCCCACGAGTTTACTGCTGATCACTTTTGTAGTACTTGTTCCGCACTACATAATACGTCAAACTGCGTGGCAGTTTATGCAACAGAGGAAGATCACACTAAGTGGATCTGACTCATACTAAAAGGCCAACATACAGTAAATATCAGAGGATGTGACCTATTACTTCCTCTGTGCAGGGATCCAACGCTGATACAACACGCACATAAAAACGTTGGACATCATTCTCACCCCACTTGGCAGTTTGGTTTATGAGTCAGGGTCAAAAGCAGCAGGCGAACTTCCTGTGATGCCACAACATGTGCGTGTTGGGGGGCTTCCAGGAAATGACACATTTTCTAAGAGGCGGTGCTGCCAGGTTGTACATATTCTTTGTCCATTTGTCTATGCATGTATCTATCATAAGGCTCCCCTTATGTTTCTTTATACAATCTCTATCCCTTTGGACATGATGGTTGATGTCATTGTGTTCATGTCTCAAGGTTGCAGCTGGTGGTGTATGCAGGGCTAATGTTGTGGATATCAATGAAGCTGCAAGCATCCTTCAAATTAATACAGAGCTTTATTTTCCATTGTTAGCCATTGGTGGACTGAGAGATATAACTCTACCAATACTCCCTGAAAATGTGGCTGCAAATCTCAAGTAGTTTTCTGTAACATTAAATATTAAACATTAAATCAGCAACCATCGAGTCAAGACGAGCTGTTTTCTCATATGAACTCCAGAACATGTCCAGAGAATCAGTTCAGCACAATGTCCAGAGTTGCTTTTTCAGACCTGTAGGACACAACAGGAGATCGTCCGTGTCAGACGCGTTTAAACCAGGAGTGTCTCATCATCTCTCTTCTTAAACATTTTTAAGAATTTAAGAATTAACATTTTTATTGCTGTTGTTTGTGTAAATGACTTCTTCTTCTTCTTCTTCTTCTTCTTCTTCTTCTTCTTCTTCTTCTTCTTCTTCTTCTTCTTCTTCTTCTTCTTCTTCTTCTTCTTCTTCTTCTTCTTCTTCTATCACCCTCCAATGTTTGTTTTACTTCCGGTTTCACTCAAGCCGTGAATGAAACGTCATCATCGCGCCCACTCGCTTACTGTGAATTCTTCAGACAATTACCTGCTCTGTTCTCTCATGGGCTCAATCGGATATCACACAGACTTAGTACTTGGGAGCTGGCAGATTAAAGTCTGTTTAGTGTCCGGTCCAAAATATGTGGACATGTGCATTCTCGCATACAGTTCCTTCGAGTAATGTCTCAATATCTTCAGGGTTGCAGCGCATGTGTGTTGTTGCCTAATTCTACAGACATGCCAGCAGCTCCGGCTATAGGCGCAGCGGGGCTTTATGTAAAATGCTAACATCAGCATGCTAGCATGCTCACAATGACAATGCTAACAGGATAATGCTTTGTAAGAATAATTGCCATGTTCACCATCTTAGTTGCACAAAGCAGAGCTGAGGTCGATGGTCATTAGTTTTACAGGTATTTGGTTATAAACAGAAGTTTTATAAGATTTTATCCTTTTGGTGACGCTTGAGGAAAAGTCAGTCGAGCCCCAACGTGGGGACCCTGAATGTCTGTACAAAATGTTATAGCAATCCATAGTTAAGATATCTCAGAGAGGATCAAAGTGGCAACTCTAGTGCGGCTAAAAACATTCTTAGTTATAATTGTCACATTCGTCAGGGACTAAGCTGCAGGTGCACTCTGTGAAATAAATATTTTCAGAATTGCATTATTTGGTGTTAACAAACCCAGCGAGTCCCCACCCCTTTCCTCTTACTGCTCCCAGTAGTGTTTCCACTTCTCCACTTTCATCCATCTGGAAGTTGGCAGTGATTTCAGTTAGAAGAATGTTCTTGTATCTTTGTCACAGTAAGACACAATACCGAACCCTCTGTACTTCCTCTAACTCCTCACCAATGTTCCCAATTCACCCAGCTCATTAGCAAGGCACATTTCCCGTAATGATCCCAGTCTGAAAGTCTTCCTCTTCATATCAGCTGCAGCATCGCCTCCTCATAAAGTGTTTCTTAACTGTTGGAGCAATTTTGTCTTTGAAAGCCCAGGGCTTTTTGCTTACAATTAACATTTTTAAAGGCCTCTTATGTCATAACACCTTTGTTTTAATGTGATCATTCATCTGGGAAGCATGTGTAGGATAATGGTTTTCCCATGGCATATTTTCAGTTCATGATTATTCTTGGCCCAGGGCTAATTTAGCCCATTCCAATTTTTACATTTACCTTTTAGATGTGTAGCTAACACGTTCACTGTGTGAAGCTGATTACAGTGAGAACTAGTGAATAGTATCCACTGAAATCACTGGATGTGTATGAATCCTTTTTATAAGAGGTGGGATTTAACATTATTCCTAAATTTAGCACTAATCTGGACTGAGGCAACAGAAAAGGAGTGAATTAAAGGTGTTAGAGTTAAGATTCTATATTCAATATTGTTATAGTAACAATAGGTCATTCGACTGTTTAATGTGAAGGGTGTCACTCATAGGGACAAACCTACAGAGAGTTATCACTCAACTCAAGTTCCCATCAGCTCTATGAGTGTTTTAGCGTCTTTCAGTTCTTTGTTTTGGTTTGCTTTCCCCAGCGTCATTTGATCTCACATTGCCTAATCATTTCTCTTTTCATCCAGGCTAGTTGATAAGTGTGAACACAGATAAATAGGCCTACTTTATTTTATCAGACACCTTTTACAGTAAGTAGTTTGAAACGGCATTATAATGTTATTTTATCCTGATGTAATGTCACTTAAAATGTTATGTAGTTTGCTTTGGAGGATTTGAACGTTTGTCCAATATAACTCATCCAGAGTGGAGCAGCTCGAGTAGGGAATATGAATATTTCCCTCCCTTAAACTAAACTGACAAAAAATGCACTTGCACTGCTTCACACTACATGAACCTGGACAGTCTGGACCAACAATTTAGATGCATTTATAAATCATATGGTGCTGCGACTGACGTCAGGAGGGTCTTCAACCCATTCAGACTAATCTGTGCTGACAGTTTAGCTACTGCAGTCCCACTCGGAATAAGAATAAAACTCATCTAGCGTAACATAGCATTAATTCATATGCTAACCGGTATAGGCTGCCCACTTCTGCAGGCTTTAGTCGGCTTTAAAATGTCCCTGTGTGAAAGGATGCTGTGCACAGAGCCAAGAGCCAATTTAGTGCACAGAGAGGACCGGTGTGAGACGGAGCTATAATCAATCTTAATTTCTCAAAGTAGGGTGGTGCATTGCTCATCTTTCTGCTGTGGCATTCCCCTGCCACTGCTGAACTAGCATCAGCTTTTATTCAGCAGTATGTTGGGCTGGACGACAGGTGGTGAACAGCAGCCATTAGCTGGAGGTGATTGATCCCTCCCTGCGAATATTCCACCTTAACATCAGTCTTCATCATATCACTCACACAAAGCCTGTGTGTTTCTGTTGAGTATGAGATCACAGACAACGACTTGTTTCTTCATCACAAACACACACAGACAGACACACATTTGAAGAAGATGGTGCAGATATCATCAGACCCTGACTGGTAAATTATAGATCAGTCTACAAACTCTTTATAACTGTAGTAGAGCGTTTTGTGCTTCTTCACCACAACATGTTAGAGGGAAAATACATGAATATTCATAATGTTATGAATAATGTATTGGTGGCAGTAATTCATACTTTTTATTTCTGTCTCTATACAAAACACATGCACTGGTGCTGCTTCTAATATAACTGGATCATTTAGAGTTGTGTAAACAGTACTTATCACTGTCGGGACGGGAAAAGCAATTAAAATCCATATTTTACGCATTTCTAAACCTTTTTTTTGCCATTTCTTCTCTGACTTATAATTGCACTGTAGGTTAATTTGAAATTAAAAATGTGCTTGGCTAGAAAAGCAAACATTTCCCATAAAGTCAAACTATTCTTTGAAGCTTTCTGTAAATCTACCATTTCATAGAAAAAAGATAGACTCCATGCCTCCACACAAACTACATATTTTGTAAATCTTGTCATAAACTGCAGGAGATGGGAAGTGCCATTGCCTTCTTTAGTGTTGTACTTCCCCTCCAAGTTTCTCCCACTGAAGTTATTAACAGCTCTGTTATGGCATCAGTCTGCCTTATTCCCACAAGCACAAGTTTGAAAAAGAAACTGTTGGTCACACTGAGCCAGAGAGAGAGAGGGAGTGAGAGGGAGTGAGAGGGAGTTGGAGAGAGACAGAGTTTGCCAACAGCGCCAATCGACCTACTTCCGATTTTGCGGTGAGGATCAGTTTCAGGTTTTTGGCCAATGGGTGGCTGCTTGGTACGAATGTTTACTTCGTACAGGAAGGGTGGAAACATTTTCAGGGTAGCGGAGAGACTAAGGGTTTCAGAGCCGATGTAACCACAACCAATCACTGGGGAAAATCTCCCTGTGTGCGTATGCGTGTGCGTGTGTGTGGTGAATTAGTTTTCATTTATCTGACTTTGAAGCTTACGGTTTCTGTCTTATCAGATCTATGGGGAGGTACAACTATATTTGACTTTGCAGTTCCCGTCTGGGAGGTAAAGTGAGGATAATACTGTGTGCTGAATAATACTATCAATATATGTTAATAATGATTTAATGTCTGTTCAAATTCTACTAGCAGAAATGCGATGTACATTTCTGCTAATTCCCTTATTCTTTACTGAAAAAGATGTTTGAAGTAAGTTTAAGCATGTTTTTGGTTTACCCTCCACATTGTGAGAATCCTAATAATCATAAAGTTCAAACATCTGTATTAAAGTTTTCCTTAATTGCAGCCTTTATGTTATGTATGAATGTTAGGATTTATTTATTGAACAATTCTGCAAATCTTATGCCGAAATGTTATATATATATATGGCAACGTGAAGGTTGTGGCCAATCACAGACCAACAATTCAAGTTGGCTTCTTCTTCTTCTTTTATAAACCAAATTACAGTATTTTTCACCTTGCATTTTACTGTAATTGTGACAATTGTTCATGTTTGTAGAGATTCAGAAAAGGCAGAAAAAGCCTGTAAGAGCAGGCAGCGTATTTGTCCCTCCATTCTGTTTTTCCTGCTCCATTTCATTTAGCTCCTCGACTGTACACTCCACTTTGGATAAATATGGTAGGCCAGCAAAGTGAAATGACTCACATTCACCCTAATTATAGTCCACTATATTATTATCCATTGCACTTACTTTCCTTACATTTTATTAGAAGACAAAATGCTACTTCTGTAGCATGCCCACACACTGAGACAGACATAAATACACACATACAAAACACAAAACATATATCACAAAAAGTTGCTGCAGTGCAAGCAAATTGAATCACAACCTTTTACATTCAGTGTTCGATCCAGCTACACTTAGGCCTTCTTTGGGTAAACTCTAACTAAGTAGTTTGACAGACTGAGGAACAAAAAAGTTCCTCCACCTGTTGACACGATAGCGGATGTTCAGGAGGACGAACTCTTGATCACACAAAGCCGACTCCTCCCAGCCTCTGATGATGCATACCACACACACTTACCTACTCCATGCTTTGCTTTTCACACAACTCCTCCTCACCTCCTATTTCTGCATTTCTCTGTCTCCCTCTTAATCTTTTTGTCTCTTAGCGCAGCTTCCTCTTGTTGGAATTTTTGCTTTCATCAGCAAAGAGACAGGACTCTAAAAGCCAAAAAATCCACTGTCCTCCCCACGCGTACTCAACTAATCTAGTGCCAAATCAGCTGACAACCGCTTCATCTCATACTTACATCGTCTTTCTGATCTCTTTAAACCAACTCAAGCTACATCAAGTTGAGGTTCTTCAGTCCATACAAGTGTATAAAGCACCCCACACACACTTGTTCCCCACATCTTCTCTCACAGTACAGATAACAGGGAACCTATTGCTTGCAAAGTGAATCTGGTTTCTTGCTGGTGTGAAATTGACTGCACGACTAAGCTTATTATGTAAATATCCAATCTGTTCTCTGCGATGGCAACGTGTGGGCTGTAATCAGGATATTTTTACACCAAACCGACCCATTTCTGCTGTTGTCTGTACATCTGTGTGTCCAAAGTTTAAACAAGTCGGTGCCCGGCTCGGATGGAGCCACATGGCTGGGACTCTGCCGTCACGACCGGGTTAATAGAGATCAGCTCTGTGCCTTACGTTAAAACTTCCTAGAAGAAGTTGCAATCACATCACTGATGGGCTCAGAGCCAGAGACCCAGATGTGTTGATTTCCTGTGTCATTAGCTGAGAGCTTAGCTAAAGCCATGACTCAAAATGACTACCGGTTTTTACATCAGGGCCATAATCTGGTTGGTTTAATGACTTCATAGAATACATGTGCAAACTGTAGTGGGATATTTGTTTTAAGCTACAGCAGGTACTTTAATACATTTTGTCTTTGAAACTTGAAAGGATACGACGCAAGATGGGAAAGAATGAGTCAAAACTTTCCATCTTTTATTCCACTGAATGACTGAATGTGCAGACTTGAAATCCAAACTCTTATAAATCCACTAAAAATGGGAAAATTAGAGAACTAATGAAACACGTGAAATAAAACATTTGAGCAGACTATAACTTGACTCGAAATGAGCTTTTCAGTGTATTTTTTCAGAACACGAGAACCAAGAAACTTCTGTCTTTGCTTTATATATAATGTTGTGAGTATTTAAGACCTTTTTTAGGGATTAAATAAAAGATTGTGGCTTGAAATAAACAAAAAGTCGTGCTGACAACCGCAAACTGTTCGTGGTTAGGAAACCTTTCCATGTGAAAGATAGCTTCCCTGTGAGGGTGAAAAACACCACAAAATGATTTTGGGTTCAGACCCAAATAAAATGGTCCAACTGTGTAAAAGGCTCTTGTTGGAAGAGAGCAGTTATTTCTTACTGGAGTCTTTTATTTGGCTTCAGCTCGGCCTACGATAACACAGCAATCAATCTGAGACCTTGTTGAGAGGGCGGCTTCCCACTGTGCCTCCAAACCGACCCTGGAGCTTCATCTGGAGAGAACGTGATTAGATCGTGATCCCACCCAACCTCAGGAAGCACGTTAACATGCTGTGAAGTCTGGGTTGAAGACAAGTTTTACTTCTAAATAAATGAGGGAAATGTCTGCTCCCAAATAAATTGAGGTTCAAATGTTATTGAAAAATATCTTGAATAATACAATCACTTGGGGGAAAGAGCGTCAGAGCTTCTTTGCAGATCACTTGCGTCTCGTCATCTTCGCCTCATACTCTTTTTTTTAATTCCTCTGCTCGGAGAGAAAAGGAGACAGACGGGAGGCTTTGGATTCATGCTGCCAGGAGATCCAGGAGGTCTGACTGGGAGCAGATGCAGCAGTTATGAGACAGAGTCATGTTTGGAAAGGGGGGATTTGAGGATCCTGGCAAAGCTCTGTGCTGGTGGGAGGGCCAGTTGGAAAGGGCCAGAACCTTTTCAGAAAGGGTATACAGGATTATCGAGTGAGAGAGGAAATCATTAAGAGGAGAGGAAGTGAGAAGGTGAGAGCGAGAGAATTAGGAAAGAAGAGAGGAAGTCAGGATGAGAAAATGAATTAACCAGCCAACTAACTTCTAAATGAGCACAAGGAGAACAAAGAAAGGCAGTCACTGGCAACATTATTGTACACTTTTATCACAGCTAAGTGCAGTGAAATTAATTAAATCCGAGGGATAAAGAGAACGGATGCAACTTCTGCTGCGTCACTGATGCTTCCTTTCGGCAACAAATATTCAAAGGAGCCCACAGATGCTATCAGACATGGAGCAAATGTGTCAACATATGACAATAAAGAAACAGAAAGTCTGTATCATCTTGATAGTAATTGCTTGATCTGTAGCCCAGTGCTAATACGTCAGTTTCCATGGGACAGGGTGGAAAACGACGAGTTTAAAGGGAGATCAGAAGAGTATAAAATTCCAGAAAGGTCACCTACAGTACTTTTCAGGTGACTGCTTTATTAACTATTGGCATGTCAGAGCCCTGGTTTTTAATAAGGTGGTGGATAGTTTTGCACAGAAACTGGTGCAAAAGAAACACCTGTTAGCCGCTTGGGGAGTGACGCAACACATGGAACAGCATTACATAATTAAGATACAAAAAGAGGTCAGGATTACAATAGAACAATATACTTACAGTGCACGTGCACATATTTTAACACTTACAGTCTGACACAACCAACGGTCTCTAATGTTTTTTTTCCCAGTCCTGGTTTTAAGGTAGGACAGCTCACACTGTTTCCACGTGTTCATGGCTGTTAAACGTTTGTGAGGCTAACAAATATTTGATGTTTTGACTTTTGAAATTGCCAGGACGAGTGCCTCAATGAATTTGACCTCTAACACAGAAATTGTACTGGTTTCCAGCATCACTCTAAGTTGTATCATTAATCCACTTGGGTTTCCCAGGGTGATTTTAGTGTCTATATTCTCATCACTTATGAGGTAAATCAACCATTTCTGTGTCTTCCATAAATCTCTTAAATTCTAAACGGGGGCTCAGCTGTGCAAAAGGTAAATAAGAAATTCATGAGTCTGCAATCTGCCTTGTTACACACAGTGGGAAGTAATGGCTGTGTGAGTCAATCGAGCTCAGAGCACAACTCATCCTTTATCCAATCCGTGATGAACTGTGTCACATGTCGATCCCGGTATCAGACCATGTTTCTCACTTATTATAATGTATAGATACTTTTAATTCACATGTCCCATGTTAGTATTAGTCCCGCTATGACCTACGGCGAGCATGATAACGTTTGTTTTTACCGTTGTAGTGTGACAGTGTCCCATAGAAACTCAAGACTCATGGGTCACACACAAATTGGACTAATGGCGCGGCTCACCTAACTTTTCTGTGGCTGACACACACTGACTTGTTTCTTATCCCCTGGCGTTAGTCTAAGTGGAAAATCATTGATCTGCCTCATTAGATCGGACCCTTCTCTATTATCTGAAGAGATTAGAGAAAGGCTTTTTCATTACATCCAGTTTTGTTTGTGTATTATGGGAGAGCCAAAAGTCAATGTATAGTTCAACAGCATTTACATAACATATTTTATCTAAATATAAGATATAAAATCATAACAATATGTAAAGATGATTAACCTTGATGAAAGGACCTTGAAACCTCGATTGCATCTCTTACTCTAAAGTAACTGCAATGACAGTCAATGGCATCATCAGCTTCTGGAAACAGCGCTGAGACACCGAAGGGACTTCTGGGTACAAAGGAAAACTCACTAATACACTGAGGGTTGTGGTTGTTTGATGTAAGCACTGAGCCTACCATTGCCCTCTAGTGGCCTGGAAGGATATATAATATAGAGAGAGTAAAGAAACTACACGCACACACACACACACACACACACACACACACACACACACACACAATACAATAGTACTGTTGTCTGGAAACAATTAAAAAATATATAAATATCATATCTATGCAACATCATTTAATGAGTAGGCAAACAATGAAAAGATAAAACAGCTGTTTTATTTGAGGACTCTACATTCTCATATAACTGTGTTGGTATGCAACTCACTAAATCATTTATGCTTTGTTAAAGCAATGTTTCAACCACACCTGCAGGTTATGGTTGTAACATTGCTATGAAATGGAAACTAAGCCTGTGACTACTTTTTCATTCGGCAGCTTCACCAATATTAAAATCCATAAAATATACACAAAGTAAGCCAGGTGCAGCACTAATGCTAAACGATGTGTTTGAGAAGTGAAATAATGTGAGCATGAGCTACATTCTAGTTTTATTTCGAAAGTTTTAACCAGAGATGTCTTTGTATCCTCTCCTTGGGTACAAAGGTACAATCATACAACTGTTGTCAAGTGAAAAACTCGGAACTTCACATTTGGAAAGTTAATTTAGTGTTTATTTGAAACAACGAGAACTAAGCTAAGCTTGTGAAAAACATTTCAGACAAAAACCGTTAGTACAGTAGACTGGACTGATTTTAGAGGAGAATTTGGCTGAGGAGTGGGATGGGGGTGCTCGTGCCAGTACGCACATGCGCATTCGGTGGGAAACACGATTGAAAACGGGCAGCTATGCCGCGCGGTGCAGAAAACGAGCTGGACGCGTCCGCTTGGAACAACGGCCGGTGTACCGGAGGACTGACCCGGGGACTGCAAGACCGGGAGGCTGCTGACAGGCGTTAACAGCGAGACTTTTCCCGGGAATAACCTCCTTCTGAAACCGCGGCGAAAGCAGCGGAGCGAGCGGTCGACGAATCCGTTGCTTCTCCCCTTTCCCTCTCTTCTCCTCTGCTTCTGACACCGCAAGAGAAACACCGAGACATCAGCAATGTTGCTGCTAAACGTGTAGGATTTATCCCCGTTGTCTGTTTCTTTGTATCGCCTGTAAATAAAAACTGAACAGAGACAATAAGCGAGGTTCACTATGGTTTTATTGGCGGTCCGCAATAGGAGATATCTTAATAGCTGCTGTATGGGGACGTTATGCTTGCAGTTGTTGCTGTGGATTTTATGTGCCGTGAACGGAGAGGAGCAGCCGTTCAGTGTAGAGGTAAGAACCGTTATGTGTTGACATTACATTTCAATATAGGAACAAGAAGTGTGCTTTCAGTCCCATTATTCTGCCCTATTTTTTGTCTTATTTATTTTATTTTAAATAAAGCATTTGAGGCATATTGTTGCCCATGTTTAGTCTGTTGATGTTTCAACAACAGGGTCTTTGTGAGCTGCCCAGCTGGGTTGTAGTTCCATCCTGTCCTTTTCTTCACTTTGAATTTCCTTTTTGAAGGAAGTTTTTTTGATATTTTAGTTGGAATATGTCCACTAACCTTATTTGTGCCTCTATCTGACTTCATGTTCTCGAAGTGGTCTAACATTTCAGCTGAGAAGCAGGGTCATCAAGCAAAGTAAGCAGTAACTGTATTAATTTCATTATAATACAATTTGAAAATGTCCCCAGTAGACACTATATACCACGAGACTCTAATACTGTTATATCCCCATGTAAACTTCATTACATGTAATTCAATACTTAGTCAACTGCTACAAAAATATCTTTCCTAAGAAGTCAGAGAGGCAATTATCCAGAGTGAAATCTTTGTGTTTTACGGGTCCACGACTTTAAGACAGCACATGAGAACCTCCACGTAAGAGCATACAGAGTATCACTTGTGCCATTATATCCAAAGCAGCACATGCTCCAAGGCTTCTGCTGAAAGAGATCTTATAGGTTCACAGTCAACAATGAGGGCAACTAGAGGAGATTTTAACTGGGAAAGAACGGTTTCTTTTCAAAGCATGCTTTTGATATCCCGACTTAATGGATTGTTAAAAGCCTTCAGGCTACAAGTGTTGCACCAATAAACTTTAACACTCAATTGGCCTAAAAAAAATAATCAATGTTTATTCTTTCTTTTAAGATTTTGCGGAACTTACTCCCGTGGGTAAATAGAATTTTGGGTTTTATCAACGACACATCTGTCTATTTTACATCCTTTTTTATCTCAAGAGCAATTCGCTTCTATTTAGCCAAAGTTGAATGCATACGGCAATAATAAAGTGTTACACCGCAACCCCTCGCTGTCTCCCACACTTGGCTGCACACAGAGACACCACACAGTAACATCCTGGCATGTCTACTGAAAGTCATTCAAGTCCTGCGTCCACATATCCTCATGATTTGCAAGCTTGGCGTGCCACACTGTTCCCAATGGAGAGGCAAGGAGCCGACTTAGTCCAGATGCTACAAATTATTCAGTTAAAATGTCTAAGCTCACATGACAGACGGAGGAGTTAGATGACCATTGTCCCCTAAATTACCAAAATAACATTTACTTTGGGCCAATCTGATGTCAAAACCCAAGCTTCTCGAAAAGATTTCGCCTTTTCTGCAAGACATCAACAGTGACATGAGTGATGGCGGCTGGTTGTCACACAGTACATGACAACGATGATTCTTAATATATAATTTATTTCACTTTCCTGACTTGTCTTCACATTCCCTTCTCCCACGTCCTCTGCTTTGACTTGCATGTTATCATCCTCCCCCAGCTCTTGCATCCTGCCCTTTCTTTTCCGAGCTTTTCTTTGTCATACTTCCATGTGACTGTGCTGTAAACCACTCTGATCTCTCATAGTTTATATCGGTTACTTGTACTTTAGAAATGTCAGTCTGTGGCAAAATGTTTGCTTAGCCCTACAGTTAAAAACACAAAAACTTTTGCTTTAAGAATACATTTTCACAAGAGATAAATGTAAGAATAACAGTCGAGCATTATAAGATAAGTTCTGAATGTGATGGCAGAATCCTGCTATGCCTGTCATGTGTCCTGCCAACAGAATGCATGAATAAATGTGGTTACAGTACTTTCATATCTATGATCTCTGTGTTTTCAGCGGCCTGACATGATAATATGTGTTGCAGGAATTCAAGGCTTCTCAGTTAGTATAAAGTGAGCTTTTCACTGTAATGCGAGACATTTATGGCCCATAATGTATCATTGTCTTGGGTATCCTGGAAGATCTCTTAAGCCTGCTAGAGGGCGCATCACAAACATCTTTACTCCTATCATCCACAACTGTTGAGATGCTCTTGAGCAAACTTTAAAAGCATTAAATTGCCAAACATACTGTATGTGTGTAACTGGGTGTAAATACACACTAAGTGGGCTGTAAATTGGGTAGAATTCAGAAATACAACTTTATTTGACCCTAAGAGGCAGTTGAGGCAGGGTAAAGCTCTGGCCTCAAATATGTCTTACTGTAAGTGCTTTGTAAACACTGTTGCAATGTCTGGCCTCAGAAGCCCAATCCAGCAGCATTATGCTCTGAGACAGCATTATACAGCCAGTAGCCGGATGACTAATGTCCCTCTGCAGGTCTGTGATGTTTTAAACAGTTTCTGTCTCGTAAAGACCGTGTTGAACTGGTTTCATTGGAGCCATTTACTGGACTTGTTAGGATTTCTTGGATGGATTTAGTGCTGACTTCCTGGATTTGACTTCAGTGTATTGCCAATTTTCTTCCTTTCTTAAAATTTTCTTTGCTTTGGTTTACATTTTACAGAAAGTACAGCCTGTCACTGGGTGATAACAGCGTAATTAATACTCACTTGTAACACCTCACTTCAGTCTCACACTACAGATCTGCCAGTCTGTGCTTAATGCTGAAATATTTCCCTGAGAGCTCTTCAGCTTTTGTTTATCCGATTGTCTTCCCTCAAGAAGTCATTTACTCTGCAAATTAGACAATGTCATTAACAATAACACAGCCACGACTTCCTTTCATTTATCTCCTTATGAGTTTTATTTTCGGTTTCAATCCATATATATATATATATATATATATATATATATATATATATATAATGCTTTCTCTGCAAGGCCACATGCAGTACTTCAGGTGGGCTGTGCAAGCAGTCGAGCTATCTTGGCTATTGTTTTATCATTAGCTTTTACATAACACAGTAATTAAAGGAGAGCTAATGGATTTCTAGTTTATTTTTCCTGTCTGTGTTTGACACTGTCGCACAGTTAGGAGGAACTTTCACTTAATACTGCATTAGAGTTGCCTCCGCTCAGTACCGCAAACACACAGTGGCGCTGAACTGCATTTAAATATCCTCCTTTTGTCTAAAGTGGCGGTTCTGAACTCTGAACGCTTCAATGCTTTCTGTTCAACATGATATTTACCAAGTTTAAAGGCCAAGTGCACTGCTGAAACTAATTATATCAGTCACGGCTATTATCTGTGCTCTGTAGTCTAACTTCTTTTAATTGTGTTGGGATTTGTGATATCTTGACTCATAGATGATTTCTCTCTCCACCGTAGCTTTCTCTAGGAACACAGCAACAAAAAACAATGTTGGTGCGCCAAAGCCTCACGAGCATCACATTGCTTTGGTTAAACTTCATATTTCACAGAGATACATCAGGTGCTCGCTTCGCTCTGAGTCACATTAAGTGTGTGAACCGTGCCACTACGCTCACCAGAGACAAAGTGAAGTTGCTTAGTCGGAGATAATCTGCTGTACAACAAAGAGAGTGCAAAGTTGCTCCGGTGTACTCCCATCTGTAAACACATCCTGTCTCAGATGGATGAATGAAGACTCCGCTGACTGTCAGTTGTAATAATTAACTGCGTCATGGGTTTGATCTGTTTCCTCTGTTTGTCTCTCTGTCAGCAACGTGTCTCAAAGATCTGTGATCACATCTCCATGAAATGTGGTGGACAGACGCTGCGCCCAAAACAAATTAGATTTTGGTTGTGATCATGATGAACATTTGTCAGTTATTGATTTTTAACCATAAATATGAAACTGATACGAACAAAGGAAAACTGCCTGAAATATGTGTTTGGGTGTAATTCTAATCCAATATTAATTTGGGCTGCACAACATCAGGGAAAATATGCGATAACGTTAAAAACAAACAACCAGTTTTTCAAAGTTTCTGTTTTACATGTTTGAAAAGTTATAGTTTAATGTACAAGTTATAGTTTAATGGGTTGAACATAATTGTTCCTATTTTACACAAGTTACATTTATAATGTAAACATGGTAAACTAGTCTTATTAATATGATGTGGATGAAATACTGCAGCATTATAAGTCACATAGCATCGACACTCTAACCGCTGTAGCTGCTTTCAGCACTATTCTCGTGCCGAGCACAGTCCAGAGCAAACTACTTAGTGCTGTTGTCACTGTGAGGAGTGTAGAGCTCCATACTTCACCGCTCATGTTACCAGTTGGCATGCTCAGCCTCTGAGTGGCATCTATTAATGGAAGTGTGTGTGTGTGTGTGTGTGTGTGTGTGTGTGTGTGTGTGTGTGTGTGTGTGTGTGTGTGTGTGTAAAGAGTTGTAGTTTTTATCACTTCCATAGATTTCTGTTCTCACAACTCACTGTTAGTGCATGTGTTCATTTGTAGCCATGTGTGTGTGTGTGTCTCCCCAGCCATATTTAAGGCACATGGGACGTTGGTCTCACAGTCCTATTTATGCCCAGACCAAAGATGGAACTGAGAGATCTCTTTAGCTGGACTACACTGGGGCTTACATGTAACTGAATACAACTCAAAACAGTGTTAAAAGAATCTGAAAGATCTTATTTGCTTTTTTCGGTGATAAGCGTTCACTGGCACGGTGTTATTCTGCCCTGCGTTTCCCAGAAATCACTTGGCAGTCCAACAGTGAACACAGTACTTTTTCTTGAAATGTATCTTAATGAAGTTTGAATGTTCCAGTACTTTCTTGTGCCTTGGTGGTTATATTAACCACTTTTACACAATTGTCCAAAATAGCCTTAAATTGAAAAAGCCTCACTTTCGATATAAAATGTGGACAGTTATCCCTTTATTTTCATCCTTATCTTTAACAAAATAGATGTGTAATGGTTGTTGTGCAGCCATTTCCCCCCCCTACATTAAGTACATTTTGTAGGTACAGGCTTACCTTCTGTGTCTGAGTGCATGCAGGGGTACTTATGAGAGTATTTATACTTGTGTGCTTTGCCCTCGTTTCTCACTGAGCAATCATATGGATTGCAAGTAACACACACACACACACACACACACACACACACACACACACACACACACACACACACACACACACACATTCTTGACGCAATTTGGCTTCGGTAAGAGAGCAGATTTCGGAGCCACTGGGGTGTCTGTCAGTCTGTTCACCCAATCACAGAGAATACACAACACCGGCACTGACCTAAATGATTCATAATAACACACACAGACGCCGACACACGCGCCTGACTTTCCTAAGCAGCCACTTGTTATTGTTATGTGTTGTTCCCCATCTTTCTCCCTGTATTGTCAGCACAGTCTCTGTCTGAGATGTATCTTTGGTCACAGTTTAGTGAGCTGTTAAATCTTTAATATGACTGACAACTACAACATTAGATGATGCCAATGGGGCATCGCATGTAAGGCTGTCAATTAAGATGTTGACAGACACACTTGGTGTGTGTGTGTGTGTGTGTGTACATTTCTTTACACAACATCCTTTTGTGAGTCTTTGCAACTGTTGCAATCTGTTTCTGTGTACGGTGATGTAATCTTAAAACTGCAGGTGTGAATATGAACATAAGTCAAATGTCAGCCGTGTGGAGGTTTTGTCTTTTAGGATTTGAGAACTTTCTGCAGAGTGAGTTCATAAGGCGTCAGCTGGTGTCAGATGTCATAATGTAGACATGCCTTTTTGTCATTTTCCAACATCTTAAATCATCAACATGCGTCGGAAAACTACCCAAAAGATTATCCACCAGAACAGGGACTGTTCTGATCAGTATGTATGATCAGACTGTGACATTTGTAGGGTGACATTTTTGTGACATTTTGTCCGAATTGGTCCACAGAGATGGTGAACATGGTGTGCATTAAGTATTTTTTGAGTGTGTGTGTAAGCGCTCGGGGCTAAATATGAAGCAATGCCCTGTCAAACCTCTGCTGTGATCACACTGCACTGAGGTCACGGGGGGCAGACGATAGTTTTGGTGTCATTAAAAGTCACGTTGAGTCTTTTGCAAATGCAAATTTTACAGTAGTACAGCCGTTAAATTGTGTGTGTATACGTGTGGGTTTGTGGTCACTGGTGTGGGCAGGAAGGCTGTGGTTGCCTTGACGACCCGGGCACACTCGCCAGCGGTTCCGTGTGTAACCGATGATTCATTCAGGGAGGTCCGAGGCGGCAGGCTTTCCCTGGATGTCGGGATCATGTTCCCACGAGTCACCTGTGCACAGAGCTCCGGTCACTCCCAGCTGCTCCATCAGAGAGAATCATACTCACTGCATGTTGTATTATAATGTCTCTGCTTTGCTGAATACTTCATTTCATTTCATCCAAATGAGATTTCTTCCTCAACTTTCTTAACTTTTTAATAATTGACCTGATTTGTGGTATGACAAAGGACTTGGGGCAAGGTCTTCTCCAGCTGATTTTCTATCCTAGCAGGAAGCTAATTGTATTCACTCAGCATCCCTCGCTGTAAATCATTCACTGATTAGATGAGTGGACTGAGAACCGGGAGCGCTCCGAGGCAAGCACTGACAGGAGCTCAGCCATAGCAGAGGAACTTATTGACATTTCTCAGCCTACAGCCAGAACTTAAACCTGTCACACTTGGTGTTTGTGAAGCTGAGTGGCATATGGCTCAGAATTTCATATCTGCTAAATGAATGCGAAACATTATCCGGGAGTGTAGCGTTACCATATTGACAGATGGATCTTCTGAATTATGAAAGAATGTATATAGAAACAAGATCCGACATAGCGTGCACTTATTCATTGTCTGATTGTATCATATAAATCATTTGAAGATAATTATACTATAAAAGTGAAAAGTAATATGTTATCTTTTGTGTTTGACAGATTGTCAGACAAAAGAGGCTGAAACACTATTAGCCAGATGCATGATGGGTTTACTAATGTTGCTGATGCATGTGCTTGTACTGTACAGTACATATATAACTCTTATACACAGGAACAGTGTGTGTACTCAAGGTGAGTAATACTGTTAGATATACAAGGTGATGTTTATCTCCTCTGTCCCATTCTGCCTATAAACCTTCTGTGAGTATCTCAGGCTTGTAAACTCACTCCACTACTCTCTGAGCATTTCATTGACACAAGCATAATTCTGAGATTTTATAGAACAGTCTGAGCATAATTACCTCCAATATGCAGTGTGTATCACAGGAAACCTGTCAAATAACTATGATTTGAGGTACAGTCCCAGAAATGGACGTATAAACTTGAATTAAAGGACGTGCAGGTTTTTTTTATCAGACCCAAAAAAAGACATAAAGCTGGTGACCAAAGAAAAGCCTGATGCTAACATAAAGCCACCTGATATCCCCCCGACGTTACCTTTTCATACTGTATGTGGCTTCCCATTAATATTTCAAAGTCACTTTAATGTCAAAGGTCTGACTGGAGCTGAGCTGCCACGTCCACATTAAACAATTACTACCCATGTGAGTCGCATGCTGTCCCTGCAACCTGAGGGGACCGAGCTCCTCTCCGCTGATAGGTGACAAACGTCAACATCGGCAGCCACTGCACGCCATCAGCACGTTGCCATGCCCACCGTGCTTCCTGAGGCACGTCTCATTCATAATAGAGTGATTCCGTCCCCTTGCAGGTTGGCCTTTTGATGCCACCCATCGGCTAATTGGCCCGCCTTCTGCTCGTCAGGTGGTTGAGAGGTGCCCCGGGGACACGGATGCTCCAGGTTCACCTCAGTTCAGCGCTTGTATGAGGCAGCTGGATGAGGACAAGGCCGATGAGTCACTCCACCCGCTCTTTCCTCATGTGTGGTGCCTGTGCGTTGGTAGCATAGGGAGTTTACCTGAGATGACTTTGCTAAGTCTGATTGTGGTTTTGTTCTCTCTGTTGGAGACTGCTCTGTACTTGAATGGTCTTATACTGGATAAGAGCCTCAGAGAACCAGCACATTGCATTTTTTATATATGGTTGTATAAACGCACTGAAGTGTCCTTTTAGGGGAGCTATGAGGGCACAAGTTATTTTTTTTCACAGTGTGACAAAGGTGAAAATGAAATGGGCTGTGTCGAGGGTTGAGGCGATGCTCTTCTACCAGCAGACTCATGAGAGAAATCTACTTCAAAGTCAAGTGAAATCAAGTGTAGAGGACCCAAAAATAAGCGCTGGTGCATTTCAGACATTTTAGCCTTCATCAGGGCACGCTGCTGGACTCCTTATCTTGATTTTTTCGGAGAAGTTTAACCTCATCATAGCGTGCAGCTCTATTCGGAAGACTCACTATTTTTTTCTAACAGCATAATTATGAGATTTCATAATGAAAGACTTATTTTTGTATAATAGTATAATATGGTTATCATTCTCTATAATTATTACTACAAGTATCATTATAAGTCGTCCAGATTGCGGCTCCGTGAGCTTACAAGCTCCCTCGTTATCCATTTACAGACAGAGGACAGGGAGGAATCTCTGTCTTATTGAATAAGGAGGGCTGTCGAGCTGGAGCCTCCCGCTCTCAGGAATCCTTGCAGAACACTGGGAACCATAGATCATGAAGACAAAGAGTGAATCAATAAGAAAGAGAAGAGAGCAGCAGAGAGGGAGGATAAGGAAAGAAAATAGGACAGATAGGAGAGTGAAAGGTAGGAAAAAAGAGCTCGCTGATGATTCAGCAAAACACATTTTTAGGATCTCTCACCTCTACGATTGTATGATGAAGATGGTTCATTATCCTGGAAGTAGTGAAACAGTGGAAGACCTGAGCAGTCAGCGATGTGCTGTATTACAGCTGTAGTAAATACCTGTATTGCTATTTTGTCTATAAGACCCCGTAATGTAATTATTTAGACACTTTCTACTTTTTGTTTCTTCCTAAAGGGAGTCGTGAAATAATAATAATAATAATAATAATAATAATACTAATAATAATAATAATAATAATAATGGCAAAGGGTATTTGACATTCAAATTTTAAATCGACGTTCGATGCTGTGCAGCTTTTTTTAAATTCATATCTGTTTATTATGTTTAAAGCCCGATGTTTCTGCACAGTTGCGGATGCAGATGAGGCTACACTTATGTTATTAGTATATTAATATTTGTAAAATGTGATTCCTGTGGTGGCAGCGGAGAACATTTATTGAAAAAAGATAGATTTAATGAGCTATTCTGCTTCAATCCATAATTGTTGGCGTTTGTCCTTTTAAAAAACAAAAGTTTGTGGTTAAAACAACAGTTTGCTGCACACACCTGTGTTAATGGCACCATTTTCATCAGGACATTTTTTTAGGGTGATAGCGTCAGACATTTGAAGCTTCAAAAAGCTCAATAGAAGCTTTGAATGTAAAAAAAATAAGTTAATATGACATTCAGTACAGCTCTACTTCGGCATAATGATGGAATCAAAGATCAAAGACTTGGATTCGATCTTTGAAAATGTATGCAGTATTAATATATTTGAGCCTTGGGCTTCTCTTTGAATCTGGAGGGTGTGTATTTGAATTTTGGAAAGTGCAACTGTGACAACTTTTGTGTCCGTTTGACCGTGGTAGTTTAAAGATCTCTGGGTGACAAAGACACACATTGGTAAGAAAAGGCAAATAATAGCAAAGGGACCAGAGCAGAGTTGCAGGAGTAAAGTCTAGGAAACGAGCCCCTGAACTTTATTAAATACTAAAAAGTTGGAATTGTCCTTTTAAGTCTATAACAATGTACAATCAAAAAGCCCCAATATATATGACATTTATCCGTAGTCATATATCCATATCTGCTCATTTCTGCTGTATTCATTGATTGTGCCGTCTTGCTGTTACCCTGCAGTGTTGCATAAAGAGAACCAGTGTGACAGCTCCACCCTCCATGTCCTGCCTGTGTCTCTCCATCTCATTCTCTGAACACCCCCCTCACCTCCTGCATGCAGACACACACACACACACACACACACACACACACACACACACACACACACACACACACACACACACACACACACACACACACACCATCCAATATCCTGTCACAGTCT
The DNA here is from genome assembly GCF_900634415.1 of Cottoperca gobio. NCBI lineage: Eukaryota > Metazoa > Chordata > Actinopteri > Perciformes > Bovichtidae > Cottoperca > Cottoperca gobio. The sequence continues at coordinate 12,565,309 of NC_041374.1, forward strand.
GAGTGTGACAGCATCTAACAGCAGCCTCAGCTTTCTCTTTTCTAATACAACTCTGTGTCTGATAATGGCTGCATTGTCTGAAAGCCCAAACGCATCACACCGCCTCACTTAATACAAACTGTCAAAAAGACGTCCCGTGTTGTTTTCGTTGCTGCTTTATATTTACACAACAGTTGTGTAGCTCATACTGCAAATACATTTCATACTTCAGAGCAGGATTTCAAAGCTGTATCCATACACATGAGGCAGCCATGTTAAATGCAGATTCATTTCAAATGAATAGTTTCTGTATGTTTTCATCCATAAAGAAAAAGTGGTCCAACTCCTTCAAAACCCGTCATCTGTACTGAAGCTCGTTTTGATTGCTACAGTATTCTGAGACTGCTGGGAAAAACAAGCTCATAGCTTTTGGATTTAAGCTAAATATGCAGTGCCACGTCTAACTGTTTATCAATATCTCTTTTTCTTCCTTTTCACCCGAAAAGCAGCGGGGAATTCACCGGGGCGGTGGTTGTAGGACAGAGCCAAACGTGGTCACAATGAAAGAGGAGACGTGAGGGAGGCACAGGGATGATTACAGGACAAGGAAAGAGAAAGTAGACATTAGGAGGAAAAGGAAGACAGAGAGACTTGACGAGAGTTCAGATCGTGTGTGTGTGTGTGTGTGTGTGTGTGTGTGTGTGTGTGTGTGTGTGTGTACGCATCATGGGGCTATAAAGATGATTGCTATCATGGAGTGTGAATATTGTAATATGATGTAAATGTTGTTTGAGGTATAATCAGATCAAACCTGTCGATTTTAGTTTTTTTAAGAACTATAATTTACAGCATACATACACATAAAACATTGACTATTAAATAACTTGTAGTCTATACTGTGTATGTAGGCATATTATAGTGTCAACTATATGTTACCTATCTATTTATTTATGCAAAACAGTATCTATTAAGTATTCTATCAAATGAACTCCTCGTCCTCCTGCCGGCCCCACACACCTACCTACTGCACACGTCGCACTGTTGGCAGAAGTTAAAAATAATATTTGAAGGATTAAAAGTAAGATTTGCATGCCTTTCCAACATCCAACTCACTTCTTCTTCAGAGATTAAAGCGTGCCCTTTCATCGCTGCCTGCTGCTATCTGTGATACTATTTTAACTGGGGAAAGATCTCACATTCTGGGAGGAAAATAACTCAAAAAGCTCAAATGAACGTCAGGCTTGGCAGCGTGTAGCAGAGGGGGAATCAATCATTTCTGCTTTTCTAACCTAAATCCTAGTTAATGCTTTCAAAACCTTCCAGTCAGTGACATTTACTTTAAACATTGTGGCTCTACCAAACCAGATCACTACACAATGGCAGATTAAAATTGATCATGTGTGTTTTGGAGAGAGAGAGAGAGAGAGAGAGAGAGAGAGAGAGAGAGAGAGAGAGAGAGAGAGAGAGAGAGAGAGAGAGAGAGAGAGAGAGAGAGAGAGAGAGAGAGAGAGAGAGAGAGAGAGAGAGAGAGAGAGATGTTGTTGTGTGTCTAGTATTTCTTCACTGAACTGACTTTTCAAGGCTGAGCTCTGTGTCATCGGGCTTTACATGCGTGTCAGTGTTCCTGTGAGAGATCGGCTTGTTTGCGAGTTTCATGTTTCAAGTGTATCTGTGTCTTTGTCTAAACTTGCACAAATGTGTGTGTCAGATTACGGAGCTAGTAGTGTCAGTACCCGAGCAGCCAAATGGAAATCTCCCCCCATGCTCCTCTCTCCCCCCAGAGGTGTATTGAGAGTGCAAGAACCTGACACACATCATAATGTATAACAGAGAGAGAGAGAGAGAGAGAGAGAGAGAGAGAGAGAGAGAGGGGAAATCCAGGAAATAGATAAGCAGAGAATGATGAAAAATTAATGGAAATGAAGAGGTGGACGAAACACGGACGTATAAGGACGTGCAGGAAAGTGCTAAGAAATGTGAGCAATGGAATAACATTTTGACATCTGCCACACTGGCAAAAGTTGGGCATGATAAGTCATCGCTGCTGTGTGAATCGGTGCATGTGCCTACGTACAGTCCTCAAGGGGCGGGAAGTCGGGAGGCAGAGCATCAGGGATTTGTCAGTGTGCCAATCACAGCACCGATAAACAGCGGAGATGACGTCTGGCTTTGATACTGTTTATCCCTTTTTAATGGACGAATGAAAGACTTGTGAATTAGTGCATCTTGTGTCACTTTGTTATATCTGTTGCAGTATTCAATATGGTGTAGTATCAAGATACCAGTCTCAGTTCATTATTTACTAAAATGGTTTCCTAGGAAAATGTTGTAATTTGGTTTTCGTTCATAATTAATTTGCTACTTATAATACATTTTGCATGGTATGCTGGCCTATAGACCCATTTAACATTTTGCCTGATCAGCTGACCTGTTGCGGGTGCACAGACGTTACAGCACCACTGTCTCTATTTTCTCCATAAATAGCAACATTATGTCGTCCTTCCCAGGATCCCTGTTTAATGAGTTTACAGTAGCTTGTCAGTTCATTTCTGGGATATAAACAGAAAGCATGGTACCTACATAATCTCAGTGTGCGCTTCCAGAAGCATCTTCTCATGCTCTACTTTCTGAAAATGATAAATAATTTTTACAGTTTCCTGAGACTGTTCAAGTGTTCTAGAGCAATTCAATCAACAGCGATTAAAGTAATAGAACCCCTGTAACACCACAACCTTGTCGTTTTTACCGTTTGCTTTTTGTCCAGAGTAAACAAATGAGATATAACTTGAATATATGAGCTGTAGAAGTGCTATTAGGCCGATCATTTTTATTTTATCTTAGAGCTAAGACACTTTTTGGCAACTCCGACCAATCACAAAGATATCCATCTTTTGCTGTTGGAACAGGCGTCCTTCTTTGTCCCGGTTTATAGCACTTTATGAATATCTGCAAACAGCCTGTCGTATGACTTTCTTAATAGCTCATTGTTGCTGCTTGGAGCCTGACACTCGCTCACTGTAACCGAAGCTGTACACTCACATTTGTTCCATTTTTGAATAATGGTTTGCCTTTTTATTGCATTCTCCTCGCCGGCTCTCACACCATGCTTCCCTCCCTGTTAAGTGAATTTCATTCTCAGTGTGTATGCTATCCTGAGCAGCAGGCCTCCGGAATGACAGCAGCTTGACAACAATTGTGTACGAGAATAGTGCTCAGGTTTCACAGGACAGCGTCGCAGAATGAAGAATAAATATGTTCTTCTGTTTTTGTGTTGTTCCGCTACACTTCAAACAATTGAATTCATTTTTTTTTATTGGTTCAATTTTCTTTTTTATTGGTTGGTTGGCTTTGTGTTGCTAAATGCAGCAGTTGGCAAAACTGTTGACCATTTTTCTGATGAACACTGAGAGAATACGGAGAAGCTGGGACTATCCAAATCCCTAAAGCCTCTTCTGTGGGAACGCTCGGCCGATGCCCTCTTCTTCTCCCTGGTCCAAAGATCTGAGCTGTGATTCCCTCTGGCAGGATTTTATTGGGAAACAGAAAGCTCTATTACACCAAAGCCTTCCCCTGACAAGCCAAATGTCACGATAATAGATGAAATTCTGCACTTTAAACTGGTAGAGAGATTTCTTTCTTTCTACTCTTTCCCTTTTCCTTAACAAAACGTGTTGGGAAAAGTGCCTTTAGATCTGTTATTTGCTGAAGACATTATTCTCTCACCTGAAAACCCTACAGTAGTATTTACTCTTCCCTCTCTGCATGTGTTTTTCCTCAGGCATGGCTCCAGAGGTATGGCTACCTCCCTCCTGCAGACCCCAGAATGTCGGTGCTGCGTTCTGCTCGAGTCATGCAGTCCGCTATCGCTGCCATGCAGCGCCGCTACGGCCTCAATGTCACAGGCTCTCTGGACAGCAGCACTATAGGGTGAGTCCCACTCCTTTGAGTGCCTGTAAAGATGCCACATTATGATTTATGAGCCTTGTTCATGATGAGTCTCTTGAAGATATAAGGAAACATGTGTGGGAGGTCTAAAAACATGAACATACAAGAAGACCTGGCCAATTAATCCATCTCACATGTTGCCTTTTTTAAGAGTTAAATGTAACAATGTAAAATGTTAATTTCTTGAATAACTTGGTGCGTTACTTTGGAAATGCTGGTTATATATTTTTAAACAGGTGACTAATAAAACATGATTATTTCACAAGTGTTATTAATGATTGATAAACACACACACAGTACATCCTTCTCAGATATTATTCCTGGTGTGTTGCTGTTATTAATGCTTGATTTTCATGATTTGATAAAACTCCACAAGCTAAAATATGAATGTGCTCTGACATAGATATATATTATTATATGATATATAACAGGAGTGAAACATGCAGTAAACTAACACGGACTGGTAACAGATTGATAAGACTCACAAAGTGGTGAAGACATCTTCAAAATGGGGACAAATGGTAGATTCATCCCCTGTTTTACATTCTAAAGGCACCCGGAGTCGTTTCGCCCGACACTAAATTACCCGAACATGGATTTAGTGGGAAGTTGTAATTTGATCAAAGGGGCCTTTTTTACGGAGAGTACACCTCTGTTGTCAGATCAAGGGCTGCAGAAGGACAAAGTATTATTACTCTAACACTTTAAGAGAGGGAAGAACGGCGACGCGTACGAATGAACGTGGCTTGAGAGGAAGACCTCACTTGTAACTGCAGAGAGAAGAGTGTTTCTGATGTTGCCTGTTGTGCATACATATGGGCGTCGCAGACTAGAGGGACAACCCAGTTAAGCCTTACATAAGAGGTATTATAAAATGATTCTTTGCATTAAGCATCAAAGTGATATTAGAAATCAACACATTAAATAAGACACAGTATATGTAGTTATAGTAATACGTTTGTGTTTTGAAACCCACTGGAGCTCAGATTATACCCACTTTTAACCCTTGGGACATCGTTTTACCTGCAAATCAGTAAAAACAGTGTTCACTGACATTTGTCCCCACCAACACTGAAATGCCAGCCGTGCTACAAATAGCAATGAGCTCAAATTGTCCACTGAACTGTAACATGGCAATGTGGTGGCCAGTGGTGTGAATGCAGACTAACAGCTGTCCAACCACTGGGCTGAAACAGAGTGAAATGTGATAAGCTAACAGTGTGCCTGTGTTTCTCTCTCCTCCTCTGCTTCTCTGTGTGGATGTAGCGATACCACGATAAGGTGAGCTGTCCGTCGTGTGATATAATATATGTACTTTTACACAGTGTGGGGATTAAGAGAAATTGCATGGGCTGTGTTTAGCTTTTGAAATAACTTTATGTGTAGTGCATTTATCATGTGTTTGCATCTCAACCATCTCCTGCCTACACTTTGTCATTTATTATACATACAAATGCATAAAGGGCTTAATATGAATCATTGCATCATTAGTTAAGTTTGTTGTCATTGAACGTCCCTTTATTACAAATCTTCACTCATAGCAGAATGATCACTGTATCCTCAGTGTTGATTGGTGGCCTCTTCTCTCCTGCAGGTGGATGAAGAAGCCCAGATGTGGGGTTCCTGACCAGGTGGGAGGTGCATCCAAATTCAGCGTCAGGAAACGGCGGTACGCCCTCACAGGACAGAAGTGGCAACACAAACATATCACATACAGGTGGGTGGTTTTACATGTATCGTATATGTAAATGTATGGCTTAAGACTGAGGTGGTGTCATGACAGCATGCTAGAATAATCCAGTTTCCCTCCAATCGCCATAACCACCTCGACGTGGACATCAAATCCCAGCCACACACACTCTACCCATCAGTCATGCAGTTCTTGTTCATCCTCTGTATCTGCCTTTAAAAAAAACATGTGACTGAATAGGTCCCTGTGTTTGCCCATTCGTGGAGCAACGATTGAACACAATATCTGGACTTACTGTATAATTGACAGAGCGCTACAGGCCAAAATGTAACATTGCGTTAAGCCGAACTACAACCATTACACACGACACAGTTCCTGTTCATCAAAGCTCGGCGGGAACACGAACCAGCTTTATCCTCTGAACATGTAGCACAAATGGAAAAAGGGTGTACACACGAGTCATACATGTACCCGAGAACTCGTCACTCATTCAGCTACATGAGTAATAATGGATATAGACAACGTGTTATGTAATATTCCCATGTTGTTTTAGTAAACCAGTAGTTCAGACTCTGTATTATTTTATACATACTTTACCATCGCTTGCCCCCCAGCCCCATGTTTCATGGGATAATCCTTAAGAAGTGGGCTTGTTTTAAAATAATTGGCTCTGCCTGGAGGATAAATGTGTAAGCAGTATTACATGCTGGATATAATCTAGTGGATCAGCGACCTACAGCTGAAGTAGCACTGTATATCACTGATGGCCTGTGCGTTTCTCCTTTTTATTTTTATTACACTGACATGGTTTGTTTTTTTTTCAAACTTAGTTTCATGAGTGCTTGGTTCATCTGTGACGGCACAGATTGGAAAAGAAGAAAATGAGCAGGCTTGATGAAGAATGGAGGAGTAAATAGGTGGAATTGAAGAAGGGAGGAAGTGAGGAGTGAGGGAGGGTGTTGGAGGAGAAGCAGCTGCAGAGAGAAAGAGATGAGCTGAGAGGAGGAAACCCCAGTGGAAAGCAGAGGGTGCTCTCTGACAGATTAGGGTTACGTAATAGGAAGGGAGCATTTTGAGAGTGTGTGTGTGTGTGTGTGTGTATTGTACATGGATGTGTGTCTGGCTCTCAGTCAGTAGTCAGATTTGCCTGCAGCTGCTCCTTTTAACTCAAATTGTTGTAACTAGTGCAGTGCCCGTTCAAAACATGCTTGTTTGGAACAGGACGATTGCTTGGCCTCCGGTTTTGCTGCTTGCAGCTTTCTAGAGAAGCGCTCATCCAAACAACTCCACACTGCACCTCCCTGGGTCCTCAGCAATACACCGCCAAGTGTGAAGTCGATCAGATGAGCGGTTGTTTCTAAAATCACTAATATACGTGTCCTGTAGATCTACGATCTCGTTGGTCTCCGTTCTTTGAATGTACTGTAAGCGACCGAGAGTTGCACCCATCTAGGCGCTGTAACGGTCCCCTCTCAGTGCACCACACAGAGTGTACAGAACACACTCTTAATGAAATGTCCCGTAGATCTCAAAAGCTCCACACTCGACACTGCACTTCTTTGGGTCCTCAGAAAATCACCCCGCAACTGTAAAGTTGATCGGATGAACTGTTGAGAAAATCAAAGGACAGACATACAGACAGAGACTTCCTTTGCAGTTAGATGCAGGTAAAGAAGGTAGCTTATTTTATATCTAAATATAAACGGCCATAACGAGTAATCCTTAGCAGTTCTATGTGTTGCTTTTCCATTATGATTCATCTTTACCATTTTGAGATATTAGTATCCAAATGTAAAACAATACAAGATATAGGTTGTCATGATGTGTTCCTGACCAAGTGAAGTTGCAGAGATCTGTGAACGGTGACATCGCTACAACAACTCCTTCAAACTATAAGCTCCAAAACATGATTGTTAAATAAATCTCATCTCATTTGAAAAGTATAACAGATGCATGGCCACCCAGGTGTGTGTGCCAGCTTACATGTAGCCACATACGTTAATCGTGGAGAGCCACTAATTAGCTTTGGCATTCCTACAGTTCGCTCTGCATGCAGATCCCATTATAGCACATGCATCCTATCCGGAGTCATTATCCACTCACAAATGGAGTTTAATATTTTATAATGCCTCAGGGCAGGTTGGAGATTCTTTCATTTGTTGTTCTGCAGCTTCTCCCTGCACGCGTTTCTCTCTCGCCCGTTACAATGAGACACACATACTGTACAGCGAGATGGCCAATAGCATCGAAGGAAACCATCTTTGTAGACGCTCTCTGGGTCAGTTCATCTTGAAGTGATTTGTACTCTATCTGATCTACATCAGCACTTCAAAAGACAAAAGGGCCATTTTGTGTTTCCTCAATAAGTGGCCCCAACCAGACGGAGACTGTTTGCTCTCTCAACAGCCGACCATCACTGACACCACTTCAATTGTTCAAGATTGTTTCTGTAATTCAAGAGTACTGGCAGATCTTGAGATTGGAGCCTTTATTACTCACGCACTCATTTCAAGCAATTTAACAATAACGACCCACAGCTGTTTAGGTTCGCTGTCACTGCTCTCATCAACGTTGTTTTCCGACCAAACGGGCAGCTGTTTTCCACAAGAAAGCTCTTAAAACCCTCTGCATGCTACCTCACCAGCGCGGCAGACTAAGTTAGCGACCAGCTGGTGAACGTAGTTTAACATTTAGCAGTTTAGGAGCCAAATATGAGTAGAGACCAAAACTAGAGAGATTGCAAATGTTGGACTCACAAGCACAACTCTTCGTCTCCTCAATGGGTCAATAAGCCACTGTAACTTTATAAGTTGATAAAAGGTCAAGTTGTCTTTGACCCCCAATAGTAGAAAAAAACTATTATTGCAGGTTTAACTTTGAACTCATAAAACTCTGAACTTAAAATATGTTCTACGTCTAAATCATGTGAGAATATCAGCCGCTCATCAGCTGACCCAAACAGAGATTCATTCCTCCAGATCTACCTTCCTGTCGACTATATTAAAACGGCTTCTTCCATCATTTTTGCTTCCGTTTTTCAACAAATGTATTTCTGATGGTTTGTTTTTCTTTTGTCCTTTTTTAAAATGACATCAATTCTTTTCCAGTCCTGTGTGTGTTTCTGTCAAAACAGAAAATCATTAGCTGAAAGTGAAAGTTTTGCCAAAACTTATGAAACTGTAATTAAAGTAAAAACACACTTTGCTAAAGTGGAAGTCAGCTGTCAGCATGTCCGCCTTGAAAGACTAGATGTTGTGGTTGTGTACTTTGTTGGGTTCGGTTCAAGCAATTAGAACATTTTAAATGAACATTGCAGGTTATTCAGTGGCACTCTATTTATATTTCATAACCAGCCGTTATGCTTCCATTTTCACTGAGTTTGATTCAATAATTAATCTCTGAGCTTACATACAATATTAATATGCAGTATATAAATATGCCTTACAGCTGTCTACCCACCATGCAGAAGAAGATGAGCAAAAGTCAAAGACGAAAAAACGCTCTGATAATATTTATTCCTATTATGGGAAATGACAGCCTGACAGCCAAACAGAGACGCTGTGGAGAACTGAAATGAAACTACAAAGAGGAGGGAACAAAAGAGTGGAGGTGACAGGGAGTACATCAAGGAAACAGGGATGGGAGGAGAAAAGGGGGAATCCTGAAACTACTTGAAACACCTAAGCAAGAAGACTTGTGAAAGAGAAAAAGACAAAGAAGTTGTCACAGTGCTGCGCACTTTATTTACACTCTGCACTTATCAACTGAACATCAGCCAACCAGCTGTCCACCCGACTCTGACGCTGTGCTAAAGGCATAAGAAGAGAGTATTGTGTGTTTACAAGCGTCTAAGTTGGTTCATGTAAACTACACCTATCCGTCAATCCCGAGAGAGAAAGCTCATTTTAATAGAGCGTGACACAGAGATATTTCCGGAGCGAATGAAGTAGAGTGAGGTTTTCCTGATTGCCCGATCCAGACTGGGGCTCTCAGCAGCCAGTGGGCTGTTGATAATCCTTAATTAGAAAATAAATTCCAGTGGCAGGAAATTGTCCCGTCCTCTCCACACCTGCAGCAACTCAGAGCCGGCAGGGAAGGACTCAGCTGTTTTCTCTCACAAATCGCTCCATTTAGCTCTCTGTTGGCGAACACGGTGAGCGTGTAATGGCAGCACGCAGGGAATGAATAGCGATGGATTTTTGTATTTTTAGGCATAGTGTGATCATTTAGATTGACATGTGGTATTGTCCTCTTTGTTCAGCCCTCGTGTTGGTAACAGTTATACTAAACTGTCCCACCATATCTCATGCTTCACATGTGTTGGAGGCTCTTTGATTAGATTCTAATCTTAAATGTTTCCTCTGAGCAGACATTCAGCAGTTTAAGCTTCTCCTCAGTCTGCATGTTTTACCAAATGCTCGACCAATTCACAATACATGTTTTCATCCCGATCCCAGGCTTAATTTGGCGTGATATTAACAGAAAATGATCTGAAATGTCTGAAAAAGACTTCTAGGGTTTTCCCAGTCTAACTTTTCTTTCTTGATCTCGTGTCTCTGCAGCATAAAGAACGTGACACCCAAAGTGGGCGCAGAGGAGACCCACGATGCCATTCGGCGAGCCTTTGACGTTTGGCAAAATGTGACGCCGCTGCGCTTTGAGGCTGTGCCCTACAGCGAGCTGGAGAGGACCAAGAAAGACGTGGACATCACCATCATCTTCGCTTCGGGTTTCCATGGCGACAGCTCGCCCTTTGACGGCGAGGGTGGCTTCCTGGCCCACGCCTACTTCCCAGGGCCGGGAATAGGAGGCGACACACACTTTGACTCGGATGAACCGTGGACACTGGGAAACCCCAACCATGACGGTAAGCACTGATTAGGTTACGGCACGACTCCAGTTAACTCTCTTTAGGTTTTCCATCAGTAAACGTTGTGGAAGGTACTTGGTTCTTTCTTTGGTACCACCTCCGTCAAGGTTCCAGCCGAGCTGAGCCGATACTAGAAGGTGTCGTTAACGCTGAGTGACGAGAATAACTTACCCCAAGAGGAACATAGACTCAAAGCCGACAGGTGGATGCTGAGGTGAAGCTTTATATACAACACCGGCAGCAAGTGACACCATAGCTCTCAAGCGCGCGGTGTGGCAGAAGGCATGGCATTAAAAGAGTGGAGCCCGGGCTGCTTATGCACACACCACCATCTCCCAAATGGATTTTGACGCTCTACTAGCAGGTCTGATTTTGTATTGAAGTGTGATGCCTGCTGGTCAGTGTGCCATAGATTTGAAGTCTGATCAGTTGAGGCCTGCTCAGTCCTGTGTCTTTGAAAACATCCAAGCCTCCTTGCAGATATTTGACTTATAGTAATCACAGCACACCTCACTCCACTGAGACCTCGAGCTCGTGCCCCCAGAGCTTTACAGCTTGTCAGGCTGTATGTAAGCTTTTAGTGGGGTCTGAAAGTCATTCTGTTTTGTGGGTTGCATGTTGAGCAGCTTTGTTGCTGTTTAGCATTGTGGTGTTGAGGTCCAACAGATCTCTACTAGTGTGTGTGGCAGCCAGTCGACTAAGCTCCCTGGTTGGCCTCTGACCCCTGTGCAGCCTTCAGTGTAATGATGAAAGGGCATGAGGAGATGGAGGAAAGAAAGAAAGAAAATACTGAGAAAGAGACATAATACAAGTAAGTTATACAGAGCAAAGAAAATCCAAGCAAGTAGTGAAAGTTAAATAGATTATCGGTTAATATTCTTCTTTGAATACCTCATAATATGTAAGGGGCAAGCCTGCCCCGTGGTCCACTAGAGACGACTCAAGAGAAGCCATGACTGTTACTGAGTCATGAGTCAAAACAATGACGGAGATGAGTGAGCTGGAGGCAAGGAGACACTCTTAAGAAATAAGGACACAAATGAGATGGAAATAGTTACTAGCAGGAAGGCAGCAGAGATAACAGAGTGAACGAGAGCAAAAGAGAGAATGGCAGAGTATCTCTAGACAAATATTGGAGGTTCAAGAGCTCACAAGAGACACAGACGGAGAGGGAAAGACTGAGAGAGCAGTATAGCGAGAAGTAAAGAAAACATTTGAAGAGGAAAGGGAGAGAGCAGAGGAGATGAGTGGGAGCTGCTGAGCACTATGCATCGGAAATAGAAGTGAGAAAACTTGCTGTCGAAGACTGAATTTTAAGCAGGAGGGGCTATTGCAGGCTCAGATAATATGTGGTGAACGGCTACATTTAAGGCTTTTGAGAATGCGTGGATTGATGGAAGTGACAAGAATCACACTCGCAGGTTTAATAACACAATGCAAACGATACCAATAACCTTAAGTAAACTGTTGACATGTCTTCTGTTTCAACGCCCACACGGTCTGCTCATGCAAAACTCATATTAAACATAATTAAACACATGTCTGCAGGTGTATATCCAGTCTAAACATGTCCACACACACAGTGTTGTCATCCCTGCTGTTGCGCCTTAGAGGAAAGAGAAGCAGCTGTCAGTGAGGTCTATGATTCACCCCTTCAACACTCGCATACCGACACACTTTCTCTCTCTACCCCTCAGTGAAATATTGAAAACAGCGCTGCCCACACTTCTGTGAAAGCATCCCATAATGCATGCAGTTCTATTACGCACTCTCCAGCTGGCTTTCTTGCCAAATATGAACATGCACTGGCTGAATCCTGATGCTCGCTGTGGCGGGGGGGGGGGGGGGGGGGGGATGCTCTTATTCCTGCATCATGACTAGTGTTCCACTGAGATGAATATCTGAATGCTCTTACAGCTTGAAGCGGGCCCATACAAAGTGTTTTTTACTTGAGATATATCCTCAAATTTCACAATTCCTCGACCAAAAAATACAACGAATATAAGATACTGGTATTGTTTTCTGTCTTGGTGCAATAGTGAAACTCCTGAGGAAGTGGGCAGATTTTGTCTGGCTAATAATTAAATATAGTCCCGTATCAGTTTGTGCAACCTGTGTAGCGTTTACCAGCTTTATATGTCAATCTCTTGTGGATGATATCCATACTGAGTTTCTGAGTCAGCGATGCTTTCTTTTCTTTTAGTGAACACATTTAAACCCTGAAATGCCTTTATAGCTCTTTGGCATTGAGAAGAGGTGTGTGGGTGTATTTGTGTGTGTGTGTGGGTCATACATTTTTGGAACAAACTGTTTAATCGTAAACTGTCTGTAAAACTGAAAGCTTTTCATAATGCAATAAAAACGACATTATAAGTTTGATTCCTGTTTTTTAAAAAGTAAAGTGCAACAGATAATGGATTTTTGAGGCCAACACTGATATCGAAACTGAAATCAAACAAATTATCCTTGAAAATACATTATTTTAATGAAAAACAAGCATATGAATTCATTTTAATTTAGATATTGTCTCAAAATCTCTTCCAGGAGAGGTACATAATTCCATATATTTCCAATGCAACCGGCGTCAAGGATTTGTAATCCATCTGTCATCCATCTCCTCTCTCCTCCTGTATCCGTGCTTTGTAGGGAACAGCTGGGGATGATGTAATTTTAGCTCAGAACAGCACATGATGTCTGTCTGTCTGTCTTTTCTCTCTTTCTTTTAGTCTCCTGTATCTTCTTTTTATTATGTTTTATAAGTTACAACTACACACACACTGGAGATGAGCTCCTGTCCAGTAAGCTGCCCGTGCCGGTCAAACCTAATCCTCCTGCGCTGTTGTCGAGAAGGATCAGTCGTCCTGGCGATTGTTGGCAGCGGCGCACCATAGATGTTATTGTTGTTGTTTTGGATGATGACGTCACATGGTGCACACTGGAGGATTAATCCCTGTCTGCATGGCGATAAACACTCTCATACACATGTAAAAGTACTCACACACTCTCTCTCCCTCACACACGCGCACACATGCATCTGCACTGCTTTGTTTGCACCTCCACTCGCGCTGCGACTCAGGCATCTGAGGATAGAGGATTATTCAAAAGTTACATTCAGTGGGATTTTTAGCACACGCAGCAGAATGAGGTTCTTATTAGGATTAGCTAATAGCATTTTAAGAGAGACTTGGATACACAGTATACACTTTCTATACGTGTGTGATTTGATGCTTTTATCAGAGAAGTGTGTGACGTCAGCAAAATCAAACACACTAAGAAAGGAAGATAACCACACGAGCATCCAGAAAGTGGTACTGATCTGAAGCTTTTTGGAAATCTCTACCTCTTGTGACTTGCTGCTACATCACCTTCATCCAGACAATAATTCAACTGTAGACATTATCATCTTAGCCAAGTAATCAGAATCCAAATCAATATATATCATCTGGATTCATCCGCAGCCTTTCTTTATCTTCAATTTCATCTTGTGTCTTTCTAAGTATGAAGCCATAAATCCATATGAATTAGCTTCTGTCTTACAACAATCAGCATGGACATTAAAGTATTGTGTGCGTGTAGAGATTAAATAATTAGTTCATTGATTGATAATGAGGCAATCAACAGAAAATACTTCCACCAAGGAGGTTAAGCTTTCGTTTCGAGTTGTTTGTTTGTCAGCAGGATTATGAAAAAGCTACTAGCTTGATTTTCATGAAACTAGGTGGAAGGGTGTAGCATGGGCCAAAGAAGAACCCATTCAATTTTGGAGCGGAACCGAATTACAGGGCGGATACACGCATTATTCTTCACTAATGGATGGAATGCCCTTCTAGATGTATTACTAAACAATTATTATTATTGTTGGTTTCAGTCTCTGAAATGTGAGGACATGTTGCGTTGTGACACGTGTTATTGGTGGTAAATGTCAGATAATGCAGTTGCGCACGTGTAATACCTGTAACTCTAACTGAGAGGCAGAGACGGCCCTACTTGCAACAGCAGCAGTGTTTTCTGTGCATCATGACTGCGAAAGATCCGGAAACCCTAGGAAAGTAAATCTCACATTCATCCTCAGTCAGACGTGTGTTTTTGCCTCTATTTCACGATAAACATGTGCTACAGTTGACTGTTTTCCATGATCACACCACAACATGCCGAACCCCAACGCCAGAACCTTTTATGTGCAGCATATCGTGCCTGAGAGGAGTTCAGAGCACCAGAGTGAAGAGTGTTCGACACAGGTTTGGAGAAATCCTGTTCTCTGAAGGCTAACCGGCGGATTTACCCATCCGAACCCTCCTTCCTTTCTCTTTAATGTTACAAAGTGTGTGTCAGCCTTAGGTGCTGCTTTAACAACGGAGCTTGCAGTCGAGGGAAAGGATTTGTTTAAGCAATATTTAAATGAACAAACATTTCCAAAAGTGGATTAGAGAAGCACTTTTGGTTTAACAAAATAGTTTTTTGATTATATTCCATCCTAATCAAACTCTGTTCATATCTCCAATTGACAGAAGTCAATTGGATATCTACAACATGGGAGTTGGCAAATGTGATGTTGTACTTGACGTATACATCGGTACTGTATACGAGAAACATCAACACTCTTCTTGCTGGTATTACAAAATAGAGCAAAATCCTGGATTGTTTGATTTGACTATCCGTGGTGGGGGTAGATAACAACACTGTTATGTAATCCTAAACATGTGTGCACCCCAGACTGAAAGGTTTCATGTTATTCTTTCTCAGTAGTTTCTTTTTCTCTTTGAGCCGTCTAAGAGGGACACGGTCAAATATTAAAAAGAAATACACCGACATTTCCTTGGATCTTTTCCTGTTTGTACATCCCTCTCTTTCAGTCCATATCATTTGTTTCTTACACTGTGAGAATTCACACATAATTGTGTTAAGCATTGCACAATGATAGCTTCTAGCTTATTTTAGCCAGGATGATGCACAGTGACAGACAAAAGAGAAGGAGTGGGTGATAAGCCAATATCCCCATTGAGAATGCAACATCCCTCGGGGCAAAACAAAGAGAATTGGTCCTGGAGCTCCTGTACCGTAGCTGCCTACATTCCTAGACTGCTTGGCTTTAGAGACTGATGGATGAATAGCTGTGAGGGATCAATAGATGGAGGGATAGATAAACGCATGGGAAAATAAACTAAAGACACAATAGGTTGTGATGGCGGAGGGCAGGGGTTTGATTGGAAAATTATGCACCAAGCGTAAGAAGATGAAATATGATTGGATGAAACATCGCAGTAAATGTTTCAACAAAGGTAAAATCGAGATGCAGAGCGCTGGAAGGCAGAAAGGAGAGGATTGTGGAGGGATTTAGTGTGAACACAGGATAAAGGGGGGAAAAAAGCTGGAACTGCAGATAGAAATAGAGATGATTAGATTGTCTTTTCATCAGAGCTCAACATGCCACGACCACTTTTGAAAGGGAGCACATTTGCAGGAGGCGTTTTTCTTTGACAGTTTTCCATTTCTGCCACAAAAAAGGCGAACAAACAGACGCTCATCCGTGCTTTATCACAAGGTCATCTTTGTTGGCTGAGGCCGCTGTGTTTTTCTTTGTGAAAAATCAAAGCGATGCACGCAGGAATAGATAAGACAGATTCCATGGTGACTTTCAGTCACACTGAGGCTGCTTGGATTTTACAACAAAAAAAAAACACAGCTTGGCAACAGGCAAAAAAATGTTTCATCACTGCCACTGCATACCATGACTGTACACAAACAGAGTCCCACCCGAGGGTGACTTATAAGGTATGGTATGCCTTGAAGGACCTCCAGCTTCCAGTAATATCAGTGAAAACTATTTAACATAACACAGCATGCGAGCTAGACCTACACACAGGAAATGAGAGATTCCAGGGCTTTATTATTTTCTTCACCCTTGCCCCCAAAATGAGCCAAAGAGGTTATAAAAACACACGGTCACCAGGAGGAAAAATACGGCTCACATGTATGTCTCCAGGTATCAGGATTATATAACGTGGGCTGATTTGGTGGGGAACTCGATAACAGAGTGATGATTGGCTGAGGGAGGGGATGTCGAGACGGGCTCGACATTGATCAGCTGATTGATTGATGATCGCAGGAGAAGGCTCGGCTCCCTGGAATCGATTGGCAGAACGGTTTATCATTGACGTCCAATCTTGTAACTTGATTGTACATTCAAAGCGAGGGTCATTTTGGGTGTTTTTACCAGCAGACAATGAAAGGACATCAATCACCCGCTTCTTAGCAGTGGAGAGTGCAGGCATTGTTATGGAAAGAGAGGAGAAAATCAGAGATGTTAGAGCATGTAGAGAACAAGAGAGGAGAAAAGAGGAGATGTTGAGGAGCAGAGAAGCATATGGTGTCCTTGCAAGTTTATTTTTAGGTTGCTACTCCAACTGGGTGATGAGGAGGTGGCAGTGGACTCTTTTTCACCCTGTTTCTCTTCTTCTTTTGTTCCTCCCTTGTCACCCTCGCACTCAAACTCTCCACTAATTTCAGTGGGGTTATTTGGCATGTCGCTTGATGTGTTTACAAAGCACTGTTAAAGCTGTTGAAATTATAATGACCACAAAATAAATTGGGGAAAAACAAGATTAAAGAAACAAAATAGATTCAGATATGTGGGTAACTGCTTATCTACAAAAAAGCAGAAGAAAGAAAGAAAGAAAAGGAGAAACCCACATTATTTGCTTAGTTTACTTGATGATATTTCCTGCTTGCAGTAACATATTTTATAGCCAGCACTACCCAAGAGAGTAATTTCTCCTTGTTGTCCAGACATTGAACTGTTGGAAAGAATGCCTCTTTATGTTGGTTGGACAAAGTTTTAGGAAGTTAAGTTTTGTCTGGAGAGTGAAGTCCGTCTGTCTGCTGTCGGACTGTCAGACTGTTCGGTCTGCATATTGTCTTAATCTCTTTTAGGATTCTTATCTTATTTGTTTTTCTTTAGTTCTAATTTGGTCTAATATTCTGCGTGACTGTCTTCTCAGTTTAGCTGAGTTTTGAGATGTCAACTGGAGACTTTCTATTTTCACTTCTTAGCAGAACTGGGCTTGATAATGTTAAGTAGTCGAGTAGTTATTTTTGAAGTGGCTCCAGATCTTCTTGAATTTTAACATAGTGTGTGCTTTTGACAATACACTTGCACTCTTTATGCAGAGTAACTGTTATGTTTTTGTCCCAATAACGTTTTGGGAGAGACAACAGCCCCATATCTCAAGGAAACCCAAAGCATTCCTTGATTAAATTACATTTTCTATCCCAGTCCAGACGAAGACGAAGCTCTCAAACATTAGTTGATTGCTCAAAAGTTATAATAATGTGAAACCCAATAACTAATCAAGTGGAATTTGTAACTGGTAAGGTCCAGGCCCCTTTAGTGCGTCATCTGCATAAAGGAGGATATTTACCTTCTTTATCTTAGACAAGCTATTCGTAATTGTTTTATAACATCACAAACTCATTGACTAAAGCATTGAGAAAGATAAAAACTGATCTCTATCTTGGGTTTTTTGTCTCCCCAGCCCTTGCTCAATTAAAGGGTAATGCAGAAAAGTTCAAATATTTTCCCATTCTTTCAAGGTTGTTCAGCGTCTCCGAAAACCTTCCTTCATCATGCAGCATGTTCTATAAAGATCTTCAATCTTTCCAATGTCCTTCTGTCTCTATCTTTGTCCCTCTATCTCCCCTACTCTGCCGCCGCCTCGCTCTCTCAGAGAAATTAAATGGGGAGAATCAGATGCCTTTTCTTATGACAGGAGCAGATCTGGAAGTATGTGACGTGTGCGTCTTGAGGACATCATTTGGGCAGGCAGTAGGACCAGTATTGATGGTTGGGTTACTGTAAGTAAAATAGTTTGTGGGAGGACATAGGCGTTAAAACACCACAGAAAGCCACACGCACACACACACACACACGCACACATTTCAAGGGGGCTGGAAGAACTCACTACCTTGTAGGCAGTTTATCTCAAGGATGCAGTATGGCATTTGACATGATTTAACACTATGATATGATACAGTGTAATATAATGTATAGCACACATGATCCAGTCCAGAAACATGATGAATATACCTGATGCAATATTATATACCGCAATATATGTTGTACAATATACGGCACTTTTTATATCTATGAGATATCACAATAAATAAAACTCAGTATGTTCAGGGAACAGCAGCGAGTAATCTAGGGAGGTTCTTTTTGCCCTTGGCTTTGCCTCTCAGGCGACATACAGGCTGTCCTAGCCTGTGATTGGTGGATGTTGTTGGGGCTGTACGCAGCCTGACGGAACCAGCGCAGATACTTTTCAGGCATGAAAAAAATACTGCCACCTTCTCTACATCTATTTCAAGTAAAAATATGAATAATATTCTCCAAAAAAGACACTACATTTACACATCCCTAAGGCATTACTCTGGTCTGTGGAGTAAAGATGCAAACACAACATTATCTACCAATGAAACTAAATGTGATTATGAATAGTGATGACTTAAATAATACAGCAAATCTCTTTTTTATGGTAGACCTACATAATTTATAAAAGCACAATAACAAATGTCATCCTAATGTATTATTTGATTGATAGATATAAATGTGTTTGAGTGCAGGAACATGCATTCACATAGTTTAGAGACCCATGACTTCATTTTGTCCACCACCACTTCTGAATGTGACCTATGGAGTTGGAGGCATTAGTAGTGTTAGAGACCAGTACTGAAAAGCCTAGCACACTGTACATGTGTCAAAACATCCGATGGATGGCTTTACATCAAATAAAGAAAGACATGTAAAGTGCTTTATGGTACAAATCAGGAGCTAAAGTTTTCAAACTCTGCAGCACTGGCAGATGGTGGCACCCAACCTGTACCTGTGTAGGAATATCTATTGGATTGCTATATAATAAATACATTAAGACAGACTACTTTATAGTCCCAATCTGGAGCTGAAGATTTCAGATTCTGCAGCACTGGTAGGTGGTAACTTGAGTTAAAAACCCACAGAGGAAAATCTAAAATATCCCAATGTGAAAGTTCTTGACTAAAGTCAAAGTTGCCAATAACAAGGAGGTTTAAGGTGCAAAACATTTGTTTGGCAGAAAGCCAGAGAGTTCATGTGAAATGCAGTTTATTTCTTGTATTTATTATTCGCTGTGACAATGGCACACGTGTGGGATAATGGCTTCTAAGTGTCTTGATCTTCTCTATACTATTGTTTGGATTTGCAAGATAGAGCATTTTTAAAATCGTTGGTGGTTAAACAACGTTTTAGTTTAATTTCCCAACCATGAATAGTACTTTCGAGAGAGAAAAGGGATTCAAATTGCTTTCACACTTTCACAAAAAAAATTAAATGAAGAGAAAGAAAATCAGAGATATCAGCATGCATTCCTGCCCACCAGGCTGCCACTAGAAATAGACGACCGCCTACTGACAGAAGCATCAACTTCCATGTGGGCGGCAGTACTCTCTTCCGCCCCCACACATGAATACACACAGGCACACACTTACACTTTCAGAAGCACACACACGCACACAAATTGCGCACCTGGGGAGGCCTGCCCTCCCACTAGTCAGTCAGATGGTTTCATAACCTCGTACCCATAATCCTTAGCGAACAAAAAGTGTAAACAGCCCTGCTTCCTTCTGAGAACACACACATTTGATCCCTCTTTAATGAATATTACCTGTGTCTTAAATAATGTGTGATCTGTTTTTGTATTTAACGTATGAAGTAGCCACATTTTTATTAATGTTATAAAAAAATGTAAATCCTAAATGATGCTTTGGCTCACTAGTGACCCACTGAGCAGCTCATACTTCCATAAAACCTCACCCTTTGTTACTATTTAAATCATTAAAGGACAATGTGTTTGCTACAAAGCCAGACAGTCACTCTTAACCTACATGTATTAAGACCTTAGGCTCGGCAGTATTGGTCTGTAAATATCAGATTTGTAGTTATGCATCGTGGAAGGAAGTCTCATCTCACACTACTTCATTTGATCCAGTTATTAAAGCAAGGCAGGGTTTTGGCAACAGTTTAAAAGCAGTGAACATTTTTCTTCTAGTGGCAGTTCAAGGGCAAACACTGAAAGATAACGGCTTCGGCTAAAGTGTGAGTACTGAAAGCATTGGAAGTCAATTTAGTATGAACAGTGAATATTTTGAGTTTTTTTTGTTTTTCTTGTTGTTCAAAGACTTGAAAGGGTTTGAAGTGTTATTTGAAGTACAAGCATTGAAATGAGAAATATTAGTTGAAGAGAATTCTGTTGAAATATCAGCTCATGTATTGAAAGCAGTTGAATAGTCAGTTGACGTGTCCGTGGCAAAAGTAGTTCAAATGGCAGCTGCTTTGGAAGAGTTGAAAACATTTGATACATTGAATCTTCTTTCTGAACGTCCATTTAAACTTATTTTTAAACTTTTTGACTTTGTATTTCGACTGCCACTTCAACTTTAACTTTGTAGTAAGCATCGACGGGAATATGTCAGTTGGCAACTGTGAAAGTGACAAGTGAGCAATTTCGTTTTTCTCCAAAAAGATAGAAAAGAAGTAACAAACCAAGCGTTTATAAAAGTTGAGGATTTATTGGTTGGTAGGTCATCCCCTGTTTGTGTCCATGGACACAGCTGCAGAAGTGTGCTTGCGAATGCATTATTAATGATTAATGATCCCAATGGAAATGCACACACGTCCCTGTCTCTCTCACAGGTGCTGCACAGAGATAAACATGACAAGAATTAAGGATGTCCTTTCCTTGGCAGCTTTTTTCTCCCCTCCTTTCTGCTTGTTTATTTACCTCGAGTCCACAGGAACGGCCAATGTTTGGATCCCTGGCAATGTTCCACACACAGAATTTCAGTCTGTAGCAGTCTCTGTAAATAAATAATTACTCCAGTGTACATATGTTGCTCCCATCAGCCGGGGTTTTGTTCTCTGACAAGCTTGTGAGAATTTTAGTGTAATGGATTCAACAGCACAAGTGTTGCTCAACCAATGTCAACAGCCTAGAGAGGGGGGATCAGAGAGAGAGAGGGAGGGCAGGCAAATAAGGATAGAAGAAGAGGGGAGGGAGGAGAGCAAGTGGAACAACAGACTGTTCTCTATAGGATAGTGTTACTGAGAGGATAGTGCATGGTGCTGACACTGCCAGGATTAGGACTTTGATTAACGCTGGTGCTAACCCCGCTAGCAGTGAGATCATCACATTTCCCACTGGTCGTTTCTGATATTTTTCAGAATATTAGACGTATTATAAACGGAAAAAGTCAAATAATGTGGTGTAAAGTGAATTTCAGGGAACTTGTTAAAGCTGACTGAATATCGGTGCCACGTCTAATCACACAAGAAGCCAGAAAGGGATAACATTCACATGATTCCTGGAATATCACATGTGAAAACCTTGGTGTTTATACTTGTGGTAATGTAAGTTGATTTGGTGAAATTCACCAAATGGCGCACTGTGTGTTTCTGTTGTATCCTGTGAGGGTATGTTGGGAGCACAGTGTGTGTGAAATTGTAGCGAGCAGAATGCAGCCATTGTACTTTGGCTACAGTCTTCACAATGGTCACTCTGTCAAGTCGGGCACACAGCTCTGTTTTGACAGCCAGCAGAGCTCTGTGTGCCCCGGGCCCTCTGAGCCAGGCACTGAACCACTGGGCTGAGATTCTCTGGCAGCTTGTCAGTACAGCACAGCACTCCTCGACAGCCAGTGAGCTCACTGCTGCCTCTCTGGACTTTTCCTTCTCACTTCACATTTCTCCAGCTTCCTTCAGTGTGAAGGTTGTACTGATTTCTGGTGATGTACAGGCTTACAGAAACAAGTGTCAATATTATGAACTGCGCTTTGGCTACTGGGCAACAGCTGATTTCCTTCCTTTTCCCTGCTCTCCACTGTTAGTGTTCTGTATTGTTTCCTCTCTGTACCACACAGATTCATCTACTTCATCTATGCAAGATGGAGGCTAGCGAGATATTATACCCTACCTGATGGGTATAATATCACCTACATTGTTGCAATTAAGAGGGCATGAAAACTAGTGAACAGTCTAAGCAGTTAGCTAAATGTAATGGACAAATGGTTGAAACATCCAAACATAGTAGTACAAATGCAAACTTGACCAAACTGATCTGACATGGACAGTTCAATTGTATGGAAACGTTCTGAAAACATTATCCACTTTTATATAAAGTAAAGTGTTTAACACAGTTCAGCTGATTCCAGTAAACACACTTGGAACATGATGATGGTGTTGAAGAAGCTGTACTTAAAATATCTCAGAGTTGTGGGTGAGAAAAAAAATGGTTTGGACCCACTGACCTACTGCCAGAAAATATTTTAATTAACCACTTTTTGCATTTACTTTACCCTGCAGTACAAGTCTTTCCAAGACCCTTTCTGAATGTGCAGTGTCAGCCACCCAGGGAGTTGTGGGAGCTGAACAATAGGAAACATTTGAGGTCCACTGGGACAAAGAGAGTGCTTGTGCTTGCTTAGACTTTGGACGGCAGAACAACAGCAACGAGACACAGTACACAGTCAACGGCAGTAACAGTTGCAGTTGTGTTTTCTAAAGAAAGGGTGGAGGAGTTAAAAAAAAATTGTCTGTACAATTGGAGTTTGTTAAAGCTTTGTTTGCAGGCTTTCACTAGCTGTTATGATATGCTGATATGATGTGAACATTGCAGGGGTTGTTGTGTTTTTAGAACAAACCTTTCCTGGACTGGAGAGAAAAAAAATTGGTGTCTTGATAGCACTGGTAATTTGTCTGGACAAAAACAAAAAACGAAGAGTGATAATTGAACATCCGAAAGCTGAGGGTAAACTTGCTTCAGGGTTTGGTGACGTCAGATGTCATGTATCGAGTGAACCACAGGCTCTTAGTTAAACAGTAAGGAAGCGAGAGGGTTACGGGCCCTTGGAGGCGTGCGTTGACAACTTAAGTTATTATTGCAATAGAAAAGCGGCGTCCAGGGCCCCTTGTCTGATTTGTGGGCCGGAGTGTGTTTGTCTCCTGTGTGTTTATGTCTGAAAGTCGGTTTTTCCCATGTCACATGTGCCCTCAGCCAGCAGATGGGCTGCAGCAGCAGTGGCATGTGCAGGGAGCCAGTAAATTATGGAGAAAGAGCAGGTAGAGGTTTCTGGTTTCTAATCACAACCCCTGTTTACTTTACTGCAACCCTGTGGGGAGAGACAGAGAGAGGTACTTCTGATCATAAATCTCCAGCGACTCTCCTCCTCCACCTCTTTCACTTTATCTTCCCTTCTTTATTTTTCTTGGGAGTTTTTTCCTTCTTGGCTACACTATCTAATTAGAAGCAACCTCGAGAGTCGGCAAGACTGCTGCTACCACGGGCTGCCACTATGATCATTGCCCACTTAACATTGACATTTTTTTTATTTAACAGTACTGGAATTTTTCTGTTTTGTTTCAAAAAATGTAGCTTTTATGATTTAAACAGTTGCTTGGGATGCATCGTTTTATGCTAATTCTTGCCCAAACCAGTGGACACATGAGAATGATGAATCACAGTATGGTAAAAATGTAGGACTTCTTTTCCCCCCACACACTCAAAGATTGTTGCCCTCCAGGGTTATCACACAAGCTCTACACAGCTTTGTAATGTATTTCATCTCTCAGCATTGTTTTCTTCAACTGTATCCTGCTGTGGAAGTCCTCTCGCTCTATGTTCTGCTTTAATTTGTGGGGCTGAGAAACAGCCACTGACAGGAGGGTGATGTTACAAATGCCAAGGTCGAAGGCTACAGTTGTATAATTCATCATCTCCATCTTTTGTGATTGCAGGGACATTGGAACATCTCACAAGATAATAAATAGTCCCGAGCCTTATCGTTTTCCTCGCCTCAGTATTTGCCCTTCTCTTTATCATCCTGGGTTTTTTCCCCCTTTTCTTAGCTATCGCTCCAAACGCCCTTTCTCCTCTTTTTACCTAACCCTTTTATCTCTGTATTTATCTACTGGAGTCTGTGTCTCATCTCCTCCTCGCTCCTGTAGCTTTTCTCCTCTTGTACACTACCCCCTCCCTCTTTGTTTCTTTCATCCTTCGCCTCCTGCCTCATACCGTCTCCCGTCTCTTTCCACTCTACCTCCCCCCGTGTAGACTCTGTATGTACTGTCCAGCTGATAATTAGCCAGGCAGTACAAACCTCCTCGGCTTTGTTTGTGGCCCCCGGGGCCAACAGGACATCCCTATTTACCACAGCGACTTATATAAGCAACCGAAACAAAGTGAGGACGCTGGCTTCAAATGGCCGCGGGAGGCAGAAAGGCTGACTCAAGACTGAGGGATAGAACAAGACGGAGATGTAGAAAGACAGACAGTCCTTCCCTTTACTCGTACAGCTGATGTGACAAGAGCATCTGTAGTATCAGGCCATGCACTGGTTCAGCTCTCATGGACTTGTACTGCATTTATTAATAAAATGAAGAACTTATATTATAGTTATTACAAGCATTATAATATTTGACCTTTCCTTGCTTTTTTCTTACAGAATTTGCTATTTTGTTATTCCTTTAAGAAATATTTGGCCTCAAGTTTTGAATGATACCAGAACGATTCTCATGTCAAATCATGAGATGCTACGATTTCTGTTATTGATAACCTTTTAATTCTTTGCAGATAATATTTGTTGTGAATTAATGCATTAAAGTTGTATAGTGCATAACGTTTATGGAGGCCTATTTAGTCCTATTGTATATATAACCTGTATATTACAGTATAAACTAAATTGAAATCACAAAATTATGAATTTTGTACACTGGTGTGTAGTTTATGAGTCCTATACCATAACCCGTTTGACCTGTGGTATTGCTGCTTGCAGCTTTCTCGAGAAGCGCTCATCCAAACAAGTTCACACTCGACCCTGCGCTCCCTTGGCTCCTCAGCAGTACACCCACCAAGGGTGAAGTCGATCGGGTGAACTGTTGTCGAGAAATCCGAAGGAAAGTCATACAGACAAAGTCTCCTTCTGTTTTTGTTGGATAAATTGAAGCCTAATGCAGAAGTGTGTTTTAAAGCCTCCGTTCACTCCCGTTACAATTCATATTCAAAGAGCCTTTCAAAGGAGATTCCAGTCTGCATCAGTGCACACAGCAATCACACATTTCCTTCAAGAAATGCTCCTGTAGTGGAATGTGTTTGCACCAACAATACATCGACCATAAGAAAAAGACCTTCCAGTTGTCACAGACATTTCTGTTCAATAATTGCACTAGCTACCGGACCAAAACTAATTTGACAAGGACATGTGGATGTTTAAAACTGCTTTATTGAGTACGACATCCCCCTGCTCCCACCGTCATGATAAGAAATGGCCTCTCTTCTCTTTATCTCCCTTCTCTCCTGTGTCTTTCTTTAGTTGCTATAAACTTTACCTATAGACACTTCAATATTACAATCTTGCATAAATGTATCCTCAGTTTATGTACTAGCCATCTATTTTCATTGAAAAAATTGCTTTTTCAGCAATACCCTGGATATGAATGCAGTCTGTCTGTCCTTTTACATGGTGCAATGGAGGCCTTTACATCAACCTTATAAAGACTCACTGACATTTATACAGTCGAATATCCTCCACGAGGTTCCAATTAGGCCATTTCTCTTTGATAGTTTGGTCGCTAAAGTCTTAAGCATTGTATTGTACTTGCTAAGAAGTGATCTGAATCACCGTCTGTATCTGCAGATGCGTTGTTCATGTGACAGAGTTGCTGCAGATAAGTACCTCACTTTAGTAGGAATTGCGATGTATAAGTGATTCTCTTTTTCATTTCTGTTGAGCCTCTCAGTGTGATAAGAAAGAGAGAGAAATGTAAAAGTGAAGAGAGCATCTTAAAAGGACAGCCAGGAAACAAAACTTTTAGCCCGTCCGATTCCAAATTTCTATTGAAAAAAATAATAATGAGTGATTTTGATGCCAAAGTGTGGATTAGAGTCTTCTTTGAAGTACATTTATTTGAAGGCATTATATGTGTCCTTGGAATCACATTAATAGCTTCCCACAGACAGTGTACTATTATAAATGATACATAAGACATCGCAGTCTAACCCTAATTGTATACCCAAGAGTGACTCAACAATGATGATGAGTTTCTTTATTGGTTGGGTTCGACATATTGGCAAGACATCAGAGAGGAAGAGTGGTTTTTTGTTTTGTTGGTTGCCAGTGACGTAAATTGAAGAACTTGAATGGGACACAGAGGGGCGGCTTCAAGTCCCAAACATCCAAACATAATACGGTTGGGATTGGGTTGGGGCTTGGCTGTCGGCCACAGAGGGCTTCTGAGTCAAAAGGTCAACCCAGTGTAGTCATCGGCTTACCACAGCTAGAGACTAATTACAGAACGCTGGGTTTTCTGCGCTCAGGAGGGATGTGTGTATATGAATGTGTACATGTATACAGGCCTGTGTAATATGTCCCATCGGTGGCTGTGGCTCACTACATAATCCACTCATGAGGTGCATAAATAGTGGATTATCCATGCTCATTCACACATTCACATGTGTTTAGATACATATTGTTGCGAGGACTGTACATGGGCTATTTTGGTGTCTTACCATAAACTGAACTGAAACGTTTCCCTTAAAGGCTGTTAATTTAAATCAGCCAGTGCAAACTTGGCATTGTTTTTGAAGGAACCACACTTCCACTGCCAACCAGAACAGGTGCAATTTGTGAGAGATATAAAATGCTGCAAACAATTTAACAATCTGAGCTCAGCAATGACAGACTGCTCTCTCTCTCTCTCTTTCTTTGCCCCTTTCCTCTCTCTTTCTTTTTCTAGGTAACGATTTGTTCCTGGTGGCGGTCCACGAGCTCGGTCACGCGCTGGGTCTCGAACACTCCAACGACCCCACGGCCATCATGGCTCCTTTCTACCAGTACATGGACACGGACAACTTCAAACTGCCCATGGACGACCTGCTGGGCATCCAGAAGATTTATGGTAAGGCCTCTTGGCTTCATTTAGATGTACAGAGTAAAAAATAAATGTAAACGCTGTGCGACCGAGCCTGATGTAAGGCGTCATAACTGGGTCTCTCTAAACTGGAATAGTGTATTTTCTTATTCTAACCCAGTTATAGTACAAGATAACTTTGATAAGCAGATGAGGCTCAGATCTGAGATTAAGACCTACATTTAAGGCCAGGCAAGTTTATATTTATAGCACATTTCAGCAACAAGGCAATTCAAAGAGCTTTACACAAAACATCAAAAGCATCGAGACAAAGGGCAAAAGATGCACGTCGTAAAAGGACATTTTAAAATGGTCATTAAAGATCCAAGAGAATAGAAAAGAAAAACAAGCTCAAATAAAATACAATAATAAAAGTTACAGTGCTGTGTAATAAAAATTAATAATTAGTAAGAGTTGCAGCAGCCCTGCAGTTTGTTCCAGATATATGGTGCTTCAAAGCTGAACGCTGTTTCTCTATGTTTAGTTTTGACTCAGAAAGCAGACCTGAACCAGACGACCTGAGAGGGTCAGAAATTCATTTTGGCCCATTTATCATTCAGTGCTTCATAAACCAGCAGTCGTATATTGAAATCAATGATTTGCCAGTGTAAAGAGAACTGGAGTGATGTGATCCACTTTCTTGGCGTTAGCGAGGACTCGAGCGACAGCGTTTTGAATCGGCTGCCGCTGTCTAATCGATTTTTTTAGGGAGATTACAGGAGGCGAGCGCTTCATCATCAAAGCACCTACACATTCCTCATTGGCACACATTTGGAGTTGTCAGATGATGATTGCAGAGCTTTGTCTCCTCATAAAGCTGATGCAGCTCTGCAGTGGGGGTATCAGAAGTGTGAAATTCAATTTGACGCTAACCTATTTATATAAGCATCAGCGTTGTCTTCCTTTTTTACAGTTATATTAGTGGTACATCAGGGTGGATTTTGCGCCGACCTCAACCCAGACACGTGTTTATTTTATGTGATTTGTTGTGGAGGAACCCATCATTTTCAGATTCAGGATTTTTAACGTTCATGTTGGTGTCTCACCTCAGTTTGACATCCAAGTTCAAAAACAACCTGGTTGGAAGTGACAGTGTTGTCCTGTACAGCTGTCGAGGATGTAAACACTCTGCTGAGATGACTCCGGTCTGTCGCATGAATGGCTGCACACACACACACACACACACACACACACACACACACACACACACACACACACACACAAAAGAACCTGCCATCTGCTTACATGGTCAGGGCACGTCCCTCAGGGAGTGACAGACCTGGGCAAGCGATCAAATCTCTCCTCATCCCTCTCGCGTTTAACTCCTCTCCGCCGCTGCCCCTCCCGCCTCCTCTCTGTTGTACCGAGAGTTGAAGGGCAGGACAAGTGATGGCAGCTCCTCTCTCTGTCTCTTTTATTTTTTCCAGGAGCAGTTGGCCTCGTTTTCTTCCTCGTGGCAAACGCGACGTAAAAAAGCTAGAAAGGGACAATGGTGGGAGCTGCACAGTTTAGATGAGTTAGAAGGTGGCGGTGACGTCAAGGTTGAATAAGAAAGCGTGTTTGCATAAAGAGAGGTATCGTGAGATGGGAAGAGAACACGCTGAAGAGTAAGAGATTTACATAGAAAAGTGGTGAAGGAGATGGTGAGTGGAGGACTTTGATTTGCAGTTAGTGGAAGGCAGGAAGGATCACACAGTGAATTGTGGTAAGAAAAGGTCTGACAGCAATAGGATGAGCTGGATGTGGAGGATCGATTCACTCTCACACGTTTGGACATCTAGCTACTCGTTCTGTTTCTTATCTCAGTGCTTAGGTCATAGTGGAAGAAGAAATGCCTGCTGGCGGCATTTCTTCTTCAGATTCCCTTTTAAAACCCAGAATAATTTATTTGCACTTGATATTTATTGGCTTTAAAACTAACCTTTAGCAGCCTGCAAGTAATTATAATTTCTAAAGATAGATCACATACCAACATATACATGTTTCTGTTTCCACAAGCCGCAGAGTAAAGCATTACTGTACATTGAACTTCCTCTCAGCACCTCTCAT
Source organism: Cottoperca gobio (assembly GCF_900634415.1). NCBI lineage: Eukaryota > Metazoa > Chordata > Actinopteri > Perciformes > Bovichtidae > Cottoperca > Cottoperca gobio. The sequence continues at coordinate 12,594,832 of NC_041374.1, forward strand.
ATCAAATGTGATGTAACTAATAAAATCAGTAAATTTGATTTAGTACACAAAATCAAATGTTCAAATGTGATTCAGTTTGAGTCAAACACACAAATCCATAGTACATCATTGTACACAGTATATACTATGCTAACTGTTATAGTGTGTTGTTTTAGTATACATAAACATCATACTTACATAATATTTCATTCTTATCAGGGAGGCTCTACAAATGTATCCAGTTGCATCATGGGAATTGTAGGATCCCATACTAGGGATTAAAATATAGGATTTCTCAGCCTCTGCAGTATTAAATCTGATTGTTTTTTTAATTTATTTTATGCAACTCATGTGAGCTCCCTGATCTATGCACGTGCATTGCTGGATTACCCTTTTATTGACTCAGAAACACTCTTCACGCTCCTTTGTTTGCAGTCTGGACTAGTGGCTGTGTCCCATTAAGGCGCAGGAGTATTCAGAGTTTCACCACACCAGCTGAGCTCACTGCTTGGATCTTTGGTTTAAAGTGTACTAATCAGTTAAATGAGCTGCTGCAGTGATTGGCTGGGCCTTGATGGTACACGGTTGATCTAACATATAGGAGCACTCCGGATCATTAGGGAAAACATGTGTGGTTTAATGGCTTAAATTATGCTGAAAGACCCCATATCTGCCAAATACCATGTTCATTATTCCTTGCCATGGTTTTACTACAACACTGTTGTGTGTGTATTGTGCATGTTTGTCTACATGTCCATCTGATTGTGAGTCTTCCCAATGCTTACATAACAACAGAGTGCTCTGGCTCCACTAATCTGGGGTGTATTTCAGGGGATTTAATTCAGTCAGTGAATGGAATCTCTCGTGTAGACTCGCTGAGCAGTTGTGCAAACTGGCGGATGTCTAGCAGAGCGGCGTTCCCTCTTATTCCCACCATCAGCTCGTGTGTCAACTAGTTTAATGGTTTGTCTTTTATTTGTTTAATTGCTCACTATAGATGAACTCCTTCTGTTAAATGATTGTTTGCTCATTCAGTTCTCTTTAATCCTCTTTTATTCGCCAACTTTCAAATAATTTGTCCAGTCATTTAATTGCTTATTCCTAAATCCTGAATGTTTACAGTAGCTTTCAAGGTCATTATTTATACATGCCACCATTACTCATTGATAATTTTCATGAGTGAGGGGTGACGGGGGGGGGCTTGTCACATTTGCATGTTTCATATTGCAGTCTATTCCTGCATCTGTTGGCCCCAATCAACACATGGCAACTCATATCCTGGTTTTCACAGTTACACAGTGTGTTATTCATGTGTTGTCATGTGCTCAATTATTTATACAAACAGCCCACTCACTTGGCCTCCCTCTACCTCGCTCCTCGCTCTGGTTTTCCTCTGTATGTCCCTCGCCCTCTTTCTCTCATGTAAATCATGAATGTGGAATGACGCAGAGGCATATCTGGGCCTCCGTTTTGGAGGAAATGTTATTTGAATCTCCACAGTAGCCTTTATACATTTATATCCCATATGCTTTTTATTTCTCAACATATCATATTATGTTTCGGTGAGCTGAATCCCTAAACTTGGCAGTGCACCCGCTAATATTTGCATGACCACATCTTGTTTTTCCATCTTTCTCTTTTATCTCTCATATGGGTTTATTTTTTTATCTCCTTGTTGCAAATGTTCCTCTTCACATCTTACCTAGTCTCTTGCTATTCTAGTCAGTTAAAGTACAGGCTAAGCGGCCGCTAGCTATAGCTTCATATTTAGACTAAAGACACGAGATCTATCGTCTCATCTCTCAGCAAGAAAACTCATTTATTCTTTTCTCAAAACGTCAAACGAATCCTTTATGACATTTGAAATTGCATATCTTGCATTGATCTGCATGTATTGCAATGTGTTTACAGTATATTGTTGTTCCATAGGTTATGATGAGGCGGTCCAAATTAAACCCCCTGCCCCCCCCAAAACAATAAGTCTACAAAAGGTGGAATTTAGGATTTCTGGTTCAAATTGTTTGTATTGCAGTTATATGTATCAAACAAGTGAGATGTTTTTCTTTGACTTCCTCCAGGGCCTCCTGATAAGCTTCCCCAGCCCACCAAGCCTTTGCCGACGGCGCCACCTCCCCGCTCCCATCCTCCATCAGACCCCCGTAAGCCAGACAGGCAGACACGACCTCCGAGGCTGCCCCCAGGAGACAGGCCGTCCCACCCCAACGCTAAACCCAACATCTGCGATGGAGGCTTCAACACCCTCGGCATACTGAGGAGAGAGATGTTCGTCTTCAAGGTAAGTGAAGAGTCCGCGACGTCAAAACAAACCCGGGGCATTTTCACAGTTTGTTTGTTCTGAAGAGTCATATTTAACCCTGGAGCTGTTTTACCCCAAACTTGGATCTTTTAGCAATCTTTAAAGGTCAAACAAACTTGTGAAATCTTGTGAGAGGGATAGTTTCATATCATATTTCAAAACCTATAATATATGCCTTTCTGGCTCTAATGTAATCTGCTAATATATGCAACAAAAAAACAACCGTACCTTGATCCAGACCAATGGAAATGGCCTGCAGGTTTGAAAACATCCTGTGGAGAGAGCTTTTCTGCTAATCTGCTTCATGTTCAGTGTGTGCAGAGTGTGAATAATGTGGAAATTATTTTCTAGAGTTTTAGTTGAAAAGTTGGTTGGAATTGTTTGGGGAGAAAGGTTTGAAACTGTGGTATAGGCTGTAGAAATCTGGTGGACTCTCCTCAATTACCCTAAAAGTTCATAATTAAAGCAGCTATTATGTCTAAAATGAGTTTTGTCCAAATTACTTTGTGGCAGTTGAGAAGGAATTTAAACACATTGGATAGTTTACAAGGAAGAAACACAATGCAGCACAGTGCAGCACAGTTTTCCTTTCTCTAACAAACTCAGCCTGGTTTTCATTTATCGTGCGAGAGAAAAAGGTGCACGTGTCCCTTAATGCATCTTTATTTGTGGTCTAAGCTTGTGAGCAGAACATGGCAACATGCGGTAAGGAACAACCCTGGGGCAACACAAAGATGTCCTGTGTTGTCCAAGGAGAAAGAGTGCCTCTGATGCTTTATGTGAGTGTGACTGTATTCTGGGGATATAAATAGATAGTATTTAATGGTTAAATAAGAGGCTTGTGGAGCCAGGGGAAACACCCTTTCTGCCCCCTCTTTAAACTCCAAAAAATAAATCCAGCTTAGAACCATAGCTGCTACCTGTGAAGGTATTAAACCAAATCTCTTTTTTTTTTGTGGAAATAATATCTGCTCGTTACAAAGGTCTGAATACAGCCTCCGTCTCTTTCGCATGTTGCCTGCAGTAGCTGCTGTCACCCTTCATTACTCCCTCCTCTGACGGGGTGATGACCATCATTTGATTTCTGCACAGCTCAGAGGTTCTGTGGAGACAAAAAGGACGTTCAGCCAACAGCGAGTTTAGGAAGTGAAGGGTACAAGGCCAGTTGGGCTCTAAATTCACCTCTTGTGTATATATGGGTTTTGAAATTGAATTTTGTTTCATTGGCGCACCAACAAATGGTGTTGGCACTAGTTTTTAAAGAATCATTTCTGTAGTTTGAACATGCCAGTCCCTCCGCTTTGTTATATATTTGCCATAACATATCGAACGTCCCTTTGATGTAATTTACCTCTATTCTCTTTTTATTGACTAAAGTTAAAATAATGTATCCAAGGCTTCCTTTCATAAAGAGCATCGGCAGACAGACAGATAACTGGCTCTTGTCTCTTTTTTGTTGAGCAATCCAGGTAATTTCTCCAACTCTGATTACTTTCCTGAGGTTGTAAAAGTGCATCAGATCAGGACATGTCTTTGTTTTTTTGCATCCCAGTGCAGGAAAATGAGCTTTTCTCTTGTTGTGCCTCGTCCAATCTGACAGATCATCTTGTAGTGAAAGAAAAAACTGAAAGGATTCTGCTGTCCACGCTGCTTTCATGTGTTTGAGTCCCACGGCTGGACTCGAACAAAGGGAATGTTTAGATGATGCACTTTAACACTTAGGCTCCCAGGATGCACTTACAATTAATATTTTTTATTATCAGTGAGTTGTGAGGTTTCGTATCCAGCGAGCAGCTTTTTAGCAACCGAGTGTTAATGCGATAACCAACATTTTCTGGAATTATTTACATAATTACTACTGTATTGTTTCATTTGTATTGCACTTATACTCTTGCAGAAATGTTTGTAGAAACGTTATGCATGCATTTTTCAAACAACTGTAGCTTAGTTCATAGAAAAAACTCCCACAGTCCTTAGTAGTGTGTTCCAAATGAGCTCACTTTGGAGGCCGATCCACAGGAGCCGCCCATGTAAATTGATGTTCGGCACAAACAGCATGGCTCCCCCTCTTTGGTTAAACTTTCCTCTTGTTACAGACGACTTTCCAATTAATACGGTTAATGAAATGTACATAATTAACTCATAAGCAAAGGGGCAATGAGCTATGGCAGTAATACTGCATCTGCTGTCGAGGAACACGTCTTGAAGCCATATTTTAGAATTATGTTTGATATGAAAACAAAAATATAAATGAAAACGTAGGAGTGTGAAGTGATAATACCACTGATGTGTCGAGGACTTTGATGAATGTTTCTCTCTGCTGGCCTTTAGAAGTACGATCAGCTCACATTTTTCCAAAGGTGTAGACGAGTGGTTTGTTGCAGAACACATGTAAGTGCAGTTTTACATCCATCGTGTTCACATCATTAGGACCACCAGTAACATTATGACTCATAAATGCTTTGCTGGCTCCTTTTGCATAATTCACGACTCAGCCAGTGAATCAAATGTGTTAAGTGAAGTGAAATCAATAAGGGATCACTGGTTTGACTTGGATCCACTCTGGAAGTGTGTTTCACAGGAGGAGCAGGTGGTCCTAATATTTCTTTTGAGTGTTTTGCCAATTTTCTCCAAGAAGCCGGAGGTATCATGTTAATGCCTTCTTTCCTCCTGCTAGAAGAAGCTGCCCAACTGTAATACAGTTGATCTGGAATCCTAATTGGAGATGGTTGTGTTACTCCAGAGCTTGATATATTCCCTTCAGAGCATGCCAAGGTTTACGTAATAGACTAAAGACTGATTCAAATGATGGCTGACAGAATAGGAATGATTTACAGCTCGGCGTACTTCTGGTTTCAGTTATGTCTCGTGTTACTGGCATTTACATGGGTGATTTCGTCTTCTTTCTTTTTTTTGGTTACGCAATTGATTGTCCGCTTAGTTACTTCATGCTGTAGGTCCATTTGGCCTGAACAGCTTAACTATACTCACCGTCCATCACTTGATTGTTTTGGAAGAGCGGAGTCAAGTCGATGCCAAGTCATTATAGCAGAGATCTCCACAGTCTCGCTGCCCCCGAAGTCCACAGGTGGTCCCGGAATGTAAAGTTTAGAGAGAAAACTGAACGAGATCATTGAGGTTTCCCAAACATAATCTGCCTTTGTACTGTTGAAATGTATCAGTCTGAAGGAAAATGGTTCTTCGTGTGGTTTTGTTTACTCTTAACGTATTAGGCTCTTGCAACACAAGGACCAAACATTTAGATCCATTGTCTGCATTCAGAGTGGAACCTGTCAAAGTAAGAGAGTTGTTCTCTGAAGACATCTCTGAAGATTACTTCTGCGTGTGGGATTATACCTGCAATTCTACTATAGGAAGTTTAAACAAAAGTTGTTCTCACTGTGCAAGACTTTAATATATAGTAAGTGTTCACTAGGAAAGGCCCCGGCATCCACAGTTTTAAAACGTTTTTGACAACCCAAAGTAATGAAAGCAGGCGTCTCACTTCAGAATCACAAAGTAGTGAAGCTCATCAAGAACTGCTGAGAGAAACTGTTCCTTATGATTTTTACAAGTATTTATGAAGGCAAATGTATATTACAGTGTGTTATTAGCAGTGTCAGGTTATACAAAAAGTAGTGGAGAAGCTTACAACTTTAGTATTACACTTCTATAACGTTGTCTATAAAGACGGACGGATGGCGGATAACCCTGATGACGTCATCCTATTATTCCAAACTTGAGAAAGCTGCTTCAAGAGCCACAGAAGACTTTATGCAACTGCTACTTTTAACATTCCTGGAGACGTGTAAACTGAACTTCGTGTGTTAAATCGGTTTAGCGCTCCTTTAACGTCCGTGATAAAGTTGCAGTTACCTGAGAAAGGAGGTAAAAGGTTCATTGTTTTCGTTATGCCTTCCAAGCGTGGCAGTTGTGTTTCAGACTACTTGGATTATTCAAAAAAGAGATTGACAAGAACGTCAGATGTGCTTCCACAGCTGTTGGATCTACGTTTTCTTAACCGGAGCTGTTGCAGATGACCGGAAGCTGTAGTCAGTTCTGTTCCCAACAACGCTGAGAGGTGCCTGATTTATTCCAGGCATGTTAATCTACAAAGGAAGGTTAGAGTCATGCTTGTTAAGGTGGTAGTTTACGGTCGATCATTTTTCTCTCCGGTGGGGTGGCAGAGGGTCGTTGAAGGTTCACATCGTGTAGATCCAGTGACACCAGTAAAGGCCTCAGCGAAATTACACAGCTACTGCTTTTCTGGCTGCAGGCACTTGGGGTTCAACTTTCTGTGAACTCAAACCATATGAGGCAGAGAATCACTCATTCATGTATATTCATGTGTACATGGACAGAGCTTTTCTCAGGCTGTACCAAAAATGTACTAGACTGTGACCTCACTTATACTGTCAGACGGTGACCAGACAGCAAGTTACCAAAAGGTCCGTTCATTTCCCATCGGGCTCAGAGTGTAGTAAAATATGGACATATAGTCTGAGACGTGGCCAAGCGGACGTTTAGAAGTCTGGGTTTGAGCTCATGGCTCGCTGCCATCTCGTCCATTTGTAGAACCAGAAAATCCAAACCAGACTTTAAGGTTCTAGGCCCGACATTCCTCAGAACTTATTTCTTAAAATGTTCTTAATTGAACAATAATTTTGAAAATCAACATTACAAGCGGAGGAATCAAACTTCTTGTGTTTCTTTTTTATTTCTAGACAGAAGTTGAGTTTTTCCATTGGCCTCCATATACATAACAGCCATTTATTGCAATGATTTAGTAATAGCTGTAAAGTCATTTTATTGAGTTTACCTCTGCGCTCATTTAATAGGGCCTAATTATGATGCAGGGTTAGCCTGCTCAAGCGTTCGTCGCTGCAGACAATCAGATGCAATCAGAGCCTCGTGCCCTGCAGACAGTCGGGAATAAAAAAACACTCTTCCCCCTCATCTGTCCAGCGATCTCCTGCTCCACCCTCGTCCTCCTCCACGTTCAATCACCAGGGTCATGCCAGTCACAGAGAGACCTTCCTTTCTTGAAGTGGAAAGATTTGGAACAAGGAGATTCTGGGACGCCTTACGGTTCAGGATTGGCCACTTGGCCGCTGATGTTGGAGACAAGCTTTGACTCCAACATCCATTAATGAGAAGACAGTGGGCAGCGAGCTGTCCCCTCTTCTCAGTGTCATTCTCCTTTCTGTATCTGGGAGGAAAGAGATGGAGAGTCCTGTAATAGCAGCGTGTCTGAGTGGTCTCAGAAAGGAAGGGAAATACTTTTTAATGCCACCACTTACACTTTTTTTTAAGTCCATCAAATAGGTGCTGAGTCTTTTTCAGAAGTTAGAAGATTCTTAAACACCCCACGCAGACAGAGAAACATACACTCAATATAAAGCTTAGTATAAAGATTTAACTGCTTTGTTCACATTTATTGAGTTAAAACATTTTGCCACATGTATAAACTGCATAGCTGCAAAGTAAGAATGAACAGTTTTGGAACAGCTGCAGGTTGAAACATTGAACCAGAGCTTATTGTCGCATTTCAAGGTCATACTTCATTATTTACAACAGGTATGTCAATGCAGCTTTGAGAAAAAGGGTTTTTGTAACACAGACGTATACGCAACAGCAACTCTTCTGCAGTTCTTTTCCTCAGTGAAAAGGGATTTTGTAAAGAAATCCTGATGGACGATGATCAGGTTTCAACCCCTCTGAATTATTTACACCTGCATTCTGCTCCCAGTGAAGCCAAGCAAGTGTGAGCGTCACATTAACCTGTGAGTGAGGGGTGAGCAACACAAACACAATAAAACATATGTATTCATCGGTTGGCTCTTTTGGTATTTTGAAGTGTAATTGTTTAAAGTGTAAGTGTAAGAGCAACTTGTTCTTTACTAAATCAAAAGCGAAGACAAGAACTGCAAGTGTCTGTGTGAGAGTACAAATAACAGCCAGTGTGCCATGGATAAATGTTACAGCTCACCTTAAATAGAATAATGATGTTTAGGAAGCTACAGGTCATATTGTATGATAGAAAAGTTGTATGTATCTTTGTAGTCAATTTGCTTCTTTTTGTGGATTTCTGAATTCTGTGTGGATTACAGTCATTTGATTGACTTTGCGACAAGAAATGTCAAAAGTCTTCAAACAGAGGATCTCTGTGCTCGGTAGGCCGGATCAGTAATCCTTCCATGGCCTGTATGTTTTCATACTGGGATTTTGCCAATATTACAGTAGAGCAAACATGCAGTTATGTTCTCATCACTTGATTTATGTACAAATGCCAGTTTTTTTTAAGTATGAATTGGAGACAAAGCAGTTCAGCCGACCTTTATCTGTTCTGAAGATAAAAGCTACTCAGCGGGCCAGAAACCTTTTGAACTCATACAACTCGCAGGGCAATCTCTGCAGTTTGCACTTCCGCTTCATGAACTCTCCTCAACACTGACACAAACTGGTCGCTGGGTGCAGTTTGTTAATGCCGTTGAGCTGTCCAAATTCATATTCCTATAGAAAGTGTACGCTTATTCAACTTGCATCTCATGCATCATGAGGCAGGATGCGGGAGGAACCCTTCACTGCCCTTTCTCACGAAGCAGAGAACATGAACAATTTAAAATATAATACTTCCAACTTCTGCTGAGACTAAATTTGTTGTGATTATCCTTGACGTTCCTGTAATTGCAAAGTGCCAGCTGAAATCTTCTACAGGGGAAGTCTGCTCGCCGGAGCTTTATTTTCAGAGTGGGAGTGGGACGATAGGGTGGGAGAAGGAACTCTTTTTATAAAGTCAAAAGGATTCAAACGGGTCGAATTTCACAGTTGATCTGTTTTCAATTACTGGGCCGGGCTGTGTACAGAGGGAAATGCTGAACAATTGAAATCTATGGAGGCAGTAGGTATGGAGAGGAAGAGAGGAGGAATTGGAATGAGGGACAAGGGGAAATGAAAAGAAAGAGGAGGAAGAGTCCAGGGAGAGAGGAGAGTCCCTGAGAAACAATTGGATTAGACAGAGAGAGAGAGAGTTTGATAAATGGGCTGTTTATTTAGCTTTCACTGTGAATGAGGCCGGGTGTGATGATGTGTTGTCTCCCCTCTCTCTGTGTCTGCGTCCCTCGCTATGAGGTCAGGCGTTTTGGCCTAAGCGTTCACCCCATTCAAGACGCAATTGGCCATTCATTGCCAAAGGGTGGGACATCTCTCTGTGTCCTAATGGCTTTCACAGCTGGGTCTCCCCCCGGCTCCCTCTGTCATCAAGTTTCATCCAACATCAAAAAGACACTCCTTCCACTTGGCCGCGCTCACATCCCCACGCACACACACACACACACCCCTCGAAGGAAATCAGAGACTCTTGGCTTCTCGTAAAGCTCCTGGCTATCACTTTGCCCCCATTACTTGATGGTTTTCCCAGTATGTTCCTCAAGATCTGCGTGCGTAGCGACGGACTCGTGGGCTTTCCAGGCAACCTGAGAAAGTATATGTGGATCTTAAAGCCATCAGAGCTATCACAGCAGCAGCTCGAGTTGATCATCGCCAGCAGGCGTTGTTGTAAGAGTGGGAAAGCGAGGAGCTGGCCTCAATTCACCTCCATCAGATTTTCTAATTTACCGCCAACTGTGTTACAATGTGCAGAATTCATTGTTATGGGGAAGTTTGTTGTTTGGCGTCAAGAAACTTTCAAGTCACCTTTATTATTCTTCTTCTCTGTTTGTTGACGGCGTCCTTTGTTCTCTTTCAGGATCACTGGTTTTGGCGGGTGAGGGATAACTCGGTGATGCCAGGATACCCCATGCTCATCAGTGTTTTCTGGAGAGGCCTGCCGCCCAAGATAGACGCCGTCTATGAGAACAGCGAGGGCAAGTTTGTCTTCTTCAAAGGTGAGCTCGCGTTCTTCACCAGCATCATCGCTGTTGTCACCGCGCCGCTGTGTAAAGGCACGTCAGAAAGCTTTGGTCTTTGATTTCATTCAGCAGTTTTAAAAGCCCAGTCCAAATATTGTATTCTGTATTATTCATCTCCCAGACATGTTCTGTGTACATTACTGTCACGTTGTCTTTTCATATAAACTGTACGCACATGTCTTTTTAATATTCAGCATGTGTTTTCTATGTGTGTCCGTATTTAGTTTTTTTTATCTTTAATATCTGCTGTATGTTTATAATGTTCACTCAAAGAAATGCCTTGATTGTATCCATATGTGTAAGTTCAATATAAATCTGTGGAAGATTAATGCAATGTTTTGCCAACTTTGTTTGAAAATCAGCCATAATCCACCAGTTATTACTTTTCATAAGGCTGGTGCTGGTAGATGTATGTTTTAGTTTAAATCTTCATCTGTAGCTAAACATGATAAGTCATGGAAGTCACTGTCACAGCATGAGCTTCAACACTCACTGTCTGTGTGTTTACAGTAAGTTCGATTTTTTACCATTCTGAAGAGATTTGTCCACATATTCAAATGTAGACTGAGCTAGCCCCAAAACACAGAGATTCAAAGATAATTATGTCTAAATCCAAAAAGCCACTTTTTATTTGCACACACAGAGAGTGTTGATGAGAGGAGATGTAGGTAAGCAGTGAAGGTCTACGGAGATTCACTCAAGCATGTTTATCATTTAGCATCTATTTTCAACTCCAAACAATTCCTGGAAATGCAGACTGCTGGTCCCGCGTGCCCCACAAGCTCTTGACGTTTAATTTTTCCTCATCCTCCACCCTGCTCTCTTTCCGGGGCTGGGTAGCAACAGGATTGCACCCAAATTTAGACATTTTACACTAACAGAATGCTATTTTTCATTTGAACACGGAAAGCTGATTTCCCTGAAGGCCTTATTCTGTCTTCCCCCATTTGGAATAAAACATTAGAAAGAAAGTCGGTCAGGAAACAAAATGCAGCAGGGCGTCGTTGTGAAGACACTGATTAGCTTAGTGCTGTTAAGGCATCACAGAGCAGGTCAGTAAGCAGACACCCCTGCCATACATTAGACATTCAGCATGTGTTCTTCATTCCTACAGTGCAGAATGTTTAAGTCTGTGTTTGCCTTTTACCGTGCTTCTGAGACACTGGATCTGAAAGTCAGCTTATTGCGTGAAAACGGTGGAATTAAGCCAATTATCAGCTTTACTAATCACACTGGGTGTGTTGATGTTGATGAAATAATCTCTAAATCACAAGGTAAAATGTTGCATTTTGAATTACAATTAAATTAATCAAACAACATTGTTGGCAGTAGCAGAGTTTCATAAGTGCACCATAAACATGCAGCATCACTTTACTGTAATGCAGCCTTTTAAAACAAACAGATGTAGGTCTAGACACAAAATAATGGGAAAGTCAAGCAATTTTTCATGTGTATGATTGTGCCTAATTAATTTCTAACATTACATACACATGTGTGATTGATTTGGCTGTACCGTATGCGTTTGTGTGTGGCCCGTGTAAGGAGCAGAAGTCTCTTTTTGGAACAAATCTTCATCGTATATGACTCTTCATACAGCGTTGAGGGCAAGACGGGGATTAGTGGTTACACTGAAGCAGATGCCGGAGCTGCCACTACATCAAAGCTGCTCTCGCAGCTCTGAAGATGAAGCCAGACTTTTATGTGGAGGGCAAAGCAAGTCAACTCCAATTTAGTTTTTTTTTTCAGCAAAGGAGAATCCCATTAAGATAGAGATACAAGAGGCTTTTTTGTTGTTGTTTTTGTGTATCAAGTTGAACTCGTTCTTTTTTTTGGTGATGGGATACTTTTTCAATCTCAGGGAGTGTGCGTGTGTGTGTGTGCATGTGTCTGTGTCAAGGCCAGAGGAAGTGTGACCCAGAATGAGTGGAGCATTGTAAGTTAAGAGGTGAAATGACAGGAATTTCCTTTCCAGAAAGAGGCCACTGCAGGTCTCTCCCTCCCACTCACATCCAGCCAACGCTCTGTCCTATCTTTCCATCTGTAAATCTCCCTTCTTCACTTCAGCCACTTCTTGAAGGCTAAATGTCAGATGTGTAGCCTTTATGAGGCAAAAGCATGAGTGCTGGGATCACGTCTGCTTTATTTCACACCCATTTCCTGTAATTGTGCAGGTCATTTACAGCTGACCTTGCAAAAGTCAATCACTGTCATGTGTCTGTCATGTTTATCTAGCATTCAAGTAGAGTGAAATGTAATATTACACATGATCAATTAAAATATACATACATACACACCATCCTTATTTTACCTTCATTTTTAGCCTTGTCATGTTTTCTCTGCTGCTGCACTGCTGTAAGCTTCCCTTACTTAATCTGTCAGTCCTGAGATTATTGAAAGTATTTTTACAGATGTTATCATATTCATAGTCTTTGTGATGAATATTGTTTCCCCGGTATGGTATAATAAATGTTGACAGCCTGAGATCTCATTCCAACGATTAATCAAATGAAATTGTCTGAAAGAGTTGTGATAAAAAATGAAATACTGTCAAAGATGATTCGGCAAAGAATGATCCTTAGTGTTTCCCCTCTCGACCTCTCATCATTCCACCTCTTCAACTTGTTTCTCTCTCTGGCAACACACACTTCTTCCACTCACCCCCCACCCACTTCCTCTTGGTTCGCCCCACACCTCCGCTAGTGACGAAGAAAAGCACTTCCTGGGGTCACACTGTGTCAAAAATGTGCTGTTTAACCTAATCACTCCGCAGGAATGAGGGTTTAAAGAAGGAGAGGGACAAACTCAAAACATTTTTTCAATTTTTGCAGAAGAATTATTACAATCCTTCCAAAAATATCCTAAAGTTCAGGTGTTTGTTTGGCTCCTTGGGGCTCGGAAGGTTTTAAAAAAGGGTCGTTGTTTATCTCAGCTGAGCAGTTACCGGCTCAGTTTGCCAGCGCTGAAAAGTTCCCAGAGTACCTCTAGGCAAGGGCAAGGAGAACTTGTCACCATGTGTGTGTCTTATTTTAAATTAGGGAAACATCAACATCAAAAACAGTAATACAAGGCAACAGGTTATTGCCTGCCATTTGTTACAAGTCTTGTATCTGTCCTTGTAAATCTGCCCTTCTCGTGTGTTGCTCCTGGAGGGTAATCTCAGCTGTTTCTTGTCCTTCTTCTTCTAATTTATTTTTCCTTTTCTTTCTTGGTGTGCAGGGAAGCAGTTCTGGGTGTTTAAGGACACCGTGTTGCAGTCTGGATACCCTCAGGACATCGCCCAGTTCGGCCACGGCATGCCGGCCCAGAGCATCGAGACCGCCGTGTGGTGGGAGGATGTGGCCAAGACCTACTTCTTTAAAGGGGACAGGTGGGTGCAAATGGACGAGGAACACTGTTCTATCGACATGTGAAGTAAAATACCATCTGTTGTCAATTCAACCTATTTCCTCCTGCATGCATAGACATACACTGTCTGCTTTGTCTTCCTGCGGCTCATCATTTGTTCCTGTTTAGGTACTGGCGTTACAATGAGGAAATGAGAACCATGGACCCCGGCTATCCGAAGCCTGTGACAGTGTGGAGAGGTGTGCCTGATTCGCCACAGGGGGCCTTCGTCGACAAAGCCAATGGTACGAGTTGTTCTGCCTGATCCTCTGATTTGGCAATAACAGCACGCTTCATGTGCCAGGCAGCATTGATTTCAGCTGGTCACTGGCAAACGCTGTGCGAGAGGTAATCCAGGGTAGCATTGATTGAAATTTGCCCCAGTTATTATAGTTTGTTTTATTAGAGTTTTAGTGGGTGGCACGCATCCATACATGCAGTATCAGGGCAGCAGTCTTATAGAGTGTTTGTGTACAGCAAATGAAATATGAAAAGAGGCTCGTTTTGAATTGTTTCACAAGCAGAATGTTCCGTTATCAGTCCACCCTGCTCAGTGTGCCATAAGACCCAGTTGGAGCAGGATTGTGGAAAGCAGAAAGGACAAGACCACCGCTGGGCGCTCATTCCGGTTTAAGCCAGTTGGCCCTCGCCAAGGTTGTGGAAGGCGGGATTTAAAGCTCTCAAAGACTTCACCCATTGGCCGGTCGGATAGTGTGAAGATGTAAAAAGCTTTTCCCATTGGATGTGTTCTGCCAGGTGGGTTCGGGCCTGTTCTTGGCATCACCTGGGTTGGAAAAAGCGAGGCAGGTGGTGCTGAACGCTCAGGCCATCTGTTCTGTGGATCTGCTGCCAGATCTTTCTCCGGGTGTGTCTGCCGGTGAGGCCAGGTGGAGCGGGCATCTATCTGAGCATGAAGAGTTGATTTATATCCAAGGATGGGTGTTTGTATTTATATTTATATGTATATGTATGTGTGTATGTGTGTATGTGTCAGCCTGCGTTTATCTGCCGGGCTAGCTGTTTGCAGACAGTGTGTCAAGTGGCAAGCTCATGACATTGACCCAGATAACCAGACGTAATCGAGTCTGCTGCTGATGATGATAGTGTGTGAACACATTTCAGACTGGGGGCCCCAAGGCGCTGTTGACCTGGCTCTAACCCCCGATAGCTCCGGCTGCCTCACCTCTCACCCCCCCCTCCCTTCTCTCTCCCCGTCTTAATAACCGTGCTCGTCACAGCACTGCGTGTTCGTGCTCAGGAACTCCATCTATCTGTTGCTTCATCTGGATCTCTCAATAACTTCTTCTTCACTTCATTTGTGTTAAATGTAGGAGAAAAGTGTTGCAGGAGCTGCTGCCAGATTGGAGAGAAGAAGAAAAAACAAACTCTAAGCTGAACAGCTAATCACAATACTGAGCTGAACTCTGAATGAGAGTTTGAAGGGTGTTGTGTGTAGATTGGCTTGTGTTTCATTGCGTTCACAACCACATGTTGCTCAGACCACACTGTGACTCTGCATGAAAGGAACACCTGTGACTGTTTCTTTTAAAGGGGTTGTATTAAATTAAAGGCATAATTTGACAATTTGTGGAAATATGCCTTTATTGTTTTATGTCCCCCCTGCTTCTAGGCTTAAGGCTCAGCTAATTATTTGGCTAATCTTTTTCTTGACAAAAAAGCCTGTAAGTGTTTTTTCAAAATATTTATGAATTAGTTTTAAGATGTCTGCTATATAGATACACAGTCTGCTGGGTATACAAAATACCAATTAACACCAAAACTAAAAATGTATTACAGAGAATATGTATTTTTAAATTAGGTTTGCTGATTTCAGAGGACCTTGGGCTTTTTTCTAACAGATATAAAAAACATATTGGATAGAACTTACAGGTAAACTTGGTTGTAATTTACGGTTACATCCTTTAAACACTGAAAATCTGTTTTATGTGCGAAGGGGACTACCCATATTTAACTAGCTTTTGAGCACTTCCTTTTCCTTTGTGGAAGTCTTCCTGCTTCCTTCCTGCTGCTCTCCTTCCCAGATGAATCTTTTAAAGCTCCTCGCCGGAAACATCTTCACCTAACAAGTGATTTAAGAAGCCCTGGCTTTTACCATAGCCATCTTGCCATCTGACTGGAAATGTAGAGCAATACCTCCTATTTTGAGTGTGCATGAATAATAAATAGTGAGAAACATAGTGTTAAAGTGGCCAGCGAGGGAGAGGAGAGCTTGAGAATTCAGCCACGCTGTCATGCTCAGTTTTACATGGAATAATTTTCCCAACAAGCAGTTCATGAGCAGTGAGGCGCAGGAGGCAGCGAGGTTTAGTGAGAAACATTGAAGAAGTTGTCATATCGAGTCTCAAAAGTAACGCCACTACTCTTGATATTGTTATATTACAATTCATTCATTGTCAAAATATTTGTTATGCTTTTCAAATATGTGTTTTTCAAATATGTTTTAGCTTCTGTCGTCATTTTAAATTGCTCTCGACGCAAACAAAGTGTGTGAATATGAATTTGTGTGACATCGGGACAATTGCCCCGACGTCCCCTGAAAGGAGTTGCCACTCTTGTGATTTGAAAAGCACCGCAGCAGCTAGCTTCTCGCTGACATGTGTTGTGCTGTTGTGTGATGTGAGCTGAGGGGTTTGGCTCCTGGTTGGGTGCGTTTCCTCCTCTATGACCAGATATAATTAGTCCTGAGGGACAGTCAGAGACATCTCAGCGGAACAATGGAGCTGAAATGGAAACAACGTCTCGACAGAAACTATTGTTTAAGGTGCGCTCGTTTTACCGCACCGGCAGTTTATCGTCACTTTGATTTCAGTTCAGCCGGTTTTATGTTTCCCTGTTCAGTATTTTTAATTAGAAGGAAATGATCTCCCTGGATTGAAAGTGAGCTGAACTCTGCCCTGCTTGGCAGACATACTGTACGAACAACCTTAAACACAGACACACTGCTTACCAGCGCAAGAGATTTAAGTTGTAGGGAGTTTATCATTTAGCAAACAAACCAAAGCTCCAACAATAAGATCAGTGGTGGAATGTAATTACTTTAGTCCTGTTCACGTTAAGAAAGTAGGATTGAACTAACAAACACTATATAAAGTAGTTAAGATTAGTTAGATTACCTGCTTGTATGTCATGCTTTAAGGTACTGGATGGCTGAATTTCCCTCGGGATAAATAAAGTATCTATCTATCTACAACTTTAACCGGCTGCTTACATGTTACTGATGCAGTAATTATACCTTTAAGCCTTTAAATGGCCATGCTAGTTCTTTACTTTTAATGGAGTATTACTAAACTGTGATGTTAGTACTTTTACTGAAGAACAGAATCTGAAGACTTCTCTCACCACTAACTTCAATATTTATATATTCTGCAAATAAGAAACTGGTGACTTTTCCATCACTTGAAGTTAAGTGTCATTGTTTTGTCCAGTTTATTTTATAAAGAGAGTGACTCTAATTATACATGCTAAGTTTTATAGCTATGACCCCCCCCCCCCCCCCCCCCGTATATCCTGTTGCTGACTGCCAGTGGTCTGACTTGCTGTCGTGAAGCAGAAGAGTACTCCAGGTTGTGTCACCGTGGCATCACTGCTGGAGGGGAAACTATCAACCTGAGATCCCAGTGTGTTAAATTAAACTTGTACATACTGTATGACGTCCTCACAGGTTTCTGTCTCTCCCGTGTTTCCTCCAGGTTTCACCTACTTCTACAAGGGTAAGGAGTACTGGAAGTTCAACAACCAGCTCCTTCGAGTGGAGCCGGGCTACCCGCGCTCCATCCTCAAGGACTTCATGGGCTGCGATCTGACGCCCATCGACCCCGCCCGGCCGCCGGCCGACGACGACGGCAACTCGGACGTGGTGATCGAGCTGGACAACGAGGACGAACACGGTGAAGGCCATCGCCATCGTCATCCCCTGCGTGCTCGCGCTGTGCCTGCTGGTGCTGATCTACACTGTGGTGCAGTTCAAGAGGAAGGGTACGCCGCGCCACATACTGTACTGCAAACGCTCCATGCAGGAGTGGGTCTGAAACATCGGGAAGAGATGAGAAGGTGGGGTGAGCGGGAGAGACAGGTGAAAACAGGATGACAGCCCCCACCTTCACAGAGGAGGACAGTGGACTTTGGACGTCTTTAGTGAAAACACACAGCCACGCCTCCTATCTTTGGGTGATCTGAGACCTTCGTTCAGACAGCCTGTCGGCGGCCCCTCACACGTAAGGTGACCCCAGGACTTAAAGTTGACTCCGCTAACCTCAGCCTTTTTAACAAACCGAGGGAGCAGAGGGACAGTTTGTGGGGGACCTTCTTTGCCTGATATGACACTCAGTCCCAGTAAAAAAAGAAAAAAAAGAGGTCGGCATCACTTTGTATCTCGGAAACTTGACTTCCTATCCCATAACTCTTTCATTTCTTTGCCCGACTGCTCTTAATCAGAAGGAGGACTTTGGCAGGGACACGCACTCTTCCCACAGGGCACTGCATTGTCATCTGTCATATCAGGTTGTTGATGAAACAACAGTTTTATATTTTCTGATCTTGGTGCCCCCCTCCCCCCCCCCTCCGCTTCATGCTGTCCTCAAAAGATAAACAGTTTTGGATAAACACGAGTTAATCACATTACCAATCTTATAACCCTTCTCTGTGGTTTTTTCCCTTTTTTAAAGTTTTTATTTGAATTCTTTTGAGAAAGGAGGTCCTCACTGTTCCCTTTAACATGCTCCTGAGAAAGAGACTAAACCAAACCAAATAATCAATTTCTCTCCAAAGAGGATCACGTTTTTTTAGTTCATCCTTTCTTCCCTTCTCTGGATCCTTGCAGCGATTAAGAGTCGTGGAGCTCTGACTGTTGTGGCAGTCTGTTTGAGACACAGGGGCCAAATTATTCTGCAATATTTTAACTCGCCTTAATTATAGATCATACTACTTGTGCTTGGTTTTGCCGTTCTTGGAGTTGTTCTTTTCTTTTCTTTTTTAATTTGTATACTGCTTTTATTTGTTTGTTTGTAAAAGAAGCTACTTGAAAGCTTGTGATGTATTTTATGTTTTTTATTACATTACCCAGAATTCTCAGCACTGGCTTGTTGAGCCATTCTGGACAGAATATACAGTAGGTAGGGTCAGCCTGTATTGAGAGTAATGTATTGTATCGTAAAAAGATGTCGGAAGGTTCCGGAGTAAAGCCACTATTTTTGCGTGTTAAGATATTTGTTACTGTTACTTTAATCATTTCCATACAACAGAAATCGTGCTATTTTGTCCTTGGCCCATAGTCCCCTCAGTTTAAAGAAGTGTGCATCCAAAATGGTTATTCTGTAAGGTTATTTGTGAATGGACAGACCATTTCTTTTCTTTTTTAAGAATCCTGTTGACTGCCTTGTTTGAGAGAGCTTACAGTTCCCAGAATGCTCTTGTCTCCTGACTGAGGACCCACAACGTGAGACACCAAGTCAAGATCAGTGCCTGTGTCAACGTGCATGCAAGCATTAACTGTACATCCAACCAGTTCTGCTCAACGTGGCTTTGGAACCCCTCAACAGCTGAGGAGGAATTTTTCTCTTGAAAATGCTGTTTGCATTCATTTTTGTACATTTGAATTGTACCCCCACCTCCCCCCCCCCCCTCCCTTACATCCAGGTACAATTAAATCCAAGAAAAACCTTTAAAAGATTCAAGTGGTACATTTGGGAAATGTGTAATTGGCTTCAGCAAACAAAGCAATCTTTAACAAACATGTTAGTGTCCTCGCTGTCGTGGCGAGCAGTCTTTGAATGTGTCTGTTTTCATGATCACATACTGGCTTTTCTTTCTTTCCTGTTTTCTGGTCAAAACAAATTGGACATCTCACAATGACTTCTTTGTGTAAGACTTTGGGACAACGGGGTAATGTGTCCTGACAGAACGAATAAATTGATCAATATATGATTAAGAGCTGCCTTCCAACTCTCTGCTCATCTTTGTGTGTGTGTGTGTGTGTGTGTGTGTGTGTGTGTCTGTGTCTGTTCATATGTGTTCCCAACATCTGAGTTTGTTTTTATAACTCTTAGATTATGTTCACCCTGCAGCAGTGTGGTTTTGGTTTGGTTTGAAATGCTAAAAGAAGAGGGAAGCAACCAGTTTATCTAATTATGATTTACTGGAAGATATCAAGAAAAGATTTGTATTTGTTGAACATCCATGACATCACAAGATTATTAGAATTATTTTATTTTGCCAGCAGCTCTGTGAAGCTGTAATAAGGCACAGTAGTGCTTTTAGCTAAATGCTAACATCAGCCTGCTAACATGCTCACTGACATACTGATGTTTATTATCTTCACCATCTTATTGAGCTAATTAATTGATAGTGTAGCTGCTGCTGCTAGGGAGCCTAGGATGCGTTGAACAATGGATAACTTTCATGGCAATCCATCCAATACATATTATTATATTATTTCAGTCTGGATCTACCACTGGAACAACATTGCTTTCCTTGTCATATTTACAACACTAGGACTAAGCAGCTCTCTACTGCAACACAAGTACAATGATGTTCCTTTAACAACCACCACATTACCTTCCTCACTGAAGTCTCCTTCTTGTCTTACTTAAAAATATGAACACAATTCTTGTCCTGCACCTTCGCTTGTTGAAAGAGCCATCTAACAAACATTCACCGGGGGAAACTGCACCGCTAGCATCAGTTTGCAGGCGAGATGGCTAATAAGCTTCTCAGCTGCAGCACATTAAATAGAATGTAAATGTACCAGCAGTTGCTTGGGTCTGGTTAGCTGCTTGGTTTCACTCTTAAACACCAATAACAACAGACTGTCTGATATGTAGGACACAACCCGACTTAGTTTACTTTCTGTCTTGCTCCCCTGCTGGGGGTCAGCCTACCAGCTGCTGTCAATCACAGACTGACACACCCCTCCAGCGAGATGATTTTCTTCCTTTTACATAATAAAAATACCGTTTTAACAAACATTTTTAAAAAGCCCGTTGACATAATGTTTTACTTTAACAAGGGGGTGACTAAATGTGATTTCCGTTGGACTTTAAGCAACTTGAGACTTGGCTGGAAACAGTGCTGTGCAAACAGTGCAGAGAGGGCCGACCTACAGTGCATGAGGATATTGGCTCAAACTACGGTGAACTCTGAACTCTAGAGAAAAACTCAGCCAGCAGCAGGAAAGAAAAATTAAAAAGTAGCATTTGCTTCAGATAAAAAAAGCTACATGTGTTGATCTGGGCCTGAGAGCTCAGCAGTCCTATCGTGCGCTGCTGTATTTTTGGGTGGCATGATAAAAATCAGTGCTTTAGATGTACGATCCCAGCGGTGCCGCCCTGGCATTTATTGCGAAAGTGAAACAGGAGCCGGCTCGCTAGTGTTTATTCTAGCTTTGCTGGGTCACATTTGACATACAGTTACTGTTCTTACAACAAAGAAGTTGAGGTCGAGCCAGTTTACTGACTGCGGTCACTGAGTCTGTGTGTGTGTGTGTGTGTGTGTGTGTGTGTGTGTGTGTGTGTGTGCGTGTGCGTGTGCGTGTGCGTGTGCGTGTGCGTGTGCGTGTGCGTGTGCGTGATGAAATTACACTCTTAGGGATAACACTAACACTTCATCGGTTCTCATCACAGGACTGTTCAGTAGTGAAATTGCCTCTCTGCTTTTGGACAAAAGCATTATATGCTCAGCTATGTTTAGATTGGTGCTTTTCCCTGAGGCTCTTACTCATTGTCTATTCTCTCTCCATCCCTGTAAATGCAGGCTGAGTGTGTGTCCATGTCCCTATTTGTGTTCTCCCTTATGTGTATACTGTATGCACCAGATAGCAGTAATACACGTAGTTGTTAAAAAGTCAGTCAGCAGTCTTTCTTTTACTTCTATTTGTGTATCTGCGTGTGCCTATGTGAGTGTGCTCTGTGCAGAATGCATTGTGGGTGTTAGAGAAGTAATAAGTTGGCCCACAAACCCCATGTTGCTTTGCCAGCCTCGGTGTGTTTGTATTCTGTCTGGCTTACAATAAGTGAATCTCTTTCTGCATCTTGGTCCTGTGCATGCCTGCTGGACTGTGTGTTTGTTTATCAACCTCACAACTGGAGACTGGACAAACCCTGTGTGCCCAGCAGCACTTCTTTGCGACTGCCAGGTTAAAATATTGGTGCTAAACTGACATACACTGGCCAGGCCGATTTTTCTATGGTGCTATTTTTGTCCGCCCTCCTCTTCCTCCTCCTACTGTCATTGGCTCAAAACTTGAGTGATTACAACGGCAACCGAAGTAATACATTTTCATTTAACCCGGGTGCTTACAGTGCACTGCTTAATGACCCCTCTTCGTTTAATGACCATATATCCTGGTGCTGGTTATTAGCGCAGCACAGTGAAGCAGTTGAAAGGAGCTTTTTGAAGGTCAGCAAGGGTCAAGCTGTTGCTCTGACCCGGAAGAAAAAGGTTAAAACATATAAAGGAGACACACACAGAGGGTAATGGCGCTTTACTTATAATGTCTTTCCCATCAGGGAGGCCAGTAGATCAATATTAAGAGATAACGTTGTTTGCGTCTCCTCTTGTTTTTCTTTTCTGTGTTTGTTTGATCATTATGTTAATTTGCTAACATTTATTGCGTGTACTATGTGTGTGTGTCACATCTCAGCACCTCTGTCAAAATGGACTGTTTGCTAAATGTTCAGTTATGAACGACACGGGTCAAAGATTTATGGCTGTGTTTTAGCCATCATCATAGTTATTTTCTACCTATATTTCACATACAGTTCCTGTCCTGATATTGCCCGGCTCGATCTGCTCTGTCCAACAGGCAGCTCTATAAAAATTGAGCGGAGAGTGGGGCGCCTTGGAACCCCTACTTCCGGTACCTTTGCTGTTAGTAGTTCCTGCGAAGGCCTCTGATTAGCTAGTTCTTGTTAACTTTTGAATTGGTTGACTTGGTTAGGTCAAAGGCATGAGGAGTGAGATTCGGGTTAACCAATCAGGGGTAGAGTAGGGCGGGTCAAGAGGGAACATCCGAACAATAAAGCTTAAATCTAAACTCTGTCTGTAGCTAAGTAGCTAAACAGGGTTGTGTTAGTCTGATCATTTTCTTCCTCACAATACTTATAGCACTGCATTACCTGAACAATGCTGTTTCTTTTTTCCATGTCAGCTGGAAACATTAAAGAAACAGTTTTTTCGACCATCCCATGAAGCTTAAATTAGTTTAATTATCTTGATACTTATGCTGATTGACAAAAATGAGAAGCCTGCTTTTGTTTACTTCTGTCTGAAATCAAAGAACAATTGTGAATTTAGGAATTTTGAGAAGGAAATATGTTAGGGACAGGGCTTAATGGCGACTGGTCGATGGATCATCCTCATGCATGGAGAGGCACTGTGATGACACCCGTTTAAAACTTCTGTTGCAGTTTGTCTTTGGACGCACTGCTCTGTCGATCAATAAATACATTTGAAAAGATGTTGCCATGCATCCCTGACGTGTTCATGCCTATGTTCATGCATGCATGGTCGTGACCCTACCGCCATTCCCTGCAGGAGTCGTGACATGATTAAGAAACGCTGTTGTTGTTTTTTATACACTTTTCTTAATATATCTATTTGAATATGAAAGAGCCGTACCTGGGATCTAAAATTTATTTTTTGTGAACTTTACTTTTCAATTTTTCATATTCACAGCTTGATCATATGTCCGCCTTTCATGTCATTCCTTCCACATCCATTCAGAGATCCTCCACCATTCCTTCAAAGAGGTGAGCGGAGCTGTGCCATGATTTTTTATTTCTTTTTTGTAGAGAAATAGAATAGTCACTGTCATTATGTGGAGTGTTACAGATGAAAGCCATCTTCCAATCTCCCTCAGGTCCATTCAGATGCAGAGAGCTTTTCTCCTCGTACCACAGAAGAGACCATCTTCATATATCTGCAGCAATAAATCATCTCTGTAATTCAGATGGAGGATAAACGATAAAGTTTCTAACGCAGCAACAAATTATATTAAATGTACAAATCAATGATACCTCTCTGCTGTAATACAGCCGGCTCTGCATCTACAAGGAAACACCCATTTCTGTGTCTGCTGGCTCTGAACAAGCTGCTCGGACCAGATGGGCTCGTAATCTGTTTCCAATTTCTATCGTTCCCATCATTGGTTCCAAATGGCTTTTCAGCTGTGCACCTTCTCTCTGAAATCTGCTTGGAATAACACCTACATGCATATGAAAACATACCCGGGGCATATTGTACATTCCAGACACTCAAATGAGACGCATTATGCTTTTGTTGAAAGTCTAACTGCACTGTTGTAGCAATATTGGCTTTTTTCCCCCACAATTGCTGACTTTTTGTTTATATTTCCCACCATGTTTTGACTGAGAGCTTTCTAGTTTCTGATTCTACAGGTGTCTCCGGCACTGCTGTCACGTGTGCTATGTTCACATCATTAACTTCAGGGATATGCGTCTGATGGACTGAGACACAACGGTCGCTTTGGACAAAAGCGTCAGCTAAATGAACTGTAATGTAATGTAAAAAGAGGTTTAATGCAGAACAGACCTAAATTAAGGAAATCAATACTTATTTTCTGTACTTTCATTTGCTCATTTGCTATCCCTGCTAGAAAACCTTTGGTTTAATGGCAGCCTACTGAGGGCACAATATGGCAGAACATGGCGTTATCTTACGATGTAGATTAAAGTAACACATGTATAGACTCAGGGCTAAGAGACTATATTCTCCATTACACACTGATACTAATTTCACTCATAAAAGCGCCATAACTCTGAGGACTCCAGTATTACCACTAAGATGTGCAAGCATATGCCGACTGCAGATAACAATAAAGACACATTTCAGTAAAGGAGGATGACACTCACATTGGTCCCACTTCTCTTTGTAGTCTGGCGAGTACATTTTTAGGATTTATTCTCTAAAATGACTTTTGTATACAAATCTTCTACATGGCTAGCTCCACTAAAGATACAGTAAAAGGTTTTTTTTGCAAACTAACCCTTTAAATAGTGATTTAGACAAAAAAAAACATATTAATATACTCTTCATGAAGGGAAGCAATCCAGTAGATCAATAGTTAAGTTTCAGAGCTCGGCTGACTCATCTTGTCACCCTCACACATCTATTGTAAACACCGCGGTGGGCCTATTTTTTCTCTCCTCTCATGTAGCGGTCACAAGTTCATATTTTGTAGGGGTCGTCCTGAGAAAACCAGCCCCAGGAGGTTCCTTGTTTTTAGTTGTATATCAAACAGTGGTCTCTGGTGGCCTTTGCTGCCATGCAACCTAAATTCACAGAGAAGGGCATCACACATACGACCCTGAAACTGAGCTCAGGGTTAAGGTCGACGAGAGATGCTTTACTTATTGTTGCCGTTGGATGAAAATGTCCAAAATGTCAAATTTGCAAGGGCTCAGAAAAACCAGCCTTGACCTTATGCTGACCTTATCTTAACCACAATGCATGTTGTGTTTTAAAAGGGCTTTACAAGCCCAGAAAACTTGAAGATAACACCAACTGTGAATTGACCATTCACTAAACCACAAACATTTATTGTCCAGTCTTAGCAACTATTACTAGGCATAGCAAGCCTGTCAGGTTAAAGCGGTGTGCATAGGGCCCCGGCTCTGTAGATAAAGAGTATGGAGGGTGTTTGTTTTTTTTTACTTTCCAAAATTAAAAATACAAGACAAAAAGGTAAGGAATGGAATAGAAACTGTGCTTGTCTGTTCTACCGTAAGCTGCAAACATAAGCACGTCCAGCTAACTAGCTTACTACCTAGAATAGTAATAACCTAACCCAGTCTTCAATTCTATGCCATAGCATTTAATAGGTCTACTACTTTGTTACAGGCTACGTTAAGACAAAGCCAAATTCATGGAGCTAATGTTAGCTAGCAAGCTGCTCAAGTCTGCTAGCTACAAAATCGACTAACTATTGTAACCATTTGATGATTCTTATTTAAATCATGTCTGAAGTAAAGTTGTTAAGATTTGGTTTTGTTTTTCTCCTATAATTGTATTCTTGTAATGGTGGAAAAGTCACTGAAACAACATTTTCCGAGGCTAAAACTTCTCCATCCTCTAATGAAATATTGTCATGAGACAGGTATGCAGGCTAACATTTCAAGTCAACACATTGTCAGGGGTGGACACTGTGGAGAAGGTCACAACTGCGTAAGTCGCAGCGGTGCTTTCAGCGGCTGCAGCAGATAGCATCTCTGCGTGTCAGGCTGCAGTCCCAGAAGACCTGTCGTCCGTGGCTTTACCTTCCACCGTCCTCTGTCTCTCTGCGGGACTCTCATTAGTGAAGCAAACACATTATCCATGCTGACTTCCATATAGACAAGAGGAATGAGGAGATGGAGAGCAGGAAGTAATGATCCGCAGTGTCCTGGTAAAATTAGCTCCATTAATCACACCATTGATTGGTCAGCTGCAGAATGCAAGGCTCTGTCTCTTTCACAGGAAGCAGTTATGCGCTCTGGAGACTGGATCTATGGCTAACTATTAATTAATAATATGTTTTGAATGTGTGGGAATAGTCCTTGTTGAAATGTCTTTGTTTATCTGGAGGCTCTTTTCTCGTGCTGTTTGTGTTTTTCAGTCTTTGGAGGAACAGTCGATACCTGTCACCTTGTAGATGAAAACGAATTGGGCTGGAAAACTTCCTCCATCCTGTGCTCATTCAAAGAAGTGAGACTCAACAGCGATTTGCCCGAAAACTTTTAAATCTCACTTTCTGCATCACTACCTTTGTCCTCTCTCCTACCAACCTCCAATAGATTTTCTGCCGCCTTCTTGACCTATACATTATGAACTGTTTTCATTTTTTAGTGGCCAGATTCCAGAGCGGGAGTGAGAGAGCTTTCTCTTTGATTGATATCAGCCTTTCAGAAAGAAGTATGAGATTTCAAAATGGAGAGGCAAGAGAGGCCATTACTATGCACCACCAAATACCTGGAAACATAAAAGAAACCCTATTGTTATTTTCCATACCAATGACAGATTGCTGCCTCTTTACTGCATAAACACAATGGCAGAAATGTAGGTCTGTTTCATTTTATGACCCAATTTTCTTTCTTTCTTCAGCCTCTGTGCTTTGTTTTTATTTAAACTGCTTGTGCAGTGCAGCCAAACAGTTGTTCCTGTTAGTCCAAAACCCTTACTGCCAACAGTCTGAGGGTGAAACGAACTGGAACCAAAATATCAGTGAGGAATAAGAATACCTTCATTCAGGAATTAGGAACTTCAAATGCTTCTTGACATAAACCTTTTACTTTCAAATTGTGGACTTTCTTTCTGGGTTTTTGCATGTTTTCATTGCTCATTCACAATGGACAGTCCAGCACCTGAAGGTCCTGTATTAAAATTCTGCACGCCCGGCTGACATGCTGCTACTGAACATGAAGCCATGAAACAAGTGCACCCGCAGTTCTTCTGTTCATTATGAGTTTCTTTTATTCTCAGCCACAGTTAGAAACGGAACAGCTAAAAAAGGATCTTCCCCACACTCCCCTTCCCTTCTCCTATATGGATCTTTGAAGCAACATTTTTGGAAATTAGACAGACAAACTTACTATTTAGGTTGAAAACAAAGAGATGAATGACATGTGTCATGTCAGTTCTGCAAAGCCCAAAGTCCCAACATATATTTAGGCTACATTTAAGGGACATGCAACACACACACACACACACACACACACACACACACACACACACACACACACACACACACACAAACACAATGAATAATCAATATTGTTGAACAAGAGGCTGTAGAGAGCCAGGCTCCAAAAATGCTGGATTCTACATTTCCCAGAATGCAACTCAAAGATTGTGTCTTTCGTTAGACTTGCCTGGTAAATGCCCAAGTCTTTCAAAAAAACATGCCCCAGTTTATAATGCATGCCACAGAAGACATTTTAACCCTTTTTTCACTGACTAATAAACACTATGATGAGTAGACTGAACCTTATGTGTGAAATTGGTGGGGCGACTCTTTACAAAAGTTGCACTTTTGCTAAAAGTTTGCATTTTGACCTTTACAGAAGTGGACTCATGAGCGTGAGAACATCAGAAGAGCAAAAATATCAAATTAATTTTTCCCTGAACTGATTTCACAGCTTCCTGTGACAGTGATAAAGTTTTATCAGCGGGAGACATGGGATACGATCTCTTCATGTTGAACACTACCATTTCTGAGGACCTCAGCAACAAATCTGCTAAATCAACACACCCCAGACATTTTCCCTTTTTTTCCCTCTTTGGTGATTATTTTCAGTGAGCGGAGACTCAGGGCTCAGGAAATGTTACGCGTTTCAAACAGACCAGAGAGGCTGGCAGCATGGCTACCCACTGGAACTCCGTCTTATTTGCTTTCCCTTTACTTTGTCTCAAGCCTCGATGTGAAGATAATATTCGGGGTCTGCTCTAGACTTTATTTTGGTACGATAGCCATGATGGACCAAGACAATTTTCTTTTCTGTGCTCAGCAGAATTTCCCTCAAAGATCAGGCAGTTGGGATAAGATCTATGGGACTTCATTAGCCTCAGTCAAACACATCTACATCTTTACTGTAATATCAAACAAAACAGTGTTCTCTCATAAGAAGACTTCAACATAGATTACGTCTCTAAGGAATATGTAAAGGCAAGGAAGTGGGGGTTAAAGACAACAGCAGGCTGTATGAGACAGATGACTGTGGGAAAGACAGGGAGCTCCATGATATAGTTAACCTGATGTAAATGGCTCTTTACAGAGGAAATGTGGGCTGTGCATGGTGTTCTACTTACAGGATGTATGGTCAGTGGCCTGAACAGCCTGCAGTATGTTTCTGGCTGTATGTGTGTAAGTGTACGTGTGTGCATGGATGTGCTTTCAGTATGACTCATGGGTGTCCTGGTGTGTTTATGTATGTGTGTTTGTGTTCGGCTTCAGCTACTGGGTCACACAGTTTACTCATGGCCTTTAGGCTGTGTGTAAGATATATGGGCCATAGAGTCTCCATCAGGTCAGCTGAGAGACAGCAGATCACATGTTTTGTCAGCAAACACTTGGAGGGTTACATGGTGTGTGACATATAGGAAAAGAAGATTTATGACAGACTTTTGTCATTTTTGCATTGTCAGTCTTTTGAGCAGACAAAGAAAATCTACTGGTGGGAGAAGTACTTAGCAGCAATACTACAGTGTACAAATACTTTGTTACAAGCTAAAGTAATGTATTCAAGAAGCACCAAAAATAAAAGCACACATTATGCAGAATTTCCCATTTCATTATATTTGATTCTATTTATTTATTAATGTCTACATCACTTTAATGTTGCATTTGGTAAAGGTAGGGCCAATTGTAACTACTCTATACTACTGGGGTAACTTATAATAATACATTATCATTTATTTATGAGATTATATCTTGTATTAGTAATCGTTAAATCTGTAAAGTAACTAGTAACTAAAGTTTCAAGAATAAAGTAAATGAAAACACACAAATTAAGTACAGGTACCTCAGTAGAGCACTTGAATAAATGTAGGCCTACTTAGTTACTTTTCAACACCTATTTACTGTATATTAAACTAACATATTTCATACACTAAGGCTCTACATCTTACTAAAATACATAAATACAACTAAAATAACTGAAAAACATACAATTACAAATATAAACACACATAAAACAACAGATATAGATGGAGCAAGCTACTACACTGAGCCGCTACCCTGACACGTGACGTCATGGATTTGTGGTGACGTAATGCAACGCACACTTTTTAATAGCGCGGTGCATCTGAACTCTGTAACTCTTTACGATGTTTTGTGGAGGACATATTACTTTTCCAACAAGTTGCTGCTGCTGGTGTCCTCCACTTCTCCGACTTTATTCATTATTAAGCTGCTAGCTAAAAGTGCTCTCAACGTATTTTAAGGAATTATTCTCAGCTGGGATGCTAGGACCACTGCTTCACTTCAACAAGCTAAGTAACGTTATTTGCTGCTGCTGCTGCTGCTGCTGTTGTTGATGATGACGATGATGATGATGATCAAATCAAATCAAATCAAATTTATTTGTATAGCCCAATATCACAAATTATACATTTGTCTCAGTGTGCTTTACAGACTGTACAGGTTACGACATCCTCTGTCCTTAGACCCTCGCATCGCACAAGGAAAAACTTCCTAAAAGAAACCCCAAAATTAAAGGGGGAAAAATGGAAGAAACCTCAGGGAGAGCAACTGAGGAGGGATCCCTCTCCCAGGACGGACAGACGTGCAATAGATGTCGTGTGTACAGGATAAACAACATAGTACAAATACAACATTTGACAGAAATTATGTTGTGTTGGAAAAAAAAAAATAGAAATTATGGATGAATCCAGGAAAATGTCAATAAGGCTTCCCGGTGTCCAGCAGGACCAGGTCAGCAGGCGCTGTCACGATTCATGATCCTGACGTAAACTTTATCAGTGGCAACCTGCCACATGAGAGACAGACACTCCGGGGATGATGCCCCGGATGATGAGTTAGTAACATACATTTACATAAATGCATACAGATAGAGAGGGAGAAGAAGAGAGGGAGGGGAGGAGAGAGGAAGAGAAGGAAGTGAGCAGGGAGGTGTCCGCCGGCAGTCTAAGCCTATAGCAGCATAACTAGGGGCTGATCCAGGGCAAACCTGAGCCAGCCCTAACTATAAGCTTTATCAAAAAGGAAAGTCTTTAGCCTACTCTTAAATGTGGAGAGTGTGTCTGCCTCCCGAACACAAACTGGAAGCTGGTTCCACTGGAGAGGAGCTTGATAGCTGAAGGCTCTGGCTCCCATTGTACTCTTAGAGACTCTAGGAACCACAAGTAACCCTGCAGTCTGGGAGCGTAATGCTCTAGTTCATGGGTCGGGAACCTACGGCTCGCGAGCCATATATGGCTCTTTCGATAACGCAATATGGCTCGCAGACAATTTTGAGCTGACATTTTTTAACATGATTAACAAGTAATAAACAATTATACGGTGTCATTTTAAAGTAAAACATTTAGCAGCGGATTTGTTTTTAGTTCTCCCCTCTCCTTTCCTCCGCTCTGTCTCTGAATGCACAGCGCACACACTTACACACGTGTGTGTGTGTGTAGCCCTGCCCTTCGCGAAACAGCTGAGGAGAAACTGCGCAAAGCAAGCAGTAGACCGGGGGGGGTCAAACTCAGGGCCAACATTAAAAACTGGGACTACGTCGAGGGCCAAACACGGTCCACATGTATTGAACAGGGTACACATAAAGTGCAAAAAGATATGAAACATATTTAAGTCAACTGCAGACGGGTTGCTGAGCAGTTCAATTAAAATTTCTGAGCAGCAAAGTCGGCAAATGGTCTCAGTTGATCAGCTGAATGCTGTCGGGAACACAGCGGTGGAGATGGTTTGTCAGTGTTTGGAAACACGTAGTGACCAAAGTTTCCTTCTGCATCCGAGTCTCCCACAGGCAGCTCGGCATCACACATGTCTGTGATCACACGGCCCTGAAGCTGCAGGTTTAACAGTGAGATGCTTCGTTATGTCGCACACAAAGGCCAGCTCACATCGTCCCAGAGATCTGTGCTGTGTTTCCCTTTGCTTTCCAAAAACTTTCATTTCATTCACACATTTAGATTCTTCCTCAAATGTTTTTTCCCGTGGTTGTGCCATGCATTGATTTAATTAGCAAAACCGGCGGGCCAGTTATGACAGACATATGATATTTTCTCGCGGGCCGGATATAATAATAATAATAATAATAATAATAATAATAATAATAATAATAATAATAATAAATTGTATTTGTAAAGCGCCTTTCAAAGCTAAAAGCAATCTCAAGGCGCTAAAATGCAGGACAACAACAAAAACAACACCAACAACAACAGACATAAGAGGTTAAATAGGTCATAATTGCCTTGAGTTTGACATCCGTGCAGTAAACACTGAAATATGAGATAAATAACGTAAGCGTTTAGTTTATTTAATAAAAGAGCACCTGTTCAATGCAACACTGATACCGCTATTAGTACTCGGAGACGTGTTATTCTTAAAAAAATGCACGCATAAAGTTGCGTTCAAATTGATTAAATATATGGCTCTCAAGGAAATACATAAACAAATATTTGGCTTTTATGGCTCTCCCAGCCAAAAAGGTTCCCGACCCCTGCTCTAGTTGGTTTATAAGGTACTATGAGATCTTTAAGATATGCTGGAGCCTGACCATTAATTGATTTGTAAGTCAGGAGAAGGATTTTGAATTCTATTCTGTATTTTACCGGGAACCAGTGCAGAGCAGCTAATACAGGAGTAATATGATCCCGTTTCCTTGTTCTTGTCAATACACGTGCCGCTGCATTTTGGATCAACTGAAGAGTCTTAAGCGACTTTTTGGGACAACCTGATAACAATGAGTTGCAGTAATCCAGCCTTGAAGTAACAAATGCATGGACTAGTTTTTCTGCATCAACGATGATGATGATGATGCTGTCATGTCCCGCGTTCTTCAGGGCGATGACGTAGCATTAGCTTACTGCTGCTTCCTGCTTTTATGCTATGCTAGCTGCCTCTTGCTTAGCTATGTGCAGTTTTTGCATTGGCATAATTTGTGAAAAGCTCTAGCTGTGTCTGAGCTCATTTTATTTTGGTTGTTGTTGCATTACTGTATGGTGTTTAATTTTTACAGTGTGGTTTTGCTATATACAGTATTTACCCAGGTTGTTGTGTTTCTGTTTTGCTTTACATGTTGGCTAAATAAATGTCAACATGTTGTCTTGCACATAGACCTTTCATATAGTTCCCCTGTAACATTGGCTCAATCAGAAAGTCAACGTACTATGTATTTTGTCCCATTCAAGAGACACATTTTCTCCACATACTTTATGTTCAGCTCAGCATTAGATAATATTTCAACTCAAAGCTGTGGGAGTGTATGTGTCAGCTTCATATTTAATGTAAACTGCTCAGCTCTTGTTCTTTGGTTTGCACTGTTGCTACACTCATTGCCAGCTCAATCTAGTTTTTAAGCCTGCTGCTACATATCTGATGGATAGATAAACTCAGATTTATCCATCTCAATTCACTAGCTGGTATATCCTCTCATGTGCTAAGATGCTTGGCTGGTGGGGATGCATGTTTTCTAAGAAAGTGACGATTGATAGCTGTATCAATCCCACTACTCATTCCACGACCCTCTAATCTCGTGAATTTTGAAAAAACTAAAATGACTATAATTTAGAATTGCCCTCTTTTCTTTACCCTTTACCCTATTTTTGATGCATTCATTTATAATAGTAGCAAATAACCTCCTTTATTATTTTTAACTGTTTCTGTACACGGTAGTATTTGAATAGGTTACCCCGATCCTGGATTAGATTCTGAAGTAGTTTTTGTAGTAGCATTCGGTCACATAGTAGCATGTACTGTACAGCTGATTTGATGTGTGGGCTGGTAGCCTGGAGAAGATGCTGTCTATGATGAACCACCTTGTGTCATTTTGAATGAAATATCTATAGAACACGAGGGTAGTTAACGAGGACGTTCGCTCTGATGGCTCTCGTTAACCACACTCGTTAAAGCTCGTTAAAGCTCGTTAGAAGAGACTCAACGTGACGTTATCAACGGTAATATACCGACTTCAAAAAATGAACCCTTCTGCCCCTTCAAACTCTCAATTTATGCACCACTTGGCACGACTTTATGAATTGATTTAACACATCATAATGGAATTTTCATTATTAATGAGTCAGTGGCAGGCATGATAAAACTGTGGCAGTGCGCCACAGATGGCCCTTTGTAGGGGAAACTTTAAAGTAGCACAAATCGGTCATTCATTGAGCCTCTACTGTAAACTGGCAGCAACTCAGGGTTGTCACCTGAACAATGAGGACACAGAAAGATGTCTATTTACAGTATAAACCAGTGCTTTAGAAATGTACTGCTCATCAGAGGGTGTGTATTTATAGTAAGTGCCTGTGTTAGTGTTGAGTAGCCGTAGCTCTCTGACAGAGTTACTTAGCAAACCCCTGTGGGCTCAAACTATCTATCCCTTTTACAGGGAAGTCATTATAGAAGTGGATTATACACGACAGCAGAATCTCATTTCCAAAACTCTCAGGAATGCATTGGCTGAAACGTTTGGATTAAAATTCTCAGGGCAAAGCTTATTCCAAGTATGAAACATAAATTTGCACTCAACGTAAGATGTATTTCTCAGTGGACACAGTCAACTGTAATAATTCACCCTGGACTGCAAGCAAACAACCTCAGATCTTAATTCTTGTTTGGTAACTGAAGGCATCTCAGACTTGGATCTGATTTTAATCTCTCTTCTAATCCCATCGCACACAGACACTTTGACCGCCCACATTTATGAGATGATTATACAACAGTCTCATTTCCCTTATTTCTTTGTGTGCTTAGGAATTAAGGCTGCAGTGAAGCCAAGAAAGTGGATTACAAACAGTGTATCCAAACACAATTATGAAAGTGTTAAAATGATATTTATGTTGGCAAGTAAGTAACTAATAAGTAATTATTGTCAAAGCAACAGGTTTTTAAAAGAAATCGGGTGATAATTTAAATTACACTGAAATAAACAAAACAGTCTTTTTAATGAAAATACTTGTTTTTTAGCAAACTAAATGTCTGAAGCTTGACCTCATTTTTGTATTGACCCAGTGTATTGTGAAAGGATTTTGTAAGACTTGACATAAAAAGAACCAAAACTGGAGAAATGAAGTTGACGACACATACACACAAAGATGAGAACAAACTAGGGTTTGGATTAATCTTAATCTTAATCGATTAACCGTTTGGTCTTTATAAAAAGAAAATGCACACACACGATTTTCTAAAGCCCAAAGTGATGTCATCAAATGTCTTGTTTTCTCCGACCAACAGTCCAAAGACCAGAGACACTCAGTTTACAATGATTTCAAACAGAAAAAACAGGCCTTCAATGGCCTTCTGGAATTATCCCTGACCCTTGTTAACTTCTGGTGTTTGACCTTTGACTCTTTCTCAGGGCCTGCTGCGGCTGTTTTTCATCTGGTGTTTCACAGATGTTTTGTCAAGCTGCTGTTTCAAAGGTCAAGAATTAACCTTCAAGCTCAAAAACGTAATATGTAGTTGGCCAAGCAGGGTTTTAGAAAAGGGCATTTGTGGCCCATTGCAAGGTCATTTAGCCTGCACAGCGACCATGATTGATAACTGTATTAAGGCAGCATCTAAATGTACCCTGAATATTTCCTGTTATTCTTTTGCAACATTGTTCAACATCATAATAAAGACATTTACTTCATCTGAATCAGGTCAGTCCTTCACTTGAGTGCTCGTCGTGGTCACAAAAAGTATGTGACTCTCTTATTACCTTCATGAAAATGACTTATATAAAAGAGGCTAATTAAAAATTGTACTAATTCTAACACTGACTACAGTATGGATCTTATCTTTGGCAATCTGTGCATTGCGTCAAAAGCAATTAAGGAAACTGGATGGGCTAAGTTGGCTTTTGTTCCCCAGTCAGTTTAATTAGTGTGATGAATAGTGTAAGAACCAGGATCTAAATGCCATTCAGCACAGCAATCATCCGAGGGAGTCTGTTTTGTGCAGTTTGTGAAAAACGCTTTGTCTTTGACTATTTGTCCTTTATTTCAAAAACAGCATCTGATTCTTTGGTAATAATTTGCGAAGGCACACCACTGTGGTAGAAGACTTCCATTAAAAGCAGCCGTGAAATGTCGAATATGAAACATATTCATGTCTTACATGCTGTGATTGTGTGACATGGGCTGTCCTAAATAAACACAAACTATAGTTCTCCCTTCTTATCCACAATAAATACTCCAGTCGTTTATATAGTAATAATTTAATCATAGATTATATGCTGTTTGTCATCTATTTACCTCTGAATAGCATATATTTACTCCCACAGTCCCATCTCTCTGTGGCCTGAATAATTCACTCACTGATTCCTGAGGTTGTGGTCACTGTGGACTCCTAACGACTATTATTCATGATGTTATGTCATTGCTTTTGTAACTGCAATTCTGGTACAATGGGCCTGAGCGCTGTGTGTGTGTGTGTGTGTGTGTGTGTGTGTGTGTGTGTGTGTGTGTGTGTGTGTGTGTGTGTGTGTGTGTATGTGTGTGTGTGTGTGTGTGTGAGAGAGAGAGAGAGCAAGAGAATACATCTCATTTACTTGTTTCTCTAGAAATATTGATCCAACCCCAACCATTGGAGTAGTTTCCATATTAAACAGGTCGATCCATAATGGGTCCAGTTCTGAGGAGTCCTGCTATTGGCTTCATGTTTCAGTGACATCTGACCTCAAATGCATCTATAACCATCCATACTGTAAACATGGTGTTTCCCATGAATGATGCAGTGGTGTCCTGTAGTGGGGCCCTATGTTAGAAATACAGTGTGTTCCTTAATGTCTGACAATATGTGGTTAAAAAGTAGTGCCACAAATGTATTCGTGAAATATTATTTAGCACTTTTACTCCTGATGGAGTGCATGCTGCATTTTGCAGTCAACAGCGTTTTGCAACGAGTGGTGAGGAGATGCAGTATCACCACAAATCAATATTCACCTGCAGACAGTCGGGACAGTTTGAGAAGGAAAGGTCACCAGCTTAGTAACTGACACCCATTTAAAGCATATATATTCAATATTTTTATATTATCATCTAGTTCTGCTGTTCCCCTCTATTAAACCTTTGAGCGTCATTGATTTGTTTGTGTGGCCAGTATGCTTTAGTCAACAAAAGAATATTTTTGGTCGACTGAAATTGTACCTATTCAACCAATCGACGAAAAAAGGTCTGCACGTCATATTCAATTATTTTATACTTAAATGATACGAACAGATTTAAAACCAACAAATGTGCCTCTGCCCATAATCATATGATTTCTAAAAAATAGAACGAGCTGTCACAAGGCAAGAGGGTCACAAGGCAAGAGGATCCGCCTGCAGTTATATTATAAACAAAACGATTGGGCTATTTATTAGAACAAACATATTGGAATATATATAAATCTGATGTGTTCAGACTCAAAGCCTATCAAGCAGTGACGGGCGGTGGGTTTTTAATACACGCACCCACCCAACCCGTTGTGAGTGCCAATCCGCACTCAAAACTGCTCGACTCGCAAAAGTAGCTGTAAACGAAGTCCCGTAACCCTACCTGACCCGCAAACAACTTTATGGATTTGTCAGGATTGAGGATTTAGGACAGAGATTAAGACTATGTGATCATGTATTGAGCTATTAACTCAATACATGATCACACATGTAGCCGTTATACAGTAATCCATTAATGTTGCAGTTGTAAGTGTTTTATTTCTATTAATTCATATATTATGTTGGATATCAATAACAAATGGAGGTTCCCACTAAAAGCTAGTGAAGACAATCCTCTACTAAACGATGCATTACACAATTATAATTTAGTAAAACATTTACAACAAATTACCTCCAAGTATCAGAAAGTCTGCCACACAGCGTACAACATACTGTAGTATCCAACAGTATCACCACGCTGACAAAGTAGCATCTAATTCATTGTTGAGTTTTTTTAATTTAATTTTCCCATATTTCATATTTTATTTATGTTATTTTGTTGTTTTGTCTGTTCTGAGACCAGACCCGCTGTATTTTAGCCTTTACATCACCATGGAGCCCTATGGGTGACAGGAAGTTATCAAAGGTCACTTGGGTTTTAGAAAAAAGAGGAAATCACTGGGTCACATGACACACGATTACTTAATGACTTGGATAATTGCAGTAAACCTGGAAGAGGTGACAATACAAGGCACTAAGCCACCACAAGACCCCATCATTTATCTCTTCTATTAACTAAAAAGCCTTCTTGTTTAGTCTACACCATCTATATTGTGAGGGTTAATACTCAGTAAATCAGAAATACACAGTACATGCTCTACTTTTTTCGCTGAAAAGTTGCTAATATGTGCTGAGCAGACATAACAGGTGTCTGACACAGATGTCACAGGCCAACTCTTCATACAACAGCTGAGGAGAGTTTTGTGGGTTTCGAAGCTTTCTAACGATGTATGGCATGGGTACCACATCCAGCATGGTGG
The DNA here is from genome assembly GCF_900634415.1 of Cottoperca gobio. Classification (NCBI taxonomy): domain Eukaryota; kingdom Metazoa; phylum Chordata; class Actinopteri; order Perciformes; family Bovichtidae; genus Cottoperca; species Cottoperca gobio. The sequence continues at coordinate 12,632,552 of NC_041374.1, forward strand.
ACTGTACACAACACGGCAAAATAAAACTCCTGGTGGGCCCGCGGGCGGACCGTCCAGCCTTTTACAACTTTCATAGATAGGCTATATAAATAAGTATGTGGATAATGGTGAATAAGATGCGCCTCCATGCACACAATATGTCTCTGCTGCAAATACTGTGAGTTACATCTGAGCAACCAAACTGAAAACGGCGAGTAATAAATGTCCAGTGTTATAATACTGATCTGACTGAGGCTGCAGTCAGATCTGGAGATTAATATTTAGATATGGAGTTGATCTCAGGCTGATTGTATGAACTTCCTGATCACAGAGATGAGATGTGACTGTAAGAACACATGTGCACAAAATGGACGTGGAGGATTCCATGGTTGCTATGTTTTTCTCCAGGTGCATCATTTATATACATCATTATTTCAAAAATAAACAAAGTCTGAAAACCGTTAAGAAAAGTGTTTCTCAACTTTCACTCGACGATTTCTTCCAAGTTATCGCTGTTACTGAGGACTTTTTACATCCGGACAAGAAGTAAAGACTCACAGAGACGAACGAAAGAGACGCAACAAACTTCCATCATGGAAAATGTGAGATTTGATCCCTTTGAAAGTCTGCAGTGTTTTCTATGTCATTTACCGTCGAATCGTCAAACTATTCGTTAAAAACAACGTACAATTATGTTTTAATAATATTCCCTTTATATATACAATACAATAATGTATATCACTGATCTCCCAGCTGGAATACATTGATATTGCGTATTTTAATGAAGCTAATTAAAATAGGCCTACGGCACTAAAGTACTTAGTACATACAGTAATTGCCAGTAGATATGTGACATTATATTTTCATACAATATAATAAAATATATAATATAATATGGGCTACAGTATATGCATCACTAAGTTATTACTGACATGAGGGCAAAGTCAAAATGTCTGCTTTGAAAATGTTGAATTGTACTTGTGAAGCCTCATTCTAACGTGTGTGTTGTTGCAGTGTGATGTGCCCGTCCACCTGCAAGACAATCAGACAGGAAGGAGAATCTCTGCAAGGAAGCCTGCAGCCTGCAGACCGTGTCCCTGCTGCAGAGACACCCAGGTGAGACATTTGATTATCATGTTTGTTCTTTCATATTGTTAAACGTATGTTGTTAAGTAAGAAGTTTAGTGGAGCCTGACATCCTCTCATGTGTTGCTGACCTTCTCCAGGTGCCAGTTTTAAAGCGCCAGCGCTCTCCTTCTTCGGCAGACCTTCCCCAGAAGAGGAAGCGGACATCTGTGGCCCCCAGCCCCCAGACCCCCACTGCTGCACTGCACCTTGACGGAACTGTAAAGATCCAGAACCGCTCAGTCGAGGACTACCAGCAGCTCTACCATGAAGCTGTGGATCACATGCTGAGGTATGTTGTGTCAACAATCAATCAGATAATTAACACATTTTCCATTACTATGAAATCTATCGCAAAATGTTTCATTCATCGTTCTGATTTAATTTCTGTGTCTTCTGCTCCTCACAGGTTTAAGAGTGGTCGTCTGCGTCCGTACAGTTTAGCTCTGGGACGTCGCATCAAGCAGAAGCTGTGGGAGAGACTGGACCGTCCCACGTTCACACAATCAGTGGATGAAGACGGACTGGTGCTGGTGGACATTTCCTTCGGGGTTGCTGTCCATCCTCCGCTTTATGACGTGGATGTTTCCGGAGAGCCAACTCCGCCTGTCAGCAACCTGCAGGCATAACCTCCACCTGCAGATTCCTGCAAACAGCTTCAGCCAAACCTCCACCTACAGCCTCTGTCATTGACCTACAGCCACCGCCTCCACCTGCAGTTTCTGGCAGACAGCTACGACAAAACATCCACCCACAGTGTCTGTCAGCAACATGCAGGCATAACACCCACCTGCCGATTAAGGCATACAGCTGAGACAAAACCTCCACCTACAGCCGCTGTCAGCAACCTGCAACCACCACCTCCACCTGCAGGTTCTCACAGACAGCTGAGACAAAACCTCCACCTACAGCCGCTGTCAGCAACCTGCAACCACCACCTCCACCTGCAGATTCTGTCAGAGAGCTGAGACAAAACCTCCACCTACAGCCGCTGTCAGCAACCTGCAACCACCACCTCCACCTGCAGATTCTGGCAGACAGCTGAGACAAAACCTCCACCTACAGCCGCTGTCAGCAACCTGCAACCACCACCTCCACCTGCAGATTCTGTCAGAGAGCTGAGACAAAACCTCCACCTACAGCCGCTGTCAGCAACCTGCAACCACCACCTCCACCTGCAGATTCTGTCAGAGAGCTGAGACAAAACCTCCACCTACAGCCGCTGTCAGCAACCTGCAACCACCACCTCCACCTGCAGATTCTGGCAGACAGCTGAGACAAAACCTCCACCTACAGCCGCTGTCAGCAACCTGCAACCACCACCTCCACCTGCAGATTCTGTCAGAGAGCTGAGACAAAACCTCCACCTACAGCCGCTGTCAGCAACCTGCAACCACCACCTCCACCTGCAGATTCTGGCAGACAGCTGAGACAAAACCTCCACCTCTCCCGGCAACTTGCAACCTATTGCCATGTGGAGACCTCAGCGAGGATCGGAGATACACACACACACACACACACACACACACACACACACACACACACACACACACACACACACACACTATGATCTTTCAGTTAACATACAAACACATTTATAGCTGCCTGGGCAGATAGTTTAAAAGCTGCATTTCTGTTTATGTTCGGTTTACTTCTTCTTCTTCTTCTTCTTCTCCTCCTCCTCCTCCAGACCCTGTTGGACTTCACAGACTTAAGATCTACCAGAAGATGATTGAGGGCCGTCAGGATACTTTCCTTCTACACGAGTTGTGTACCAGAGATGCTTCTTCCTCCTCCCCATCCTGCACGTTCACCACCAACTCCTGCTCCTCTTCCAAACTGAGAGCGACCCTCCCTATCTCAGTTCCACCAGCAGCTTCTCACCAAGCAGAGTAATGTAGGTTTGAAGAATGCAGAGACGCTCCACCTGAGACTTCAGTGCCTTGCTTTTCCAGCCATGCTCCCTAAAAAAGACGACCAGTTTGCACTTTTACTGTTTACTTCTGATCCTTTGCACTGTTCAATAAAGGTCATCATTATCTGCAGTCATCAGTTCGGTCATTTCAGTCCACAAGAATGAACATAAAACACATTTTTGGGATCCGAATAAATGAGTGTAACTTTGAATGCTGTTGTCTCGTCACACATTTCTAATTTCTTTTTTCTTTTCTATTTGAGTTTGCCAGCAGATAACTTTACCAACTAGTTACTTTGTGATAAGTCACCCCTAATGAATGGTTTATAGGAATTATTTAATAGCTTAGAAATGCTCATGTGTCTCTCTCTTTCTAAGTTATTAATAAAGGGTCTTGAGTTTTTCACTTTCTAATAAATCATCAGAAAAGCTTGTCAATTATACATAAATCATTAATAAAGGAATTATTACAGTAATCCATTAATGTTGCAGTTGTAAGTGTTTTATTTCTATTAATTCATATATTATGTTGGATATCAATAACAAATGGAGGTTCCCACTAAAAGCTAGTGAAGACAATCCTCTACTAAACGATGCATTACACAATTATAATTTAGTAAAACATTTACAACAAATTACCTCCAAGTATCAGAAAGTCTGCCACACAGCGTACAACATACTGTAGTATCCAACAGTATCACCACGCTGACAAAGTAGCATCTAATTCATTGAGTTTTTTTAATTTAATTTTCCCATATTTCATATTTTATTTATGTTATTTTGTTGTTTTGTCTGTTCTGAGACCAGACCCGCTGTATTTTAGCCTTTACATCACCATGGAGCCCTATGGGTGACAGGAAGTTATCAAAGGTCACTTGGGTTTTAGAAAAAAGAGGAAATCACTGGGTCACATGACACACGATTACTTAATGACTTGGATAATTGCAGTAAACCTGGAAGAGGTGACAATACAAGGCACTAAGCCACCACAAGACCCCATCATTTATCTCTTCTATTAACTAAAAACCTTCTTGTTTAGTCTACACCATCTATATTGTGAGGGTTAATACTCAGTAAATCAGAAATACACAGTACATGCTCTACTTTTTTCGCTGAAAAGTTGCTAATATGTGCTGAGCAGACATAACAGGTGTCTGACACAGATGTCACAGGCCAACTCTTCATACAACAGCTGAGGAGAGTTTTGTGGGTTTCGAAGCTTTCTAACGATGTATGGCATGGGTACCACATCCAGCATGGTGGACTGTACACAACACGGCAAAATAAAACTCCTGGTGGGCCCGCGGGCGGACCGTCCAGCCTTTTACAACTTTCATAGATAGGCTATATAAATAAGTATGTGGATAATGGTGAATAAGATGCGCCTCCATGCACACAATATGTCTCTGCTGCAAATACTGTGAGTTACATCTGAGCAACCAAACTGAAAACGGCGAGTAATAAATGTCCAGTGTTATAATACTGATCTGACTGAGGCTGCAGTCAGATCTGGAGATTAATATTTAGATATGGAGTTGATCTCAGGCTGATTGTATGAACTTCCTGATCACAGAGATGAGATGTGACTGTAAGAACACATGTGCACAAAATGGATGTGGAGGATTCCATGGTTGCTATGTTTTTCTCCAGGTGCATCATTTATATACATCATTATTTCAAAAATAAACAAAGTCTGAAAACCGTTAAGAAAAGTGTTTCTCAACTTTCACTCGACGATTTCTTCCAAGTTATCGCTGTTACTGAGGACTTTTTACATCCGGACAAGAAGTAAAGACTCACAGAGACGAACGAAAGAGACGCAACAAACTTCCATCATGGAAAATGTGAGATTTGATCCCTTTGAAAGTCTGCAGTGTTTTCTATGTCATTTACCGTCGAATTATTCAAATATATATTAAAACTATTCGTTAAAAACAACGTACAATTATGTTTTAATAATATTCCCTTTATATATACAATACAATAATGTATATCACTGATCTCCCAGCTGGAATACATTGATATTGCGTATTTTAATGAAGCTAATTAAAATAGGCCTACGGCACTAAAGTACTTAGTACATACAGTAATTGCCAGTAGATATGTGACATTATATTTTCATACAATATAATAAAATATATAATATAATATGGGCTACAGTATATGCATCACTAAGTTATTACTGACATGAGGGCAAAGTCAAAATGTCTGCTTTGAAAATGTTGAATTGTACTTGTGAAGCCTCATTCTAACGTGTGTGTTGTTGCAGTGTGATGTGCCCGTCCACCTGCAAGACAATCAGACAGGAAGGAGAATCTCTGCAAGGAAGCCTGCAGCCTGCAGACCGTGTCCCTGCTGCAGAGACACCCAGGTGAGACATTTGATTATCATGTTTGTTCTTTCATATTGTTAAACGTATGTTGTTAAGTAAGAAGTTTAGTGGAGCCTGACATCCTCTCATGTGTTGCTGACCTTCTCCAGGTGCCAGTTTTAAAGCGCCAGCGCTCTCCTTCTTCGGCAGACCTTCCCCAGAAGAGGAAGCGGACATCTGTGGCCCCCAGCCCCCAGACCCCCACTGCTGCACTGCACCTTGACGGAACTGTAAAGATCCAGAACCGCTCAGTCGAGGACTACCAGCAGCTCTACCATGAAGCTGTGGATCACATGCTGAGGTATGTTGTGTCAACAATCAATCAGATAATTAACACATTTTCCATCACTATGAAATCTATCGCAAAATGTTTCATTCATCGTTCTGATTTAATTTCTGTGTCTTCTGCTCCTCACAGGTTCAAGAGTGGTCGTCTGCGTCCGTACAGTTTAGCTCTGGGACGTCGCATCAAGCAGAAGCTGTGGGAGAGACTGGACCGTCCCACGTTCACACAATCAGTGGATGAAGACGGACTGGTGCTGGTGGACATTTCCTTCGGGGTTGCTGTCCATCCTCCGCTTTATGACGTGGATGTTTCCGGAGAGCCAACTCCGCCTGTCAGCAACCTGCAGGCATAACCTCCACCTGCAGATTCCTGCAAACAGCTTCAGCCAAACCTCCACCTACAGCCTCTGTCATTGACCTACAGCCACCGCCTCCACCTGCAGTTTCTGGCAGACAGCTGCGACAAAACATCCACCCACAGTGTCTGTCAGCAACATGCAGGCATAACACCCACCTGCCGATTAAGGCATACAGCTGAGACAAAACCTCCACCTACAGCCGCTGTCAGCAACCTGCAACCACCACCTCTACCTGCAGGTTCTCACAGACAGCTGAGACAAAACCTCCACCTACAGCCGCTGTCAGCAACCTGCAACCACCACCTCCACCTGCAGGTTCTCACAGACAGCTGAGACAAAACCTCCACCTACAGCCGCTGTCAGCAACCTGCAACCACCACCTCCACCTGCAGATTCTGTCAGAGAGCTGAGACAAAACCTCCACCTACAGCCGCTGTCAGCAACCTGCAACCACCACCTCCACCTGCAGATTCTGTCAGAGAGCTGAGACAAAACCTCCACCTACAGCCGCTGTCAGCAACCTGCAACCACCACCTCCACCTGCAGATTCTGGCAGACAGCTGAGACAAAACCTCCACCTCTCCCGGCAACTTGCAACCTATTGCCATGTGGAGACCTCAGCGAGGATCGGAGATACACACACACACACACACACACACTATGATCTTTCAGTTTACATACAAACACATTTATAGCTGCCTGGGCAGATAGTTTAAAAGCTGCATTTCTGTTTATGTTCGGTTTACTTCTTCTTCTTCTTCTTCTTCTCCACCTCCTCCAGACCCTGTTGGACTTCACAGACTTAAGATCTACCAGAAGATGATTGAGGGCCGTCAGGATACTTTCCTTCTACACGAGTTGTGTACCAGAGATGCTTCTTCCTCCTCCCCATCCTGCACGTTCACCACCAACTCCTGCTCCTCTTCCAAACTGAGAGCGACCCTCCCTATCTCAGTTCCACCAGCAGCTTCTCACCAAGCAGAGTAATGTAGGTTTGAAGAATGCAGAGACGCTCCACCTGAGACTTCAGTGCCTTGCTTTTCCAGCCATGCTCCCTAAAAAAGACGACCAGTTTGCACTTTTACTGTTTACTTCTGATCCTTTGCACTGTTCAATAAAGGTCATCATTATCTGCAGTCATCAGTTCGGTCATTTCAGTCCACAAGAATGAACATAAAACACATTTTTGGGATCCGAATAAATGAGTATAACTTTGATTATTAAATACATTTTTAGATGCATCATTTACTACAGAATAACTAACCTTAAAGTCTTCAATGCCTAAAAATAGTACTTGATATGATTGTATCTTAATTATTTAATGCAGCGCATCAGCCATTACCTGGATTCAGTTTCTACCGTTTGAATGTTGGCCCATAATGTATATGTTAGTCCCACTTCTATGTCCTAACAGTACTATTAAATGATGCAGTGTGCTCCAACAATAAACGCTTTAGCATACATTTATGCTATGATAACTTGTAACTCCCTCCAAGCACAGGCAGATACAAGTGGCTTTCTTATAACGGGTTTATTTGGAGCTTTCTCTCCTCCACCGTGAAAACTAAACATAACAAACAAACAATGTAACATGACAGTACAATACAAACAACTATGCCTCGTTGGCTGCATGCTATGACGTAAAGAAGTCTTGTGGTGTCCTTGGAAGCGCACTGAAGTCTTTTGTCACCGGTCCAAACTTTCCTCCGCAGCTCTTGAGTGTCCATTTAGTCGCAGGTATTAATTGCACGGGAGCCACCAAACAAGACTTCCGCCAAGACTTCACAATAACACTTATGTATACTAAATGAAATAAAGTGAACAAATGCACCCTAACTTAAATACATTGTAAATCATGAGGTTCTCTTGTAAACTGTAACAATTTATAATTATAGAAAAGCAATCTGATGGCTACAGTTACATAACTGATTTAAAATCTTTAAGCTGCTCAAACTGACTGCTTAAATAGACATATGTAGTTGTAAGTTATTCTTTACATTTATTGCCGCAGGCATGTTTCTGCTCATTATTTATTGAGGCAGATAAACAGATCAGAAGCACATGGAGTAATTGTTTAATAGCAGGATAAACCACGTGTGCTCGTTCATTCTGCTCCAATAATAAACCTCAGGTCAAGCAAGAGTGGAGAAGCACATATGAACACATAGTGTCCTAAACAGACTGCACTGTCATCTGGGACATTCACAAATGAGTCAGAAATAATCTTCAAATTGACTCGCATCAGAGCCAAGACCAGCCCGCTGCATGATAAATGATGCATGGTGATATCCAGCCGGCTACTGAGACAAATGGAATACATGTCCATTCTCTGTGTGTGTGTGTGTGTGTGTGTGTGTGTGTGTGTGTGTGTGTGTGTGTGTGTGTGTGTGTGTGTGTGTGTGTGTGTGTATGCAGAAATTGCTGCAGCGCTGGGGAAGATAGGGGATCTGGACTTAAACTTAAACACACTCTTACTCACATGCATGCACACGATGATAGATGGCATTCTCTGGCCAACCCACCCCATTAGAGTTGCATGCTATCCTCCCTCTCCTCAGCTCGGCCCACTAAACCTCATCCAGGGGGTCAACAACAATCTAAATTTCAATTAGGGTGGAAAATGCAGCCGATAGAGACCGAATGAATGTTGATGCCTCTTCGTCTGAGGGTTCAGGTTTCAGCGGCTGCTTAGGAAAAAAGTATTTGGGGCAATTATTTCATTATCTCAAATCCACTCACAGCGGGCCAGGGTCACAGCCCCGGCTGAGATTAGGCGGAACCACAATTATTATTACAATTAGAAAGCAGACAGCCCCAGCAGAAGTGTTTTGCCCAGGGAAAAACTGAATGTCAACTTAAGACTGTTATTAGAAAGCTGAAGGTGAAGAGAAAATTGAAAATGCGGAGAGAGACAGGGCAGGTTTTGGAGATGTTTTTTTAATCGTTTGTTTTCCATGGTGTTCACAGACTACAGCATGCAATTTGTGCTTCATTACAAAGCCTGAAGTGTGAGGGAGGATTTAATGAGTTGAAGGGGAAAAAAGGGAAAAGTGAAGCCTCTCTCCACAACCGCTTAACATTTAAAGTTAAACGGCATAAAACTCAACTTTACCTGCTACATTAGAAATGATCTGAGAACAAATGAACTGAGAGTAGAAGGTTTGACACGTTGAGGAGGTTTAGGTTAACCTGTCAGGGTTCTTTGGGTTGAACTGGTGAACTTTGGCCTCCTGAAAGCGTTGCTTTACTAAAAGAAATCACACTGTCAAGCTTGTATTCATTAACTATTTGGAAACGAATAAGAAGAGACATTTTGATGCCAAGAGTGAGAGAAACACCCTGTACCTAAAGTAAATCAAATTTGCATTTGTATTACAAATTGAGTGCAGCTGCATTTTACTTACATGCCTCTCCAATTACTGTTAACAAAATAAGGGCGCTCTCAGTTGTGCAGATCTGTCGGTGTGAGATCAAAGAGGGGAAAACTAAATGTGAGGTCATGGAGTGATAGAAAAGGTGAGCGGGCGGAGATACTGAAAAGGGGAATTATCAATGAGTTGTGCTTAATAAGAGTTCTCTATATAATTCCTATTGACCTTTGCTAAGCTCTGTCACATTTGATTATGGTTGTTACACCTTCAAGCTATCAAGTCTTCTGGTGTTGCATGGCGCAGTCTGCTATGATAATGATGGCAGATTAACCATCGCAATATAAATATATATTTGTAAAAATGGGTCTTTTATTTCAGAAACAGGAACTGGGTTCTCATTTGTAGATGACAACCATTGGTTTTGCAACTGTCACTAGATTTAATCAGTATGTATCAGTATCAGATGTAGCTACCTAAATAATTAGGCTTCTTAAGTCTCTGGCTGACTTTTCAATGTTTCACTTGTTTTAAAATGAGAATCTTGTTGAGGGAGTCTTTACAAAAGTATTCCAGTGATTTAGCATTGCAACATTGTAGGATGCCCAATTTAAAATCTATGTATCAATCGAGCTTCTTCTATCTGTGTTGAAGAAGAAATCAAAAACCCCTCACAAAAAGAAGTATTAGAATAGGTGCAGCAGAGCCATAGATCTTTTTGATTCCACACATTGTTAATTCTCAGTTCTTCTACAGTACAGGTCCATGAGAATAACCCTGATCTGACCATTGGAGCGGCACAGCTCTCACAGTGGAAGTGAATTTATTGACATTCTGGTCTTTCTCTTCATGTCTATATTGTGTTTGGCAAGTGAGCAATCACTAATATCTGTTTGTTAATGCTATGCTATTATTCAGGCGGCAGCAGCCGGAGCAAATTAGATTGAAATTACATTATCTTTGGTTTACGATATTGAAACCTGTCAAGAAAACATGTCAACAGGTAAAAAACAACAGTTTTATCTCTGTGTGTAGGCCGGGATGTAAATCCCCACTGAGCAATTGAAAGGCTTTAGTACATGTACACGCACACATTCACACTCTTTCATGATTGTGGATTAGTTCTACTTAGAAGCACAGCTACGATGCTATTAGGGCGGACGAGCATCAACCAGAGGGTTTTTAGGGAGAGGATAATAATTGGAGATCTGAAGAGGTCGTCCTCCCCACTAATTGACTCCAGCTTAGAAGTGGGCCCCAGTCGGCAGTTTCCTGGCCCGTTCCTATCGATGGTTGATATTAATGTTGCGGTGAGGTAGCAGAGATGGCATTCAGTGACGCCAGCGTAACTACTTTTTGATTTGTTTCACGGCAGGGAACGAAATGGAATGAGGTCTCCAGTTCCGGTGCGTGTTCCCAGCACCAAGAGCACATAATGATAATCATAGTCATAACGTTAGCGTCTAGGCGTGATAATGTTTGAAGCAGCGGCGTTAGCAAGAGCTAATGGAGGATAATGACTGTGGGTCTGTTTGCTGGGAGGTGGGATTGGTCTATTGCAGGGGTCGGGAACCTTTTTGGCTGGGAGAGCCATAAAAGCCAAATATCTTTTTATGTATTTCCTTGAGAGCCATATATTTAATACATTTGAATGCGTGCATTTTTTAAGAATAACACGTCTCCGAGTACTAATAGCGGTATCAGTGTTTCATTGAACAGGTGCTCTTTTAAATAAACTAAACGTTTACGTTATTTATCTCATGAGTTTGTACGGGTGTCAAACTCAAGGCAATTATATCCGGCCCGCGAGAAAATATCATATGTCTGTCATAACTGGCCCGCCGGTTTTGGTAATTAAATCAATGCATGGCACAACCACGGGAAAATACATTTGAGGAAGAATCTAAATGTGTGAATGAAATGAAAGTTTTTGGAAAGCAAAGGGAAACACAGCACAGATCTCTGGGACGATGTGAGCTGGCCTTTGTGTGCGACATAACGAAGCATCTCACTGTTAAACCTGCAGCTTCAGGGCCGTGTGATCACAGACATGTGTGATGCAGTGAGAGCTTTCTAAGCCGAGCTGCCTGTGGGAGACTCGGATGCAGAAGGAAACTTTGGTCACTACGTGTTTCCAAACACTGACAAACCATCTCCACCTCTGTGTTCCCGACAGCAGTCTGCTGATCAACTGAGAGCATTTGCCGACTTTGCTGCTCAGAAATTTAAATTAAACTGCTCAGCAATCCGTTTGCAGTTGACTTAAATATGTTCCATATCTTTTTGCACTTTATCCAATATGTGTATCCCTGTTCAATAAATGTGGACCGTGTTTGGCCCTCTCTGTGATTGAGTTTGACCCCCCCGGTCTACTGCTTGCTCTGTGAAGTTTCTCTTCTGCTCGGTTTCGCAAAGGGCGGGGCTCCGCCCCCTACGCACACACGTGTGAACACACCTTAACCTACAGCCAGAGACAGAGCGGAGGAAAGGAGAGGGGAGAACTAAAAACAAATCCGCTGCTAAATGTTTTACTTTAAAATGACACAATATAATTATTTCTTACTTGTTAATCATGTTAAAAAATGTCAGCTCAAAATTGTCTGCGAGCCATATTGCGTCATCGAAAGAGCCACAGGTTCCCGACCCCTGGCCTATTGGAGAGTGTTTTTTCAAAGGACGAGGACGCTGAATATACAACAGATACAACATGCAGCTTTATAAAATGAGACTTTTATGCTGCATGCGCAGTTTCCCCCAGTGGCATGAGTTCATTTGAAATTACGTTCATTAGACATTGTTATTGATTATATTATTACAAACCAACAAAACTTATTTACTATTGGATTGTTGTTGGATATTTCATTGGTGTTTACTTCTAACATAGAATATAAATAAATATCACACATTATCGACTAGTTTCATTTTATTAAAGGCATTCAATTTTTTGAATACGTATATTTAACCAATTGGCACTTTTGTTTTGTGAGAGCTTGCAGTATCATCCAGACATCGCAATATTGTCCCAAAAGGTCAGGAGAATAACTTTAAAACTTTACCACTCTGCATCCTATTCCCAAAAGCTAATCTAATTCAGAACCATTTAATACGTTTATACCATTAACATTTTATTTAGTTAGTTCTTAATGCTTAACGGTCTTTCTGTAAGTCATTCCTTTCTCTTTCCTCTTTTCCTTTACATCTTAATCAGCAGTCAAAGCCGTCAGCGGTGATCTCACATTATGGAGAAGTCATGCAGTGTTGCTATGCTGCCGGAAATCAGCGCCGAGATAATCAAGCTCAATGGAGGTGGTGCAGCAGGTCGGCGGGCGTACAGCTCCTGATTAGGAAGCTTTCTGACTGCGTAGACCCTCAGCGGAATAACTCATTATCAGACTTTAGTAATATTCAGAAATGAGTCATCCTCTTTGTTGATAGGAGAAGGACTCTTGAGCAAATTGCAACATCAGAAATTATCAATCTTAAATTAGTCTGGGAAACACTCGTGTCACAAGTGTGCAGGGTGTAAAGCACTCCTTGACTAACAAAACATTAAGTTGGCCGTAGATTGTTTACTAGGGTTGTTATAGGGTTGAATGTTTCGTTTTGTTTCAGTGTGCATAGGTCAGTTTACTTTGAGTGATGGTTGTTTCTTTGGTACAAGAGTGGTTCCACGCCTATTGCATAACGACTACAAAAACTACACCAAAAGTAAAAGTGTACTGGTAATACGGATAGTTTCTTGTTGAGGATTGTGACTATAATTCTGTAATACCCATGGATGTTGGTGCCTTTTGTTTTGTAGACCTCTGTGTGTAGTTGGAAGATATGTGAACAGCTCAGGTGCTGCAAGTCCATGAAGAACACTAACGAATATACTAACCCTCATGGGCACTAGGGATGCCACGAGAACCGATCCTTCGGTACCAAGTCAATGCTGGTTTTCTACAGTACCGCAGCAACCATAGATACCACAAGTATCGTGGTTACCGGTGTCTCAAGATTGATTCTCTCTCTTATTGTTTTGTTTTTGATTTTTTGAGAATCGTCGTTTTTCACTGATATTGGTATTGACTACTTAATTTCTGGTATCCCTATGCAAACATCATTTTAGTTAGGGTTGTTACAGTACAGATCAGAGCGCTGGTAATACCATATATCACTTTTATCTCCAAGTCGTCTGTCATCTGAGTCAGCTAAATGTCCCCACCAACATGATGATTTGTCAGTGCTATAGAACATGATGGACGCATGTCAGATAGTGGTTGGTGGGTTACAGTTGGTCTGTACATTAAAGCAGTTCAACGGCTTAGAGTTACTATTAGTTCGGTTTCCTCTGTTCTGTTATTCTGCTGCATATGATTGCAGTTCCTAGGTTGCTAAAGATACTTGATTTTATATACTGTACAGCAAACCTCAGATATTTCAAAGACCACCTCTACCCAGGGATTAGCTGAATCCTGAATTTCTTTTACGTTTTGGGGGAAAAGGGCTCAACAGCTCAATTTAACAGTGGTTGCATTCTCAGCACTTTGCAGCTTGTTTCCTTTGCTTTCTGTGTAACATCGTGTCTACATAAAAGCTGTTTCAGCTATGTTTTTCAGTGGTCTGTCTTATATGCATCTGACAGAACAGACACTGCTTTATTTTGATCAATCAGCTCTAATAGGCTGCAGAAGGGCTTGTGCTATGCATGTAATGTAATTGCAACCTGAAGCGTCATTTTAATCTAAGTAATTTGTGAAATTCTGTGGCAAACCTTTTTAAAGTCATTCATCTTGGTCAAGGTCATTGTACAGTTTTCTTTCTGGCAGTAACTGGCCAACAGGCCCATTTTATAATGTCAGCCCACAAATGATGTGGCAGTGTTCTGGCCAATGGTCTGACAAAGGGACATTTTATACACTAATATTACTTTTCTGGCATTTAACCAGTCAAGGCTGCAACTGCACTGCTCATTGATGCAATTACCCCTCCCCATATTATTATTATATTGCAAGATAGAAATGTGTTGGCTGACTGATGCTATTTTTACTGACCTGGGGTCAGCATCTGATCAACTATCATGTGTTGACTAAACCATGGGACACATCAATGATCTTGTTAATAAATTACCCTTTAGTTGATTAACTTTTGAGATGGCAGCATGCCTGGCTCCCTATGGTGCCTTACTGCTAATTATTTATAAGTCCCAGCTATATGGATGTGAAGTGCTAATGAGATGGCACCCCCTGCTTTGGCCCCCCTCCAATCAGCAGCAGAATCAGGCCTTAGTAAAACAAATTAAAGCGTACCATCGACTGACACGTGCCACGGACTCAGCTGCCAGCAAGGCTCCGGTCATTGATTCAATGTGACTATGAAATGGATTCAATTTCTTTTCTCAGTGTCGGATAATAAATTCACCAGGGTAATGGTAGGTGTCTGAGCTGGCTGTAGTCAGAGAACATGACTGTTTATCTCTAATGGCCAGCAGTTTGCCCATTTCAGTGCACACACAGCTCAGTGTACACCAATATTACCCTTCTTTCACCCATCTCTCCCCACTATTACTCTGCTCAACATCACTCCATCCTTACATCTGTATCTCTTCCCTTCAGTAATCCTTCCTCCACTTTTTCTCTCCTACATTTCCCTCACTCTATCCCTTCCTCTGCCTCCGCCTTCTCTCTTTTTCTCCAAATGGTGCCATCCGTCCTTATTGAGGCCATTGCCCAGGCTCATCACGCAAAGTGCCGCTGGCTGCAGCTGAATGCATCTCTATGGGCTAGCAGTGAGAGCCAGGGGACAGGCCACAGGATACATCTGCCATGACAGTAATGCACTGACTCAGCGCTCAGTGCTCAACACTGTGGCCTGGACTGGCCCCTGAGGGGTCTGGACACACATACAAACATGCACAAACACACAGGAAATCAAGTCAGCAGACACACGAGCGTGTGCATAAACAAGTGCACAATGGAAGTTTGTTTGGTTAGATGTCTGGAGATACCTAAATGTTGAGGAATATACACATGCACAGAGATATATACAGAGTGTGTCAGCTGTGCAGTGGGACACCCTTGGTATCTCAACTGTCTCCTCTTATGTTCACATAGAAATACAGATGACAGCCCATTTTCCAGCAAGCATCTGGAATACAAAAACACATTGACCCTCTGGCCACCCGTTCTCTGCCAAGATAAAATGTGCTTCCTTCCAACAGCGTCTTGTGTTTGCCTCCCTCTTCCTGAGCTTTATCTCCCTCCCATCATCGTAAATTGGCTCCTTTGTGAAATATACAGTGTGAGACTGGGATTCTTAGAAACACACACCCACACACACACTTGGGGGATTTTGTGGGGATACTGTGAGTGCTGCAGCTGTCGTTCTAACAATGATAAATGACAAAAAGACAGGTTGAGGTGCTTTTGTCTTTGTTTGCGTCGGCATCAATTGTCCCCCTGAGCAGAACGATGATAATATCTTTAATGGCTCAATCTCCATCAACTTCATGAGCAAAACATGCACAGGGATGTGTGCCGACACGCACACTCACAATTACTGTCTCGCCAATATGCTTCGATTCCCATGTCCCCACTTCCTTCCTCCTCCTCCCTCTCTACTGGCCTTGTTCTTCAGGTCGTCTGTGCTGCTCCCTCGCTTCGCTTTATTTTTTGTCCACTTTTTGTTCCACACCATCATTTGATGCCAAGGCCGCCTTAATGAATCTCTCTCCCGTCCTACATTCTGCTTTCCAAAAGCAACGTGGAAGGAAATATGTCATAGATCAACAAATGTTGGGACAGCCAGCTGATGGAGAGAGAGCACTGCAAAAAATCTTTAATATACATTTTGTTTTTCATTAACATCCTTTTCATGTGAAAGAACTCAAGATTTAATTAACACTTAATGCTTAACACTGTTGAGAAGTGTAAAAATATATGCGGTTTATAATGAAACTCTGGCAGGCCCAGACTGTAGGAAATTAATGGAAAACACTGGATTAGTCATGGAAAATGACTAATCCAGTGTAAATTGGTGTGTAAATGTGTCTGATCTCTGTCAGCAACAACTGCCTACAAGCTACATGCTAATAGAAAAAGTGCGTTCATTATTACTATCAGATAATGCAAGTGTGCATGCACTTCTTCACAAATAATTGCTTGGTTCAAATCCAATTTGATTGAACTACTCAGATGAAGATTGAACTCAGGTGGTTACTTTTTGCAGTGCAATAGAATAATAGAGAGGAGGAGGAAGTGGTCCCAGCTGACCTCTCACTTGAAACCAAACAGACAGTAAAAAGTCATCTGTGTTTGTGTGCTTGGCAGCAGGCAGACCTTGTGTATACACCACCATGGAGGCCTAATAATATTTTCCAAAGGAGATGAATCTGTTTTTCTTTTTGTGGTTCGTCAGATGGACCTCAAACCTTTTTGCTGAACTAATGGAACAGATGGGATGTGTGTTGTTAGCGCTGGCTCCGAACAGCAGGTTTGCACCGTGTTCCTCGTCCTACTTACAGGAAAGTGTATCAGCGAGTTGGCCTCGCAGGACTGATGGGGAGGATAAGTTTGTGGACAATTGTACACAGAGCCCAAATATAGGGTTGGGAACCAAATCCAAAAAGCCAGGTACTGGGTACCCCAAAAAAAGAGAATTTCGGTTTTGCTTGTCGGTTCCTAAACACTCTCACGACTGGATGACGCTCCACAAGGCGATACATGTTGTTTTTGTTTTGTCTCGGCACTATGGGAAGATTAGTAAGACCCTGCACCATGGACCACAGGTTCTGTGCTCTGCTCCACAACGGCTGATTGCTGTTCAGCGTGTCTTTCTCGATACCCAACTCAACCCAAATGTGTAGTGTGTATCACCGGGTTAATTAAAAATAAGAAAAACAAACCTGCAATAGAACACTTGGCACTTTTGTTCGGAGAACATGAAAAAAGACTTTTGGAGGTTCAGCTATTATTGGTAAGATCAGCTTTTTTGGGATGTTTGTTTACTGCTGTTTAAAGATTCTTCAGTGTTTTTCTATTAGGTTTCAATTTGTCTCTCCCTGTGCTTCAAAGGATTTGCTTGTTATGACATCATAATTTATTTAATTTATAAATGTCAGAGAGCTAATGTAATACACTCTCATGATAACGTTATACATTATTGTTACTGTATAACAGGGGTATTCAACTTAACATTCAAAGAGGTCCAGTTAGAGAACATTTCCGCAAGCAAAGGTCCGCAACATCATAATGTTTAACTTGCGTTATGAATTAGTGTGAGATATATTGAAGTAGCCTAGTCTAGTCTAGTATCAACGTCTGCACGTCATCAACAACTGACTGTCAAATCTAATAAAGAAAGTACAATTTAAAAACATTTTGACAATATTTATTGTCACTTAACATTGAACTATACAGATATATAATAATGTAGATATGTATAATGTTCTTCTCGGGCTGCATTTAAAAATAAAATAGAGAAAATAAATAAATTAGCTTTTTGTGTTGCACCTCTGAGGGAACATTCATGAGCAGGTTGTTGGCAGTGAATGAGTCAGGATCCTGCTGGATTCATCATATTGGGCTCTAAGATTTTCTGTGACCTCAGTTCAGACTTGAGTTTATGTTTGTTCAAAAACGTTGTTCACTTTTCTCTTCTTAGAGAGCGTCATTTTTCTCTCCCTGTCTGCGGCTCAC
The DNA here is from genome assembly GCF_900634415.1 of Cottoperca gobio. NCBI lineage: Eukaryota > Metazoa > Chordata > Actinopteri > Perciformes > Bovichtidae > Cottoperca > Cottoperca gobio. The sequence continues at coordinate 12,650,632 of NC_041374.1, forward strand.
TTGTCTCTCTGTCTTCTCTCCCTGTCTGCGGCTCACTTGTCTCTCCGTCTTCTCTCCCTGTCTGCGGCTCACTCGTCTCTCCGTCTTCTCTCCCTGTCTGCGGCTCACTTGTCTCTCTGTCATAATTCTGACGGAAACATGGCTAAATTCATCCGTCCCCGATGTCGCCGTTAGCATAGAAGGGCTAACAACTTTCTGGTCGGACAGGAAGTGCGATTTCAGCGGAAAATCCCGCGGGGGTGGCGTGTGTATCTACGTGAGTAACAAGTGGAGTACAAATGTCACAATGCTCTCTAGCCACTGCTCTCCTGACAAAAATGCAGAGCGTTTTATCTGCCCAGGGAATTCACCACAGTCATTATCACTGCAGTGTATGTTCCCCCCAGTGCAAACGTTAAAGAGGCAATGACTTTTCTCTATCAGAACATCAGTGAGTTGCAATCTGTACATTCGGAGGGCGTTTTTATTGTAGCAGGGGACTTTAACCAGGCAAACATGAAGACCGTTCTCCCTCAGTTCCATCAGCATGTGGATTTTGCAACCAGAGGCTTAAACACACTGGATCTGGCCTACACAAACATTAAGAAGGCATTCAAGGCAGCCCCCTGCCCCCACCTCGGCTCCTCAGACCATCTCTCTGTTATGCTAATTCCTGCATACAGGCCCCTGCTCATCAGAGAAAAGCCCACGGTGAAGCAGGTGAGATGACTACGGAGGTGCGTGACTTGCTGAAGGCACGGAACGCCGCTTACAAATCTGGTGACGTGGTGGCTCTGAGATCAGCAAGAGCCAACCTGGACCGTGCCATCAGAGAAGCTAAGCACACCCATGGTCAAAAAATCCAGAATTTCTTTAATGACGCCATGAATACCAGGCGCATGTGGCAGGGAATTCAGACCATCACTGGATACAAGGCTGCTCCACCACCCTGTGAGGACAACACAATCTTTCTCAACAACCTCAATAATCACTTTGGACGCTTTGAGGCACTAAACAACACAACAACGAACAATCACTGATCTTCGACACAGCTGATGTCCAGAGGACGCTGAAGAAAGTTAACCCCCGGAAGGCGGCGGGCCCGGACAGTATTCCAGGACGGCTGCTCAGGGACTGTGCCGACCAGCTGGCCCATGTCCTCACGGACATCTTCAACACCTCGTTGGACCAGGCTATTGTTCCATCATGTTTCAAGTCAACAGCCATTGTTCCAGTGCCTAAAAAATCCCCAATCACTTGTCTGAATGGTTACCGGCCGGTAGCACTCACCCCCATCATGATGAAGTGCTTCGAGAGGCTGGTCAAGGACCATATCATCTCCATACTTCCCCCCAATCTCGACCAGTTCCAGTTTGCTTACCGGCCAAACCGCTCCATAGAGGACTCCATTTCCTCTGCACTCCACCTGAGCCTGGCCCACCTGGAGGAGAAGAACACCCATGTGCGAATGCTGTTTCAGCTCGGCATTCAACACAATCATCCCCCAGCATCTGGTAAGCAAACTGGGACCCCTCGGCCTCAACACCCCCCTGTGTAACTGGCTGCTGGATTTCCTCACGAACAGACCCCAGCATGTGCGGGTTGGAAACAGCACCTCCAGCACCATTTCTCTGAGCACCGGCTCCCCACAGGGCTGCGTTCTGAGTCCACTGCTGTTCACCCTGATGACCCACGACTGTTGCGCCAGGTTCAGTACGAACCACATCCTGAAGTACGCGGACGACACAACTGTGGTGGGACTCATCAGGGACAACAACGAACTGGCCTACAGGGAGGAGGTGAAACATCTGACAGACTGGTGTCACACCAACAACCTGATCCTGAATGTTGACAAAACAAAAGAGATCATTGTTGACTTCAGGAAATAGCAGCACTGTCACACACCACTCCTCCTCAACGGCTCAGCAGTGATGACCACAGACAGCACAAAGTTCTTGGGGGTGCAACTCACAAACAGTCTGACCTGGTCCCTTCACACCTCCTCACTGGTGAAAAAGGCACAGCAGCGCCTGCACTTTCTGCACAGGTTGAAAAGAGCACAGCTCCCCCCTCCCATCCTCACCACGTTCTACAGAGGCACCATAGAGAGCATACTGACCAGTTGCATCTCTACCTGGTCTGGAAACTGCAACACCTCAGACTGGAGGTCTCTGCAGAGAGTGGTGAGGACAGCGGAGAGGATCATCGGGACGTCTCTTCCTTCCATCAGAGACACTGCTAATAAACGCTGCCTCATCAGAGCCCAGAACATTATAAAAGACCCCACTCACTCCCACCATGGCCTGTTCTCCCTGCTGCCCTCTGGCAAGAGGTTCCGCAGCACAAGGAGCAGAACAACCAGACTCTGCAACAGTTTCTTTCCCCAAACCATCAGACTATTGAACCAGAAATAACTTCTCTCCAGAGCAATGTGATGTGAACTCCACTCTAAGAACTCTTGAATGTATATATTTTATAGAGTGTATACAGTAAGCCAGGACAACGAAATTTCATTTGAATTGTACATTGTATAATCTCTAAATGACAATAAAGTTTTTTGATTGATTTTGATTGATTTGATTGTCTTCTCTCCCTGTCTGCGGCTCACTCGTCTCTCACTCTTCTCTCCCTGTCTAATCGCTTTCAAATCAAATCAAATCAAATCAAATTTATTTGTATAGCCCAATATCACAAATTATACATTTGTCTCAGTGTGCTTTACAGACTGTACAGGTTACGACATCCTCTGTCCTTAGACCCTCGCATCGCACAAGGAAAAACTTCCTAAAAGAAACCCCAAAATTAAAGGGGAAAAAATGGAAGAAACCTCAGGGAAAGCAACTGAGGAGGGATCCCTCTCCTAGGACGGACAGACGTGCAATAGATGTTGTGTGTACAGGATAAACAACATAGTACAAATACAACATTTGACAGAAATGATGTTGTGTTGAAAAAGAGAAAGTTTGGATGAATCCAGGAAAATGTCAAAAAGGCTTCACGGTATCCAGCAGGACCAGGGCAGCAGGCGCAGCCACGATTCATGATCCTGACGTAAACTTTATCAGTGGCAACCTGCCACATGAGAGACAGACACTCCGGGGATGATGCCCCGGATGATGAGTTAGTAACATACATTTACATAAATGCATACAGATAGAGAGGGAGAAGAAGAGAGGGAGGGGAGGAGAGAGGAGGTGTGTCTTTCACTCGCCTCTCGCCTCTCATCTGTCTGTATTCAGAGTTGCAATGTTTGCCGCCTGGAATGCTCAGATTTGATTGGCTGAGTAGCATCACGTGGGATGGCTTAACTCGCATGTATTTGGTCTGTGAGTTTCCTGAACCGCTAAACCAGTGCCATAAAAACGAGAAAAGCTGCGCCGGTTAAAATAAATAACACCCTGTCAAAATTGAAAATCCCTTAATCATTTATTGATTATAAATCCGAGTCCGGATAGGTCGGCATTTGGGTGCGGACTCGGACCGCAGGTCCGCCTGTTAGTGACCCCTGCTGTATAGGATGTGTAACTTAAAAAAAAAAGAATTCAATATTGATCTCAATCTAATCAAAAGCATCTCCGCAATTAAATCATTCGGCTTCATTTCAACCCTTAAGGGAGCCATCCTATTGGATTTTGACCACATCATTTACACACATCAGTACATCATTTGTTTAGAAAATTGAGTATGACATCACCAGAGATTCAGATAGCTAGGAAGTTTTCAGTGAGTCAATATGACAAGAAAAGTTACTTCTGAGAAGGAGGCAGGCTAATTTACGGCACAAACACCAGCGCCCTGTCATTACAGCACAATGAACAGGATAAGATTGTTTCGCCCACAGGCATTCAGCCCATAATGCATTGGCTGCAGAGGCCTGGTTACCTTTACCCAGCCCTGTAATGAGTCAGTGGTTGCTGGCTGGTGGGGAACAAGGGAACTCAGAGAAAAGTGATTGAATATCAATGAAATATAATGAGTTCAATTGATCTGTCGTAGATACAGTGGGAGAACAGACACAAGCTTCAAAATGACCCCATTTAACTATAACGTGTAAAGCCCCAGTTATCTAATCAACCTTCCACATACAAGCCAGTATGCCAAACTGTCCTGCAAATCTAATAGCTTGTGTCTGACTTAGTGTGAAGATGGTGAAGGCTGAAGAAGCAGTGTATGCTGATCCTCTGGAGTGCGGAGGCTTCATTACTCTCATAAGGGCTGTTGGATATCTTTCTTGATTTAGTAGTTTAATTTAAACACCGTGTTGCTGTAATCATCCCCTTTAAATAGTGCACTAAAGTTCAGTTTAACCCAGAAACTATAATTTTCTTCATTTCAATTTGTTTTCATCAGGATCAGTGGTCTCCACTTTTAGGCACAGCTTGCCTAAATACTATTAAGCTACTGTTAATGGCATCAACAAGCAATAAACTCACAAATCATCAACAGTTTTTAAATATTGCTAAATTGCAATGGGTGTGAGAATATGTGACATCCCGCTTACTTAAAAACCAGTGAGCAGAACACGACATAAACACATTTTTAATGTAAACAAGCTGTAACTCTGCCTAAACTTTGGTAAATGGCGCTGATTGAGATAATAGATTTTCAGGGCATTTAACAAATGTGATCAATTTTTCACATGAAAACATTACATACTTCACGGTGAAGATTGAAATCAGCAAATGAAAAGAGAAAAGAAGTTCCCTCTCAAAGTTCCCAGGCTGAAAATAAAACTTCTCTCAACAGGATTATTGTAGAAGCATAAAAACAGGTGGCGATGTGTGTTCTCATGCGGAGATCTGGTAGTTGTTTGTCAGATCCTCCCAGGCTGTCTGACTTGCCCATAGGTCATGGTTGGCTGTCTTCAATGACACATCTGTCTCACTCTGAAAGCCTGGCCCTGCAGTCCAAAGAGCCAGCTCTGGTTACCTGAGGGGCCTCCCCCGTACTCTGAGCCCATATCAAAGCAGGGAAGGAGACCACATTTCAGACGTCCAGAGGGAAGAGAGAGGGGAACTGATGAGAGACTGTTTTTCTTCTCTTTACTTTGGATACAGCTCAATAGTTAGAGGAAGCGCTCTTACCATGAATCCATTTCTGTAGCTTTTGTCACTCGTAAAAGATATAGCAAAGAAAGAATGACAGGACAAAGTGAGAAGGGGCGACCTTATTCTGCTGAGCTGTAGAGCAAGAGAAGAATGACCTTCATCAAGATTATGATGTTCTGAAATGATCAGGTGCTGACAGAGTTTATGGGACATATTTTCATGTTGTGCAGTTTCTTCTATGAGCACAATGTTAGTTGTGTTTGGTGCAATTGGATTCTTTCTTTGCCAGCATCCATTTTGTAATTTCACAGCGCGTCATGACTTCACTTGCACGGTGATGTTTTTTTTTAATAGATTGGACACTGCAATTTTGGTGTGCAACAATGTCCACTATCATTCAGAAAGGTGGAATTGTACAGTAGCCTTTTAGTCTCGTAATGGTATTAGTTGGCAGAACAGCATACTGTACATAAGGGCCTAAACAAATACCCTCCTCTGTTTTCTGCTGTAGAAGCTCGCATTGCTCAAAGGCCCTTTATCAGATGTTTTTCTTGAAGAGAAAGTATAATTTACTACCTCACCATCATAATCTAAAACGTTTCAGGGATTTAAAAACACAGCTTTTTGACTGCAGGTCTACTTCCCTAAGTTTGAGGCTACCACCAGCTGAATGTGGAGCCAGCTGTGAGCTTATACTTTGAGGATGAATACATCCCAAGGGCAAAACAAACTCCTTCCCTGCAGCAACAACACACTTCAGCAGATGGATCATTTACTGTGAAAGCAACACACTTTTTCGCCCTTCCTCATTTTGCTGCGCCTCTCTCGCTCATATCTCCTACATTGCTTTTCACATCCACATGCTCGTTCTCATTTTCTCTAATTTAGTCTCCATCAGGCCTTTCTCCCTGGCTCTTTTTCTCCCTTTCCATCCTTCCTTCTGCCTGCTGCTCCATCTGGATGGGATCGTCACAGGAGGGTCATCAGAAGATGCTCATTTATCCAGATGCCTTCCATTACAAAAGTGCGTTTTAGAAGAATTGGCTTTCAAGGCACCCATGCAAGACGGGTTGAGTCAACATTGTTGGGCGCTTTGTAACATTACCGCCAGAATACCAGCTGGCACTCATTTAATTGCCTATTCTAGTCCGAGTTGCACCTCTATCCCCAAAGCTGTCAGGGCATTTGACATGATGGAAGGGTGGGCAGCAAATACAAAAAGTTTAGGAGGATTCCATACAGTATGCTTTTGAGTGAACCAGCACATATACAGACACAGCATAAACACTGACCAAATGATAGTAACAGGAGGATAACTAATCTCAAGCCTTTGCATTTATAGATAAGAGTCTGCTTTCTTTGTCTTTGAGTTATTTCGACATTGGTGAGGCAGTGTATTCTCATCAGTGTTTTGAAAAAGGACTATTTCTCAACAAATAAACATTTGAACATGAATTTTGAAGTTTCCTAAGTAAGGAAATTACACAAAGACAAGGTCGCACTTCCAAGGAGCTGACGACTGACCTCAGTCACATCGTAAAAATGACGATTGTCCCACAACCGTGCAGGGCCTTGCATTCTTAGATATATTTCTCTCTTCCTGTCTCCCGGCTGAAACAGGACCACTTCTCTCAGGATGGAGGCATCCTGCAAATAGAGGTGTAATGTCGTGGAACAAACTCCTTCTAGGCTCAGAGTAGCAGCCCATTTTGTCTGCTCAATCTACCAGTCAAAGGCTGACAACGAGATTTATGAGTGAAATAAAGGCAGCTATCGGCTCCGGGTAAACAATGGGAATTTGGAAGAAGAGGGATATACCTTTTCTTTTATTATTTTTAAAGGGACAAAACCCAAAGTACAAAAGCACTTGTACAGAATTGAAAGTGTTCTCCCATCTATGCATCCAAAAGGTCTCATAAAATATCAGAGCTGCCTTTTAAGGAGGTGTTAAGTGATGCAGCAAAGGGCAGTGAGAACAGTTGGTAATAAAATATTGACTATTTAATAGCATACCATTCGGTATGTAAGAGTATAAAAAGAAACATTCATTTCCCCACTAGGAGCCATCACAATACCTAAGGATCTACATTAGTCGGAAATGTAGTGGACCATATCGGCTTCGCTCCGAGGACTTGTTTCTTTTAACTGTTCCAAAAGTCTGTACTGAACTTGGGAAAAGGGCTTTTAGTTACGCTGCTCCGGCTGCCTGGAACCAGCTGCAGAATGAGCTGAAACTCAGAGAGCTGGTCTCTCTGAACAGACTTAAAGCAACTCTTAAAGACATTGAAGCAGACCGCTGTGTCTGTAAAGGTTTTAATTAATGTTGTGATTGTGATTGTGACTGTTTTTTGTTGTTGTCTGTAACTGTGCTGCTGCCTATCTTGGCCAGGACGCTCTTGAAAAGGAGATTTTTAATCTCAATGTGACCTATCCTGGTAAAATAAAGGTTATAAATAAATAAAATAAATACATTTTACACCAGATGCTAAATGTTGGTTTGCTACAAAACCAAAGTATTATCCAGTTAGGATGAACATATAAACACAGTAAAACTTAACACAGTAGGCCTTCATGGAGGCCAAATGATCTCAGACAGAAAGGGCTGTTGTTGGAAGGAAAGAGAAGGAGTAGCACTCTGAAACCCTCGTGGTGAATCCGGAACAGGTGGCTCATGTTTTTACACTAAATCTCATTCATCAACACACTTTCCCCCCCCCCCCCCCCCCCCCATCCCAATCTATGCTGGGATTTACTTTGTAATGAAGTAAAACAGGGATCTGTATCCTGTTTCAATTCCCCTACCCCCTCCAGTCATTATTCACTGCATTACCGTCTTCCAATTCACCAGTTCTTGTGCTCTTCGTAGCATGTAACATTGTTGGATTAACTGACAGCACAGCTAAGATTGAAGGAAATGCTTGAATCCCTGCGTTATATTACTACATTGTGCTACATTCCTGGTTCTCGGCATTTTAAAAACTAATCATATTTTAATGATAGAACTGAATTTTTTAACTCCCTTGAACCATATATTTTATATTATTGGTCAGCTGCCTGGGAAATTTCTCAGAGCAGTTGGCTTTTTTAATGATTAAGCCACTATAATAAAGTGCCTGGATTGCCATCCTGTTTATCCGTTTTTCACCCCGTGTTTTCCAAGAGCACCCAACACATCCTTCATTTACGGTTGAGTATACAGAGCAACCAGTTATCTCTTTTTCCTTTCTCAGAGCAGTGTTGAACTAACTGGTGTAGGGAATCAATGTGGATTACAGGATAAAAGTCCAAATGGATGTAGTGTAAATACACTGGTAGGAGTCGCAGTGAGGAGAGGAACTCACAAATCTTGCTACATAAAAGGCAGGTTGTCAGAAAGCCGTCCTTGGAGAGTTTCGAAGGTCCACAAAGCTTGAGATGTGGACACAACGTGCAATTACACATTACAAAATTACAAATTGCCACTTTCAGTATCACATTATTGATGTATGACAGTTAGGGGAAAAGAAAAGGCTGAGGAAATCTGTAAACCCCTGCATTCCTTTTTAAACCCAAGAGGTTGTAATGTTTATTGCACCCTTTAAATAAGAATATGTAGAATGATACAAACAACGTATTGACAACTTTGCTGTTTTTTACAGCTTTCCCAGCAGTCTGGCAGAGATTGTAAAGTTTGTAATGTGTTATTAATGCCACAAGGATAACTCAAAAAGGGTGTTGTTGGGAAGATGAATATAAATCTAATTTAGGGATGGTTCGATTGGCATTAAGCAGATCAGGTATTGGGCATGTTGTGACTGCTCCACATACAAATTTGTTTTTTGTCAGTCTCGTAATAAGTTCATTGCTGTTAGTGATCGGTTACATTCATAAAGTCACGGCGGGCCGTTGACTCAGTAAGTGTTACAGCGAAACCAGCCAGATCCCAATGAGCGCCATATAGACAGGTGTACATATTTCAGGATACTCCAGGGATGAAGTTAAGATCGCCTTTTGTGAGGAGAACTACTCAGCTTGTGAAAAGTTGTAAAATGTCTTCTGTGGCTCTGGATGTGTGGGATTTGAAAAAGGTGGCCATCTAGGCGTTTTGGGAGCTTGGTCCATATAAACTAAAAGTCAGTCAACTTTTTTAGCGGCGGAATTTGGCTGTCTGGAGGATCAAACCTGAGTTTTATTTTTCGTTTCTGCCTCGCCTATGGGAGAGCAGAAATGGGTCAGGGATATTATTTGGATGCCTAGCCCATTATTTGATGAAGTGCTTAAAGTTTCCCTGAGGCCTAAGTCAAGATTCTATAATATGATTTCCCTACTGGCTAATTACATTCATGAATAATTTGTAGCCGGTCCACCACTCTGGCTATCACATCTGGATCACAAATTAAGGTGTGTGTGTATGTGTGTGCGTGTGCGTGTGTGTGCTGGGGCTAAAACACAAGAGCAAGTGAAATAAAGAATTAAACAGAAAAGAGGAGAAAAGATCATTCTTGACGACAGGAGTGCAGGGAGATGACAAGGTAACTGATGTAATGTCAGAGCAGCAGGCTAAAAGCCGCCATAAAAATGGGCCATTCCCGAGACTGCAGACCATAATAAGACAAGATAATGCATAGCTTTCTAATACAATCTTTTTGACAGTGAATCTATGCTGGAGCTCTCATGTACAGATCATTCTGTCTGGAATTAAAATGCAAATTGTCTGTCTGAGCTGTTTAGTTTTAAAACTGTTGCAAAGGAAAATTGGGTCCCAGATATTAGCTACTTAAGTTAGCTACTTTTGCATTGTTTCTGTGTTTGCACATTAGCTACAGGTTACTAGCTGTTTTTAAAGTGGATACAGGTCCCTACCTCTAATACGAGGGAAATAATATTCTACACTGATCAGTTCTACACCGCAGCCACCACTCAATACTTGGGAGGTGAGCCGAGCTGCATGAGGCAGCTCCTCCTTCATCCCTTTGGGTGTTTCTGACGCTGTCGCTGACACAGTGTAATTTGTTTCCTTTCTCTTGTTTCATTTTGTCATCCATCTAATCGAGTCCCCGCGCCCGTGTGTTTTCTTCCCCGCGCCGTCATGTAATTGGTTTGTGAGGTGGCTTTTTGTTTGTGACAGTTGCGCAGCATATATGGTGAAGATTAATGGAAACTGTCCTAAAAATCCCTTTAAAAACTGTTGCAGTGTGGTAACATTAAATGGGTCTCTGATTCAAAGAGTTGAATAAGACAGAATGAAACTGTGGTTTTTCTATTGTACTTTCACTACCAGTTATCAACCATGCTCTTCTGTTACTGCTGCATGATGGGGATGTCTGGAACAAGAAATTGACAGAAAGTTTTCACTACATGTACTCATGGATACTCCGACTGAGTGGGTTTTTATCAGGGCTGATACTGGTCTTATAAAGCATAACAGGGATTTGGCAGATGTGACCAATCCACATGAAATACTTTGTTTAACAATGTCATTATACAATTCAGCTTTTCTACAGTTCATTCATTCAGTAAGAACAGACTTCTGACTCAACATTTAGGGCCATACTCGGCCTCATGTTACCTTACAGAAAAATGATCCCAGTCCGTTCTATACATGGAGGAATAGAGATTTAAAAGGAAGAAAAAAGCAAGCACAGAATTGTATTTGGTATACCTTCAGTTTAGGTATCAGAATAATTACCAGGAAAGGTACATTTCCCCATTGTGGGATTTCTGATTCTGATTTCTGAGAGAAAAAGCGGGATTGGTGCATCCACACTCTATATGTTAGTTTACATTTTTCTGTACTAAACCAAGACATGATCTTTCCCTGACCCTGACCCTAAACCTGACCCTGACCCTAAACCTGACCCTGACCCTAAACCTGACCCTAACCCTAAACCTGACCTTGATTAAAAAATTCAAAATCCCTAATCAAAAAGGTCCCTTGTTAGGCTGGGCGTCACTGCATCCCATGGTGTTCTAAGTGTTGCTTTAGAGACTCTTCAATTGTCACAAAACTATCATCAGCATTTTATCAGACTTCAAACATTCCTGAGCTTATTGCTCTTCACAGTATATTACAAGTAGTTTTGCCATATTGACATTAAAGAATACATTATTATATTTAATGTTATAGATCAGTGTTGATTGCATTGTCCTCTGTCACATCCTTCTGGATAACCACTAAATTATCATTAGTGTCTTCGCCAGAGAAGATTTTAGTTTCAGGGGTTACAATCTCACTCTTTCCATCGTTAATTAATGTATTCACAAAATGGCGTATCCTTCATATCTTAAGATATTATTGGAGCATGTTCTGCACTATAATTTAATCTCCAATTCATCTTGAAGTGGCTTAACTCGACAAGATGAAATATAAGATTTCTTATATGGGAATTTCTGGGGTCTGTGTTAAAGTCACAAAGTTTGAGCTAGTCCGTCCGCAGAAGTTTCCCGGTGTTAAACAGTACGGTGTTCGGGCACACACCGTTTACTTTACTTGCTTTATTAACACAAGTCCCCCATCTTTTTCTTGCGTGTGTGTATGCCTTAGAGCATCCCATGTCTTTATCTGTTCTTCAGATTGGTGTGCAAGTGACAGATAGATGAGCTGAGCAGAGGACAGCAGTAGATAAGATGGCACAGAGGACTGAGAGAAGTTTGAGGGTGAGGGGCGGAGAAGGAGACGGCGATCTAGCAGAAGAAAGCGACAGAGCCTCAGGAGGACGGGCAAGACTATTGAGAAAATGAGGAGGAATGTCATGCTCATGAGCAGTGGCATGGAGGAATATAGCTGCAGGAGACCAGAGCTTTAGAGTGATGGGGGTGAACGAGAGAAAGAGAAGGGAAAATAAATACATGAGAACACAGAACTTGCCCGAACCACAAATAAATGATCAGTTTTTCGACACTTCTGTGCAGTTAGATGGCAGATTTCTGCTTAAGTTTCCATTGGGAAAGTTGTTGCAGTTGTTTCATGTTACTCCCAACACAACATGTTTGGAGTAATCTTAATGTAAAGTAAACCTGTAGTGGTTTCAAGTTAGTAGCCAAATGAGCCTTTGGTTCCACAGAGCTACAGTTCTGCACTTAAACACTATTTAATGGATAATTATGAGTGGCAGTCAGTCAAAGTTAAAAGTGAGGTTGAGAGAGCGAGAGGAAAAAGTAATGTCAAAGAGAAAGATTACATCTGAAGCGTTGAAAACAATGGAAGAACATAAAAGACAGTTTATGTTATGGGAGAAGGAAGCAGAGAACAGGGATAGGAAGAAAGTATGTGGATTATTTGCAAATTAATTTAGAGTAACATTTGAACTATTCCTCAGTTGTCTGGAACCCCCAACATCTCCACATAAAGGGATAGTTCAAAACTATCTGTTTTATATCTCAGCTTCCAAACATCTGTTTGTTTCAGGCTCAATCATTGGACGTATGTGTGCTGATATGGGTCTATTTCTTTATTTTGTGGTTTTGGTTGTTGGATCCTTAGTTTTACTTAAGTGCATTGAATTAATTTTGTTGTATTTTATTACCCTTTGATGTCAAGGATGCAAACAGGGAGTCGAACAAGATTTGTTTTCAGCAAAATACACAGAAACTAATTTAATAACAAACGTCTACAATGATTATGGCCAATTTGCACTGGATAAGAAGTCTGTGTGATCAGTTTCAACAGTTCGTCCATGTTGTATATTACTGCTAAACATTTTCACATATGGAGTTAAAACGGTAAAAGTAGTGAATGTCTGTAACAGCACTGAAAGTGTGAGACGTAAATCCGTTTGTCACAGAAACACGACGAAGTTGGGGGGAAAGGAAACTGATGAGGCAAATTTAGCTTGATTTATAGACTTGCTCCAGTAATGAAAACATTACCACACCACCCACTGTATAACTAATCCTGTCCACATTGGGCTAAAGACAACAACATCCACCTAAAGCTACAAAGAGCTCACGCAGAGGGCCAATTTGGGTTTCAGCAGTACGAGCAAGGCCATGCACAAATCTGTTGGTTATTTAATATATTTAATGTTTCCGAAGCCGTTCTGGGAAAGCAATGTGGAATTCATTCATTACATTTTGCTTCTTTTTTGTTTTTTAAACCTCCATAATCAGTAATTAGCAGGTTTTCCTCACAAAAGGTGCTATATGTGTGTTATATTAGCTCTTAAATGTAAATACATCCAAATGTACAGTGAAAGGATTTAAGAGCACATCTGTCAGTGGGAACCTTTGAAGAGTGACTCATGAGACACCAGTGGCAACAAACGGCAACAAACTGGCAGTGCTGTTGCAGTTGGGATACCTGGCTGCAGGATCGCCAGCATAAAGGCTTCCCCTGCTGCCTTTAAAATGTGAGTTAACTGTTGGTCACAAATTAGCGCCATTGACCCACAGTCTTGACAGTGCTGAGTTCTTTAAGGGAACGGAGAGTTAGAGAGTCCAAAATGGATTTCGTAGCTTATTAGCTGTGTGGCTCCACTCACCTTTATTTAATCTGTTGGAGTATGAACTGCTCGACAAAAGAGACTGACAGGTGTCGATGGTACACATATGGCTTTTGAATAAACTGTGTAAACTTACTGTGTTGTTTAAGCGCAGAGTTAGCACGTTTGTTAGCAAATGATATACAATCTTGTGAGCAAAATGACACGGAGGAGCAAACGGCCAAGTACAGAGAAAATAAAAAGAGCTGTTGTCTCTGACAGTTGATGCTACCATGTTTCTGACTGGAAAGCGTGTTAATGGTTAACTTCCCAGCTTCACCAACAAGCCCTACAAGTAGTCCCTACGTCACAAAACTTATAGAAACAAATATCTTGTGAAGACACATGGAGGAATTGTGTTGTTCTTAATAGCAGTCAAACATCTGTTTGAGTTGGCAAAGGAAACCTGGGTAGCACAGTGGGGCTCAGTTGCCTCATTTTAACCCTAGAGAACGATAATGTAATATTCCCTCCACAAAGTACTGCCAGTCTGCTGTTTTAGTTTACTGTCCCAAAAGCAACAGTGTGGCAGGAAACACCCAGACACTGAAGCAGGGCCAGTGACATTTTCTTCTTCTGTCCTGACGATGGATCACACACACACACACACACACACAGATTCCCATCACCCTTGGAAAACCATCAGATAGCAACCACAGTGGTTATTTACCTCCGCCACAAACCGTAGACCAACATGTTGGCAGCCGCTCTAAAGAGTCGTCGTATCTTTGATGAGGTTTTAACGTCCCTGCTTTTCTGCTACATCATGGTGCAACAGTCTGCAGTCAATCGTCTTTCAGTGTGATCTCCAATTATCCTGTTAATATTGCATTTTATATACTATTCTCCTTCCATGAGCAGTCATTAGTCTGGGATAAAAAAAAACACAGCAGACAATGTATTAATGTTATTGCTATTTTCTTATTTTTTATTGTTAACCAAGCAGCCACTGGAGACCCTGCTTTTCGTAGCTAGTGACACTTGATAATATGAGGATTTCCATTATATTTTAGAGGTTGAAAGTCACATTCAGAATACGTTCGGAGAGCCTATTGCATTATTCATGGAGTCCTTTTGTTACATTTCATGAGTCTGACAGAAAATAAGCTGCTCTGACTCTCCTGTTACGGTTTGATAATATCAAATGGCTACGTAGTAATACAGTTTTGAGGTGAGTTATTGAATCACTTTAGATTATATTCAAAGTCTAAAAGAAAACATTATGTTCTCTCATATTCCTGCTTCCACCGTGAGGTATACAATGTGTGTGTGTATGTTTTTTGATTGCCTATTCTTCAGCATACTCTTTTAAAAAAAAGCAGATTAACGCCCATTACCTTGAGCCACCCCTCAAACTATGAATCACTTCGCTTTGTTTTCATTCTACCCTAAACTAAAAAGGCACTGAAGCATTCGGTTCCTGTCTGGAGAAAGCCGCTGCACCAACTGGCTGTAATTGTTAGTTTGGATGATCAAGACGGATTGTGTTTGCAACCATATGGTTTTATTTTTCGGCTGAGCCAGTGGCCTGAAGGCTGAACTAGTTTCTCTGTTGTTATCATTATTTTCTACAGTAAATCTGCCCTTAGTTCTGAATTTAGAAGTAGGCCTAACAGAGCCCAGAAGGTGCACTTGACCCTTTTGCCATCTGTTTGTGTCCAAGTTAGTTTTATATTGTAAATCCGTGCTTTGGCAGATTTATGGGTTCAGAGGCTGCAACGTCTGCATTAAATCTATTCACCATGAGATTCACTAGAAAAGGTAAGATAAAACATTAAAGGGTTTACTCTCCAGTGATGAAAGAATTATCAAAGGTAGCCATGGGCCTGTACTGAACCCAAAACAACAGTACACTTTCAAATATAAGTTCCTCATGCTATGATAGAAACATTCCTTCAAATCATAATTTCAGGTCATGAGCCTTCAAATTAGAATAATTTAAACGGCTCTGAATATAAAAACTAGACATTTTGAGTTGGCAGTTCACATTAGGTTGCTGATGAAAGAATAGGAAAGTCCACTACATTTAACATTTGTCGTTCTTATCTATATTTGCCTTTATTTTGACTTCTTGATCAGAAGTATTTGTCTTATTGGTTTTCTGCTAAAGTTAAAAGTCCAATATTAACATGGCCAACTTTCCCAGATACTGTCACAATAAATTATGAGTCTCCTCTCCTTCACTTCTGAGACTTATAATAACACAGCGATGACAATAAATAACAATAGGATGACATCTAATTCCGTTTTCCATCACCCGGGCCTTCAGCGGTACAGAAGTGAAATACACAAAAGCAAAGTATCCACATCAATCTCATACGCACACACAGATGCTACTCAACACTCTCCACCTGCCTCGACATGTCTGCCAAATTAATCTGTGTGAGGAGATGAGTTTGGGATGAATTCGTCTCTACTGGATGAGAGAGCCGCTCCCATATGTTGGGCCTGCTGGGAACCTGAGTGCCGTATCCTTATTTCCCCCGAGGCGGCAGTCGGTGTAACCCAGACAGAGGCATGGCGGCACTAAATGGAGTAGAGATATGGGAGCTTTATCTGTGGAGCTGCTGATCACACAGTCACACACACACACACACACACACACACACACACACACACACACACACACACACACACACACACACACACACACACACACACACAGTGCCAAGCAGAGGTTCATATCCTTAATGTGACCTATTTCTCCCTATGTTATGAAGACTTCTTATCTTCTATCTGTGAGGTGGTGGAGCATCTGAGGTGAACTATACTTGTTGAACATGTTGCCTTCAATTTTGAACAACAAAGAAGCAGAACAAAGCAGCACACGGTGTTCGAGACAAGCAATCCTATAGAAATATGAAATATGCGGATTGCATCTTGTCAACACAAATACAACGTTTATGACTTTCCATCATGAAGTGAAGGAGAGAACCTGAACACAAATACAGCAATATATTCCAACACAACAACACCAATCCATACCACACTTCACAAAGTTATTCAACTACAGTGCTTTATTTTGTGCAGGTGTTAATATTACTGCGTCCACGTGTTTTTTTATTTTACTTTGAATTTGATAACATTTAGGCAACTTAACTGGTCAATGTAACAACAAAACTGAAACAAATAGAAAAACTAAATTACATTTTAATGCAAGTTTACATTTCATTAAACTTGCATTAATTGTTTTGATCCAGCAGACGCAAAGAGAACTGCAAAGTTGGGTCATAATGATCCGTGGGTTCATAAAAGTTTCATTTTATACGTATATATTGTAATTTGATGCACAAAAATGTGAAGTGCAAGTTTAAAGTCATAATTTACAGTATTGGACCTTGAGCGAGGCAACGAGCCTCGATTGTTACCGGTGATCAGGCCAGTGACTTTTATTGTGTGTGTGTGTGTGTGTGTGTGTGTGTGTGTGTGTGTGTGTGTGTGTGTGTGTGTGTGTGTGAGTGAATGGGCAACTGAGATGCAAACTGTTAAGCGCTTTGGATAAAATGCAGTCCATTGAACATTTAGTACAAGCTTCAGTTAATAAGGGACGAAAAATCCAATATTTTCGATGATGAGACAGATGATGAGAGATGCGCAAGGCGTGCGCGAGGAGGAATGTGCAAAGCAACGCTGTAAACACTGAAACGTGCACATACATTTGATAAATAACATGAGCGTTTACTTTATTTAATAGAAGAGCACCTGTTCAATGTTAAAAGTGAGTTGTGAATATAAAAAAAAAGAAATCCAAAACAAAAACCCCACCTTGAATTTCAGCGGGGGGTGCGGGGTTCCGTTGGGGGGGCGCAGCGCCCCTCCAAGACAATGGTAGGGGAACACTGGAGTTTCCGATCGCTCTATTTGAGGTGTCCTAAATACAATATCAACAAACAACTTGCCAGCCAATCAGAGGCGATTATTGGCCATGGTGTAGGATTTTACTCATTGCCAACCAATTGATGTACTAACTGAGAAGTGAGTATAAGATGAGGATGGGCCCAAAAAGTAAAATGTGAACTTGCAGTGTAAAGGTTGTGGACATGAATGAAACCTGAGTTGTTTAAGTGAAACGCATTAATCATCCACCGCCTCAATTACTTACGTAATGCTTAGTGTCAGGGAAACCTAACCCATTCACTTTTCAGAAAATAAAACGTAAAAACATGGTGTTCATTTCATGATTATTCAGGAGATTCGGCTCAAATCTGTTGCATTAAATCTTTTCGTGACCTGAACGCTGATGTCATTTGTTATGTTTAGAATCGGAGGGACATTATAAATGGATTTGTCAGTGTAATAAAACAGATACAGACTTTTAGCCATGACAATGTATAGCCCCAGCAACATATGAAACAAAGCAGCGATACTCGCCCTCATACATTATGCTCAACAAAGCCATGTCTGGATATGCTCAACTTCTTTAGATATGCTACAGCTGTAAAACAGAACAGGACCATATGGAAGATATCACACATCCAAAGCCAGATTTGACTTTCTCAGAATTATCTCCAAACATAATTTCCTTTTGCTCTTTACCCTCATCCAAGTCGTATTACATTCAATAGTCTCTTTGATCAAACAATCCTCATTTAATTATTCGACTTTGATTTTTTATTAAAAATTCCTGGATCATCTTACAGTTTTTAAACGGTAACAAATTATTAGCCTTGACCCTGATCTCAAGGACACACACATGTGCATTTAAGACATTCACTGTGATGGAGAAAAACATTACTTTGAGATATACATCTGAGCGCAGACTAAACACAAGCTAACAATTTATCATGTAAATATTATGGCACCGCTGCAAAATCTGAAAAAAAGCTCATTCCTATATGAATAACTGGAAAGTTGTATCATAAGGCTACATAAATCAACAATGGAAACGTACCCTGCATAATGTAACTCCACATGAAAATCAGATATAACTAAGATTTCCGATAGCCATCTAATAGACAGGAAATTGAATGCATGACTTTAGTGCCAAACAAAACAAAAGCCCAAAAACAAAAGGGGTCAAAATTGGCCTTTTTGGTTTGTTTTTTCTTCTCAGTTACAGTCATTCAAGCTCTATTTGGGTGCCTGCAGTCTGAAGGACAGAAAATGAAAACACAAGCACAGAGACGCAGATATGGACAGACATTCGGTATAGGCGCTCACATACCAATACAGAGGCTGGAGTATGATGAATGATGTTTGGGCTTGGGACGTTGCACTTCATTAGGGAGGAGGACAAACTTTATGCCAAGCTCAGTGCTCTGTTTATCCTTTCTGGTCTCCGACAAGCCAGCGGAGACAGTGGGAAACAATGCTCAGTGTCAATAAAGGGGTCACAAGACATCCGTGACTGGACCAGACACTCGCTTTACTCTCTCTTTACTGTATTGTATGTCGTCCACATGGGTCCCTGAAAGTTAGCCGGTCAGCACTGCGATGATGGATTACCTATAAAGACTGGAAGTCAAACCGGGTCTCATGTTTCCTCCTATGTCCTATGTTTATTATTGGACACTGTGTGGAGTCATCTGTCAGCAGACCTGCCTCAGGCCGTGTTACAGATACAGAGAGCCTGCACTGGCAATATTTGTCTAATCAGCCAAATCAGGGATTATGTTGATTATTAACGCGTAATGTATATCTAGTAGACTGTGTGTGGAGAGAATATAGCTGCTGCTCACACAGCTCTGTGCCACAAGTTGGCATGTGACCAACATAATTCTAAGAACTCGCTCACGTCGCCATTGATGCTGCCGAGGTCTCATATTGTTTGGAACACATTCGGCCTATCTGTGTTCTTGTACTTGTGTTTTCGTGGAATCGCGTCAGTTACTCACAAAGTACCATCTCAAATCAAAGTCTGCATTCAGCGATGTATGCTCCAAATGCCCAAAGTATTATACCATAGTCTGGGAGCTGACTCGTGTGATCTTGGGGTAGACGAGTGTCTCAGCCTAGCAGCATTTAAATGACCCCCCGGAAACGTTGCTATTAGTGGATTTGCGCTTGAGGGTAAACTATGTTTCATGTTTGTTTCAACCTTGGTGAACTTTGACTTTGCACCGTTGACCAATATCAAGCCCGTCTTGACAGTGCTGACTTATTCGACCTGCAGGAGTGTAAATTGTTGCACAAAAAAGGTATTTTTAGACCAGTTCATGGCAGGAGTCAGTGTTTTTGTCTTTTAAAAAGATAAGCTAACGGTAAGTAAGCAAGTAAGCAAGCTTGTTAGCCCGGAGAGCTTCATTTTCCCTCCTAAATGACTCTAAAATGCAAAACGCCACGGGGGAAAAAACGCTCCATTGTTCTACGTTTGTAGATGTCTTTTAGATAGATTTATTTCAGCAAAAAAAACGTTCCCGTTTTTAAGAAATGTAGCAGACCTTTATTTCCTTGTCCTCTACTTGGTTTGCAACAAGGTACTTTGGCAGCACATTATACCTCTGCTTCCTCTGTAGCAGCCACAAACACAAATCAGGTGTTGAGTGAAACGGATTTTCTGAGGCAACGTTGCTGTGGAGCACAGTATCATTTAGAGAACAACAATAGCATGCAAAGTGGAGCAGCCTGTTCCCCTGACAGTGAATTGAAAAGTGAAACATTTGGCCTATTGTTGGGCTTTGTTCACACAGGAAGTGGTGGCATAAAATGTAACAGGGAAATAAAGCCAACATAGTCTCTCTTGTTCCTTTGTTGTAAACTGGTATAAAGCATCACTGACCTGTGTGGTTGTTGGGTCATCACTTAGTAACTGTGAGTAACAAGCATCGTGTGAATGTCAGTAAACATATCATGCCACAGGAATTCTGGGTATGGCCAGTCATTTTCTCTCACTGACATTTGGAGTTGCCAAATGTTGTGCTGCATATATTTTATATGGACGTAAATGTGTGCTGTGGGCACTCATACACCTGTGTGTGTTTGAGTGTGTGCGCTGCCTTTGGTTGTACTTTTGATTTAAACGATGACTGAAAACATATCGGCCTTGGAGGCAGAGCAGCGATCACACTCCATCAGCTTGTCCGGATGTGAGGTCATAGGAAATGTGTGTTATATTTAAGGACCTGTCAGCTGGTTTCCTGGTGACACCTCCTGCAGCAATAGTGTCACCGCACCTAATGAGCCCTCTGGCCTCACGGGACGCGTTCACAGGGTTTAGTCCAAATAGCGGAAATGACTTGGCTCTGACCCTCCTCCCCTGTACCTCGCTAGGGCAAACAGGAGGCTGCACAGACTCAGCAAACCTTTCAAACTCTGAGGACAGAAAATGTGAATTTTCCCATGTTGGTATATTGGTTTCTGTTTTGTGACTTTGTGAATGTCATGAAACAGTTTCCAAGTTTCCAAGACCTGTCAGCTCATTTAACAAGCCTTTAAACTTGTTCCCTGCAATTTTCCATTTTTCGGACTGCACTCAAGAAACTACCCTACCAGATAGCACCGTTTTTATGTAGGAAAAGCTTGAGTCTTCACATTACCACTTAGTAAGAGCAGGTTTCTAGCGTGACTTTAGGGAAGGGAATGTCTGTTGGACGGTTGGACACCACTTAAGTCCAGACTGAAATATCTCAACAATTATTTAAAGGATTGTGATGACATTTTTGCACAGACATTCATGATTCCTAGAGGTTAAATTCTAATGACTGTTTTCCTGACTTCATCTGGCGCTGTCACCAAGTCAAAAGTCCAGTTTGGGAGATACTTAAGATTTTGACCAAATATCTGCCAAACCACAGTTAGTACATTCCCTTCAGCCTCAGCTGTACTTTTTCTTTAGTGCTAATTGGCAAATGTTAGCATGTTAACATGCTAAACCAAGATGGTAAACCTTGTGACACACATGTTAGATTTCACGAGTCTTGCCTTTTTCTGACCTCTTTCAGCAACATGTTTTATTTTCTCTGGCCTGTTGGTATTTGTTAATGCAGTTTTTCCGTCAACTTTGCACACAGCGGTTTCAGGATGGCCGACTGGAACCGACATGTCTGGCACAACAATAATTTTCTGTCCAAAGTCTCTTAAATTACATGTCCTACCCTTTCTACTGTTTAGTTGAACAATAACCAAACCCTTTAATGTTGACTGAATGCTCTATAATTGTACTATATTTAAACATGAGTCACTGTCTGATTGAGTAAGCCGTTTACACACATAGAGGAGGAAGTGTACCTAATGAAATATCCCATGAAAGAAAGGTCACATTGGTTTCAATGTAACCAATAAGTTGACGTGGAAAGAAACTATTTTGTAACAAAGTCTAACTGTGTTGTTTTTTGTTTCTTTGTTTCAACTTATATTTTTCAGCACCAATGTCATCAGGACAAATTATCTATTATAAAAAAGAGATTCTCATTGAGATGAATTGCTTTTATTCGACAAGTCCCAGAAACGTCAGCAACACATACAGTATCTCCAAAATGCTTAACTTACGCAGCTCGCCACCAATGTCGGCCTTTCATCTACCATCTCTGCTGATAGGAATATTTCCCCACCTCAGCAGATAAACGTAGACATAAAAGTAATGACTGGAGCGGTAATTACCTGATGCAATCTGAATCCACAGCTATTTTCATCGCATCCCACAAGGTGGTACACAGCCGTAAGGTTTTTTTTCTTTCAGTCATATTGCATTGTAGTGTATTGTGTGTAAAGGGGAGCGCTCCGATATGATCAAATGGAAAACAATGCCGGTCATTTGGTGTGATGGTCTCAGTCGTCATGTTTCTTTTGAGAATCAATTTACCCAGAGCGAGGGGTTGGTTTAGTTCAGGATGACCAAAACTGTTGGTTTTTCTAGAGGAAATATGAGAAAGACCAGATTCTTGACAAGGGTCAGTCAAGGTCTCCAGACGTAGTCAGTGTTATTTAAGGTCTCTGTTATTCTGTGCTGACACTTGAGATATAGATATGTCCTTTTGTGGCATTCTGATCTGACTGTTTGGAAAGGAAAGCAAATAATGTCATTCCATTTTCCCATTTGTGTTGTCTTTCACATTGAAAAAAGTAGTGTCTGTAAAGAGAGTGACCTTAATGCTTAACCCAGCAAAACAAAGAAACCCACAGCAGCAGAAGGCAGGAAACTTTTCAGTAAATATTCTTTTGGATGTGCTGGTATCGAAAGAACAAAACAACTTAAGATCCCTCTAACTTCACCCTGGTGGTCTCCACCAAGTTCAATATGTAATATCGAGCCACCAGCTCCAAAGAAATAAGGGGCAGTATTTCACCTCTAAACTGCGTCCATAGACACAATACAGTTTATATTTTAGTTGTAGTAGTTTGGAATATTTATTGTATTATGATTCATTCTTTATATCTTTATCGGTCAAAAAACACTGCCGTCTTATAATCTTCATGTGGGGCTGATCCATCTGTGTTTACTGGAGCAAGAGTCTCTGTATAGGAAGGAACAAAGAATACATCGCAAGAAGTAGACTCATTATCTACAACAGGAGAATGCATATAAATCAATGCGGTGCTATTACTTCAACTGTCTCATAGGCCAAGGTTGGATCAAAATTATAAGAAACAGATAACCAATCATAAAGTGAATTAGAGACAGGCAGATAGCCTAACTGATTTGGCTATGGAAACAAATCAAGCAATCAATGTGCATTATGTTTATGAATACAAACCGCTGCACTCTGGCGGGCCAGTCAGGCGACTTTGGATTGAAATCAAAGAATGCGTGCTGTACCCTCATTATCTGGCAAGACACATGCTCACGCGCAAATAAAGAGGCACCTGCACACACACACACACACACACACACACACACACACACACACACACACACACACACACACACACACACAAATCAGTAGACTGACAGATGCATAGACAATGTGGGCGCACTTGATTACACAATTCAATAAAGAGGGTAATTGGAGCAGGAGCCTTTTTTTATTGGGTTGATTAGATCCTACCTCAGGCCAGAGTTTCTAAAAATAAAATAGGGTTTTATTTAGGGTCATAAAATAATTCAATTAAATTCATTAAGGCGTTTTTTCAATTTAATTTCCTACCTTTGTGGTTGCAAATGACAGATTGTTGTGGAAAAACCCCCACTTTAGTTTATTAGAGATTATAAAAAGTAAGCAAATCTATTAAAAAAGTGCCTGTTCTACAATTGTAATAAAAATACTCAATCAAGCATGGTAGCCACTGGTGCAGCATCAACTGACCTCATAAGAATTAGCACTTAAGATCAACATTTGAGACATTTGTAAACCATGTCACATGGGTTACAAAGTGTTTTTTGGAGGTATACTTCATTTTTTGCTCGCCTGACGAAAAATGATATTATTGGAAGGAAGCTGATAGTCACTTCACTCTGCTTTTGCCTTGATCTGCTTTCTCCCAATTTATCCACACCCTTTCCCACATCCCTGCATGTAACTTATTCCATTAACAGGGGCCGTACACACACACACACACACACACCAGAAAAAAACCCCAAGCAATCTAAATTTAGGCTGTCGATGACACAAGTGCTGATGTCCCAAAATTACATCCCAGATTACTGAGCAGCAGAGACTAGCTGTAATTTATAGGAGAGATTCGCCTACTTTTCTCCCCCCAAATCCTATATTAAGTCTTTTTTATTTATTTATTTTTTACAGTTGCCAGACAACAGATCTGAGATTTACCAAAAATAGATATTAAGGCACAGTGTATGGGCCATGTTAGGTAGAGCCACATGGGTTTAGCTCTTATGCTGGATATGAACCAGGAAGTTACTGAACATGCAACTGGTTCTTCTTAAAGATCATTTGCAGATGTATTGATACAAAAAAACAATGAGTACTAATTAAATAATCAGAACAATATCAGAATTTTTTTATATAACAAGAGCAAGATTTCCACGATTCTTTGCAAAATGGATGTACATCTTGACACTTTCAGGGTATTTACAGAAGTAATTCTCCGTAGATAACAAATATATGTGTATATAAAAACTACATATCATTGAAATGTACAGTAATTAATGAAAAGAGAAGGGAGCAGCCACAGTCCAGACAATTTGAAGACATTCTCGCCCTTCTTTAACCCTCAGAAGATCATTGTTTTTGTAGCTAAACACCAGCTACGATTCCAAACAATACATGGACACGCAATACCATGTATTCATCCATCTCTGTGTTGGGTTTTGCTTTATTTATGGTGAATAATACACAATTTGAAGGAGCTGAAATTGCATTTCACTTGTACGATTTCATGTGTGTTATTGTACTGTATGTATGTTTGATTACATTTTGGGACCTGAAAACAAAGTTATCGGAAACCCAGTTTTACAGACTGCTGGGTAAAGTCCTCGTCCATCCTTCCAACCTGCTTTCTGTGCACCTGTGTACATCTTCTTGCCTGCCCATTGTCTGTCTTGGCTTCATGTCTGTCATCCTGTCCTACCTGTTTGCCTATCTGTCAGTTAGTCTGACATGATTACACACAAGCTGTGCAAGCATGACAAGGTTCGATCGGGGGACTCTGAAAGGATCTGTAATGAATTTTCTTCTCCAAGTCAGAATTTGAGCCATGGCAATGATGGAGCACAGCACACGCTGGTGTAATCGTATTGGGAAACTGGCAGAATCCCAACACACGTCTAAAATGACACAAACAGAGAGAGGGGGGGGGGAGAGGGGGGGAAGTGAGAACCTTTGCGGAGAGGAAGCGGTTTGGTAGAAAACAAAAAGAAACTACTGGAGCTGCTGGCAGGGAATTAGTACGCTCTGCTAAGTATCAAAGCAAGTGAGATTTTTAGTTTGAATCCTGAACCAGGTCTCTCTCTCACACACAGACAACACACACACACACACACACACACACACTCACACACACAGATGGTAGATGCACTACGAAGGCGATATCATTCAAAAATAATCATTCAAACACTCTAAAATCCTTTGGGATTTTTTTCTGTCGCATCAAATTTAATGTTAGACAAAGTGTATTCAAATGAGTCCCATACTAAATTATAAATGATAAAGTGATTCACTTTAGAAAAGTTGCTTTACCTCCTAATGTAAAGCTGAAAATATAAATATAAATTGTTTTATCAGCCATGCTAGCGGAGTAGCTCTACTGTAGGAACGACAAAGTGTTGGTTGTTGGTCTGGATGTCCAGACTGAGATATCTTAAAAGCTATGGAATGGTTTGCTATGATAGTTTGTACAGACAATTATGGTCGCAAAGTGATGAATCCAAAATTCCCGAGCGCCACAATGTGGTTGACATTTGTCATTTTCATGTCCTGAAAACTATCGGATGGATTGTTTTGGAATGTTGTACAGTGATTCATGTCCTCAGGATGAATAGTAATACATTTGGTGATCCTCTGAAATTCATCTATCAGCATCATCCAAATTAGAATTTGCATTAGACTCTTTGTTTTCCTTTCCCATAGATTACCTCATTGCAGACTTTAATATAAAAGATAATGAAATCAGTAGTGATTGACGTCTTCTGTTTCTGGATTTAACAATGGAATCATCATTTTGCTTAATGTATTTTCATTCTTTCTGTACCTTTATTACTTACCCTCGACTGCCTTTCTATTGTAATACCTCTCAGAAGACTATTCATTTGAATAATTCTGTCATTTTTTACAACAGCCATAAAAATGTCTACGTACATCATATGGAGTGGACCTTTCCTGTCTACCCTACTTAAGCTTCAGCACCGACACTTCAGGACAATCTTTCCAATGATCAGTTAAAGAAGGCTGTGTTTTTCTCACTCCAGATAATCAAATTTGTCCCAGATTCTTACTGTGACTTGATCGAGAGATAAAGAAAGTGAAAAGCTGTATTGTTTAAACTGATCTTTGCAATAACTCTCACTGACATGAAGCTGATGGAGGGTGTTGAAGGACACTGACCTGTCGGAGTAAGTTAATCACCTTGCTGTTCCCAACCACAAACTGTGTTGTTCTGTCCTTGAACAATCAGCCAACCTGAAAAAAACTTCTCAAATGTATATCAACCACTGTCATTCTCCACTGATTTGAACTGTGGACTTGGTGAAACCGTACGTACCTACAGAGGCATCAGACCTTCCATGTATTTTAAAGCACATCAAGCCAAACATTACTCTGACTGGAAGAAATGGTGCATTTGTGGAGGACTATTTTCAGCCATGGAGTAATACACATTTGGTGCTCTAGTGAGTATTATCAGCAGCAGGATGGTGTATGTCGGATTGATTGAAGTGCCCATGTTAATGGTTATGAAGGAACATAGTGGTTGCGTGAGACTTTCTCTTCGTCCGTCATTTTGACGGACAGGGTCATAAAATTTCTGTAATTTCAGTGATCTATTAAATTTTCATTCAGTCATTTACATTTTTAAATAATTAATATACAGAACACTTTTTTAGATTGTGCATTTATAAGGGCATGGAGAACAAAGATGATCAGAGACACCGACCGTGAGGTCATTTTCTGGTCAACACACACAAAGCAGATGAAAGATTTTTCATCTGCGTTGACAGCTGAGGCATCTAAAAACACTGCGAACATTGTGCCTAAACAGGAAAATATGAACAATGCAATTTTACAGAAGTAGTTTTTGTGTCTTTGCCTCGAACAGACGACTTCTCATGGCCGTATTCATGTTCTGAAGGCTAACCCGTGGCGCTTTGTTTTATACCGGGTATCAGGTGTAATCAATACATACAAACGTGGTCACATCAGACTTTCCGAAGATAGGTCATAGTAAGAAATACCCAGTCTATCATATCTATGCCGGTATAAAACGCTCTTCAGATTTAACACGACGTCTGCCCAGTACAATAGTGTGGCTTATAGGAGGAATAAGCAACTTTACTTGCTTTGGCTACACACACAATACTGTTGGATCAATTCACTCTTTGTGTTGTTTTTTGTATAGGATTTCTTGATAGGGCTTGTGATGTTCTAAATCTTTCTTATCTTTCTGTTGTTTAGTAAATGGATGGCAGGCGCACACTGTAACAGATACATGCCCAATAGGGAATTCAGCTGGCATCTACATTAACTTTCCCCAATCAATGCTGCAAAGGTCCTGCAGAAACGATGTAAGAGACATCTCCCACTAACAGTTTCAGTGAACACTACTATTTATTTTCAGCACGATTCAGCATAATTGGCACTGACAGCCACTGATTACCAATTGTTCACGAAAGCTATATTCAGTTCTAATTATTTGCCAGAATTCTATTTCACAACACAAGTAATTTGTTGCCAGAGGTGCATTCATCGTCTGTGACCTGAGAGAAGCCAGTGTGATGTGTATTATTGCTGCAGTATTGTAGAGGATTAGGAATAAATTACTTGTTACCTGTTTAACATTTCAAGTGTATTACGTTATTTAAGTTACCACATGCGTTCAGCTGTACAACGTCTTGGTACACCCAACAATCAAACATGACATCCTCCTGAGTTGATCTGTTTCGCTATTAACTTTTTTATATGTGCTGTTTCTGCAGCTATGGCAATGTTTTTTCTTGTAGATGATGACAATTCCCAGGGATGCACAGAATGCCTGTAACTCCCCTATGGGCGAACATAACTGTGTGAAGGCAGACACCCAGCTCCCACTGAGCTCCATAACCCCCATGTCTCCATCATGCAGTCAGCAGGGTTGTCCTTTATGATGTCGTTAAACCCCTACATGTCACTCTATCAACAGTCAGAGAAAACATGTTCAGACTTTATACAACACAGGAGCTGTATGTTGTTTACCCTGTGTGGTTATCATGACTCAGATCTGAACAAATCAACAGACCCCTATAATCTGCAACAGGAATCAACATTATAAACTGAGGAATGAGTTGAACTATGATGTGATTGCAAATATAACAGGATAGTGTGGGCAATAATGATGTTACAATGGTCACCTGAAACACACGACAAGAATGCTGCTGCCTCAATGTCTTATGGCAGTATTAATGCATGATCACACACGATCTATTCATTCTTTACACAGACAGAATATTAGGCAGCACTGGGATCAGATTTAAATTCTACTATCATACTGGCAAACTCTAAGTACAATTAATGTATCCTAATAATCCCTTGAACTATTGTTTGATTGTGTTGTGATGTGGGATTTGTTGATCCTGATCCTGAATACAGATCCAGTTAATTGTTTGCCTGTTGAACCATCCTTGTTAGAATGAAGCACATTTCATATTCAAGAAAGAACGCTCCATAATTGTATTGCAGTTTGCCGACCACAGAAATTCTGTTCTGTTACTAGGCAACATTTAGAACATAAGTAGTACATTTCACACTACGTGGCTTGGATTTTTTAAATCCTGAGATCCACTCTTTCCTTTTCCTATTATTTTCTTTATTTCCATTACTTGATTTGAATGTCCAGATCCATCCGACATGTTTTACAGTAATTATCCATTTTTTATTGTTTTTGTTACAGTAATAACCCTCGCCTGAATAAGCTCTCAGGTGACAGGAACCTGTTAAAACTCCATCAACTATCCCTTCACACTCTTATATCAGCAGTGCATCTACTCCTTGTTACATTACCTTAGCCACTCTGCATAGACACATAAGCTATGCACCAAAAAAACGTAAATGTAAGAAGTGTGGAGGGAGCCAGGCTCAATTATACAGAGCATCACTGACACAGACACAGTCCCAGCATTTCAATCGAGGCTAAACAGTCACTTGTATCGCTCTGCCTGCTCCTCCTAATCCTCTGTTTGTTCTGTTCCTTCTTCATTTGCCACACTCAGAATGATACAATATTTCCCTGTGACATGCCTCAACACCTCGGTAAGGAAGGTGTCTTCTTGGGCAACTACTTGATTTGGTTATTTGTGGTTATCCTTTGCATTTTCAGGCCCTACTGAGTAGTATGCTTGAGTATGCAATGGCAGTGCCCATGACCTACATTTATTAGTGTGTAAAATATGCAAACGCTTGTACAAAAGTGCTCACAGACTAACTGATATGGAGAAGTGTGTGCTTTACTAGCAAACGACGCTCACAGACAGTTTGTATTTCATGCTTAACTTTACATTTACTACTTCCGGTCCACTGAGAAGTACCTTTTTAAAAAGTGTTCATATCCAACTTCAAAGGCCAACAAACTGAATCTATGATGTGGCAGTCATTTGGGATGGGACACATCGTACTCACGCAGCTTTAAAGTGTGATTTAAACTGACACAAGAGTGTCATAACATTATCACTTAAGTAAACGCAGTTCTAACATTGCCATACATTTTTTTCTCTCAGAAGTTTTCGCACCTGTCTCTATAATGGCTTTTGGAACTGGTGTCTCCACAGTTAAATCATGTTTCCATCGCTGCCACCCATCTGCTCTGTCCTGGTTCTGTGTTTTCAGTCCACATCCTGTACAAGCTAATGAGTCTGAGGCGCAGACTCCATCATCTGCTCCCATCTGCTTCAGCTGTGCGCTAAAAGATAGAAAAACAAATCTATGCCACTGTAGACCCAAGAGCAACAACACAACTTCCTGGGAATGATGTGGAAAATATCAAAGTTTTAAGTGGTTTTGATCAAAGAGAAGGCATTCTGTAGGGCCAGACCTCTCTCTGGTGTTTGTGGAACAGCTGATATGTCAGACAATGCTGGGGAGCAGTGGTGTGATCATGTGCATCATTCCCAAACTTTCATCAAAAAATGTCAGTGACAGATGGAAAGAGCAAAAGCACTTTTTTACCAAACGAAACTGAAATTATATATATAATAGTTTGTGTATTGCTGTGTATTGCATTTTTCAACTCGGAGTGTGTGTTTTCTAGAGATAGTAACATAACAAAAGCGTGACTGTGAGTTTAGATTACATCTGTTTCCATTGACCACAGCGTACTATCGAGACACTACAGCCCAGCATCTCAACAAATGGCTCACAGCTGATAACAACATAAAAGCAAAATGATGGAGGGAAAAGAAAGACGAGAGTACAAGGAAGAAAGAGAGATCCTTTCTCCTTGGGAGGAGTGCTGCGTGCTGTTGTGGTGGTTAAGAGTTGCATTGATTTACAGCGACGCTCCTGCTAGTTTGAGGAGACGGTGCACCACTGCTGATGGCTGTTTTGTAAAACCTTATGTCTGGGTGGCCACCGGTGTCACAAACAGGAAGTATCAGTCTGGCCTGCAGGTGTGTATGTGTGTGTGTGGTGTGTGTGTGTGTGTGTGTGTGTGTGTGTGTGTGTGTGTGTGTGTGTGTGTGTGTGTGTGTGTGTGTGTGTGTGTGTGTGTGTGTGTGTGTGTGATGAACTGAGGAGCTTTCACAGTGAAGGCGGCAAGTGTGAGTGAGACCTAACATTACAGGTCAGAGTCAGACGAGACCTCGGCCAGTTTTACACGTGTGTGTGTGTGTGTATATGGGTGTGTGGTGTGTGGTGTGTGTGTGTGTGTGTGTGTTGACTAAATGAGGCAGATGCTCCTGAGGCAGGACAGGTGAGTGGTGGCAGGTGTCTCTGTCAGACAACTGACATATTTGCAGGATAATGTTGTACTCTCCCTCAGCTGCGTAGCCGCGGGTGTGCCTGGATGTGTCTGTGTCATCTAAATCTCAAGCTGGCACACCCAGTAATCATAAAATGTATGAGTAGCAGAGCTTTCCATAAGTGCGACCAACTAGTTGTTTAAGTCCAGCCGGCTACTCACGCTAAAATTGTTTTTAGATTAACAAGATGCCATTCATTATGCGTGTAAGTTACTTTTTTTTAGCACCACTAGCCTCCGCTTTACAACAATGTGAGCATGATGATAGATGAACATGACTGTCTGTCTGTGTCAGTCCTGCCACCACATGCTCTATATGAGGTTGTGACCTGAGTAGAGAGCGGAGGTTTGTCTTCAGTCTTTCACAAATATTAGCTAAATAATTGATGACAAAACACATTAGGAATTGCAGAGAAGAAAAAGACAGCTGAGAAATCTCAGACGAGGCCAGATGCCAACAACGCATGCTTTAGGAGGAAATTAATTCATTCCCGGAGGATGTATCACGTAACATCAGTGTACACACACTGCTGCTCAGCCACTGATAGCTCATTGGGAACGATACCCAACGCTACGGCAGCCACACAATACGTAGTGGATTGTAAGCTTTGCCACCTGCATTTCCCGAAGGCGTCAGAGTGATGCCATAACGCTCGGCTGTACCACTCAATTAAAAGACATTGCAACAGGACAGATTGAGCCGGGACTGAGTCTTCACAGGATTAAGGCATGGAGGCATGGCAAATCGATCAGGTCTTTTACTATACAGCACTATGAATGGATCACCACGTTTTACATGTAATCCATCAGGCTGGGTGGATTAAAACGGCTGCATTTACAGTAAATTTGATCCTCAATTCTCTGTGTCGAAATCCAACAAAACAGGCCTCCATGTAGGTGCGTGCGTGTGATAAATAAAAATGAAACAAAAGGGCCCAGTGGACTAATATTGAGATTGTCTGGACATGAGACACAATATTCCGATAGTGTGTCCAGTGAATATACCACGGGGTCTTATTCCAGGACAGTCTGCTCCAGTTTGGAAGCGTGGGAAAGCAAAGCTGCTATCAGGCCAGCGAAAGGGCCTGTGTGTGTGTGTGTGTGTGTGTGTGTGTGTGTGTGTGTGTGTGTGTGTGTGTGTGTGTGTGTGTTGCAGCTGCACCATCACAGTCAGTCCAGCATATCCAGTGATGTCATCCAAAGTCATAGTCACAAGAGATGTGTGTATCGGGCTACTGTGTGTGTGTGTGTTGTGTATACAGTGATTCCCGTGCACAAGCGCTCATAAAGCATCAATACTTCATTAAATCCTCTGCTGTGGGAAAGCTAAAAACACGACACATGTTAATTACTAAAAGCTGGTGAAGACAAGAAATGTGTCCCAGCTGATTCAGGTTTGATAGACATGTTGAGGTGACACGGTATGTAATTGGATTTTAGGAAATAAACCCTATGCCAGCTATATTGGAGGTCATCAGCTCCAACTTGCCATCTTGAAAGGAAATGAACATTGTTTCATTTCTGCTGTTGACAGGGAACTTCTA
Organism: Cottoperca gobio; assembly: GCF_900634415.1. Classification (NCBI taxonomy): domain Eukaryota; kingdom Metazoa; phylum Chordata; class Actinopteri; order Perciformes; family Bovichtidae; genus Cottoperca; species Cottoperca gobio. The sequence continues at coordinate 12,683,137 of NC_041374.1, forward strand.
TTACTGTTCGAGATAGCACAAACACAACATATCTGTCCTGACTAAGCTTTGAGAACACTGCCATCAAAATTTAGCTCAAATTAGTTTGTGTTTTCAGTAGGGCTGCAACTAAAATGTATTCCTATAATTGATTAATCTGGTAATATCAATCGACTTCTCGATTAATTAATTGTTGTTTTTTCAAAAAAAATAATAATAACAAAACAACATGTAAAACAGTTTCCCAGAGTCTAAGGTAATGTCTTTAAACGTCTTGTTTTGTCTGACGTCACATCTAAAACCCAAAGATGTTCTATTTACAATGATATCAAATAGAGAAAAGCAGCAAATCCTTACATCAAAAAAGCTAGAAGCGATAACTGGACATTTGCTTGATAGATAACAAACGCTTGTGACCACAATCGTTGATGAAAATGTTCTGTTGAAGGTGTTGCTAAAGGTTTCTGCTCGCCTCATATCATCGCCTGCAGGCAACCATATTGACTACAATTTCTTTGTGTATCGTGTTTACGTTTTTCATTCTCTCTTCTCTCTCGCACGAACACACAACTCACATACTTACACAATACAAGAACAGCAAATCACAAACATACGACTGGGTTTATTTTGTGCCTGCAGGGAGATCCCAGCACTCTGAGAGGTTAGACATGGCACAACACACACACACACACACACACACACACACACACACACACACACACACACACACGCACACACACACACACACTAATCAAACATACACACATCTTTATCTCGTCCTTCATGAATGAAGTCTGGATCGTTGCATACAAATGAGGGGAAATGATTAAGACAGAGACGGCTTCATTTGGTGTGCGTGTGTGTGTGGTGGGGGGGGGCTGAAACCATGTGCATCTGGCTGTCAGTCACCTGTCGGGCGTAGGCGCTGATGAGACACAATCAATCCACCTTCCCTCTGTCGGCCTGGTTAGCTGTTATCTCACTCTCCACTTTATCCATCTATCTCTCTGCGTTTCTCTCTGTTAACCCTATTATTTATCTTTTCCCTTCTGGCTCTTTCACCTTTAGTTCTTCCCCATCCTCCCCATCTCTTTTTCACAAAAGAGAAGCAGTAGAGTTCAATCATTAGAGCTGGCAGATGTGATTTTCTATGATGAAGAAAAGAGAAAAACTGACAAAACCTCTGACTGACACTCTGACTCAAGTGTTTGAGTTTGGTATACATAGTAACCAATAGAATAAACAAAATAAATGAAACCTATTCTTGTACATATCCGTCAACAAGCAATATTAAATGTGACAGTTTATTGAAAAAAAACAACGACAACAGAGAAGCATTGACTGTGGCAGCAGCTGTTAAACATTCTCTTAAGAATCTCACTCTCTCTAGGTTCCAAGGAAAAAAGGCTTAAATCTTCAAAAACAGTGTTCTGGTCATACCGGGGTCCTAACCAGGGGTCAGGAAACATTCAATTAGCCAGTTATACACAATATGACCTCAAGGCCAGAAGCCACATACACTGAGTAGTTCAGAAATGACCGAAATTTCATCTTTTGATAGGTGTCACTGTTGCTCGACAGTTTAAACATTTTAAATTCCATCATGAATACAGAGAGAACACAACAATAGTTTGTTCACCACCACTTGCACCCAAACACATTTCCAGCTGCAATGTAAGTTGCAATTATAAATTCCTTTGGACAAAGGGTCGTTTAGGGCCTTCTGCTAAATCCAGATTATAGGGCCGTACCTAACTATTTAGAAACTTATAAAATTTTAAGTCTGGCAAGTACTGTCAAGCAACAGGGAGGAGGAGGAGGAGCAGAGTGAGTCACAATGCAGCTACTTTCTGGTTGAATGTCGACACTTAAGGATTTTATGGCATGACCATCATCGAACGCATCAAACAATCATTTCAAATTTGATTTCAGCGCATTCCCATTCAACTTTTGTTGCTCTTCTCTAGGCAATTAATAAACCAGTCTTCACCAAGATAAAAGCCAGATGTCAAACTATGGCAGAGGCTTATCTCTCAGAGAAAAACAATTAGAAGTCTTTGTCTCAAAGGACACATAGGAAAACATTTCTGATATTGCACATATAACTTTTACTAGGTATTTACTGTGAATTTCATAAACAGTCCAAACTGCATAATGTATCCAGTATTGACTTTTACTCCTGACATCTTCGATCATTATTCTCTGTCTACGAACAGTTGGTATTGGCGGGGAGATTTTTTTTCTTCCGATTGGTTCATGCCTCAGGCTTCTTTCCCAATCATTAATCGACGACAATGTACAAGTGATTATCAGGTCTGACAAAGGGAAGGCAATTTTGTGAGTGTGAGCAAGAGAGAATAGATTGCATCAATCCTGAGATGACAAATGAGAATCCACTGAGCGTTGTCGGCGCTGCTTTGACAGCCTTTGATAATGACAAATTGATTCATAAATCGAACCTGGTTTTCAACAATGTCTTCAACGGTCAATCTAATACAAGTATTTTCATTTGCAGCAGAGCTCCAGTATGACTCAGCAGGTCATGTTATTTTCACCACAGGTGGGTACTATTCATGAAAGAGAAAGAAGGGTAACAATTCTTTGTGCTGTGAAATAAATTATCATGTCATGCATTAAAATCTTGACCATGTGCATTTAATGATGCAAAGACAGATGTATAGATAGAGGTGGTCCGGCACTGCACAATGATTACATTTTTAAGTTCAAACTTAGCCCTAAAGTGACTATTTGGTAAACCCTTCCCGTTAGGGGTGGCTGTGACTCGAGGTAGAGTGTTGGTCGGAGGGTCGGTGGTTCGATCCCCAGCCCCTGCATTAAATCTCTACAAAACCTGGACATGCTTTCTCTAATACAAATCTATAAGTCCTTTTGTCTGTCGCAGCATTTTCTCTTCCACATAAACTGTTCAATTTCGTGCCCATAAAGCAGTCATGGCTGCTTCACTCAACCACTCACCAGTTTAAAATGCAATGAAATAAACTAAAACACCCACTAAACACGTGTGAAACTTAAAACAAAATATTCAAGCCCGTAAAGGCAGCCAGAAGCAGTGTTGGATCAATGCTGCATTATTGCAGTTATTAGTTAGCACATTGTGGAACTGGATCTTGACCTTTTGTACCCCACAGACTGGTTTGTTCAAAGGTTCTTAAAACATTTTAGTTTGATCAAAATTCTATTTCAAGTGAAACACTTAGGTCATATTGGCAGATAATAACAGTATAAAACAGCAATAAACCCATTTAGAGGGCTATTTGGCACCAGAGCATTAAAATAACATGCAATGATGTAGGTGTTAGGGAGACCCAATTTGATTTTTTTTCACCATTTACTTGACTGCTATACGGTTATATGAGCAGTTCAATCTGACCAATGGATCATGTTGCTCTCGTTAACTATAGGATAAATGTGTTGCTGATTTAGCTCAGTGGTTTCCAAAGAGCCATAGCCCACAATTCAATCAGCAAAGGTAATCATAGCCTATAGAACAATGACTCCCCAATGGAGAAATGACCTTCCCAGCTCAATCATTACCTCACAGGCAATGAAAACACATCTCTAAGAAAAGCTTTATTTCCCCCTGCCCATTACTGTTTTATAAACCCCATGTGACATCCCTCTCATGCCCCTGATTTGAAATGTTGAACGTTTCCACCCGTCTATCACACATTATAAAGCTATTTAACATATCTAATAATAAATGAATTTCATCTAGTGATTGGATAAGGACATGCCACCCCCCATTGTGAAAACACAGCATAAATATGCAAAGTTTAAAGTACAGAACTTGTTGTTTTCAGGACTAATATTACGTTCCAATGAAATTGATTTGCAATATGCAATCAATGTATTATTCAACCATGCATTTCCCGTCCTATCTGGTTCTGGGTTATGGTGACAGCAGACTAGACAAGGTAGTCCATAGATCCTTTTCCTCACCTGCCCTTGTGTCTTGGGCAACTCCAGTAAAGGAAAGCGTTTAGCCCACCATCAAGGAGTTTGGTTACTGAACTGGTGCTGTTTGTAGAACAACTACTGTATATCTAGTTAGTTTCATTCTACCTGCCACTCTCCTCCTCCAGAGAGATGATATTTCACCTCCCTTACAGTAGTTTCCACAGACAGGGTCCAGCACACAAGCTAGCTCCTCTTATGCCTAGTTCCAGGAGAGGCGCCTGGTATTTGTAGTCCTGGATAGGTTACTTCCAGGGTCCAACTATAAGGATGACAGACATTGCTACACGAGGGACGTTACTGTGAATTGCCGCCTGAAATCTGACACAGGCAGGCTTGTTTACTTCATAGATGTAATTCAGGTCCATCGTAAAACTCCATAGAAGTTGGAATGCAAAAGAACATTCATTGCGTTTTAGAGAAAAACATGCAACAGGGTTGAGAATGATGACTTGTGTCATATTTTCTTCGGACTAGTAGGTTCTTGACCCACCCGCCCGACTGGGCCATTGGTAAAAAATTGTTGGACCCAAAGATTTAGATTCATAGCACTGCTTTGAACCACTCTTCTGGCCCCTCAACTGTTGGACCACTTTGCCTTGAGAGACCCAACCAGGAACTATTGCCTGTAACAAAACCGCTCACAAGATCACATTTGTTTGACAATATCTAAACAAATAATTGAGTAATCAAAAAATAATAATGTACAGACAAATGTATTAATGAAAAATTGCAAGTTCCAGCCATAACCTGATCTGAAATTCAGTTGCAGAGAGACTGAAGGAGCTGATTGAAAAGAGAGAGGATAGCCGAAAAGAGGAACAATTGCTTTTCATGCTTTCATTTGTTGGTTGTTGCTGCTTCAGTAGAGACAAGTTGCTTCAGAGGCTAAATGGCTGACAGCTTTCTGCAAGTGGTGGAATTCCCTGTGGTGTCTCTCATCTCCTGTCATTCCGCTCCCACTTACCTCCCACCCATCCTTTACTCCTCTCTTGTCTACTCACTTTCCTCCTTCATTTCTCTACCTGTCTTTCCTCTCCTGTATTTTCTTCCCATTTTCTATTCACGTCCTCCTCATTCTGCTCTTACTACATGGAAGGGGGTTTCCAAATATGCTTAATTTGGCCGACTCTATGTGGAGAAGGAGCCCTTCAGCTGAGGAACAGAGAAAGTGAATTATAGATGGATGGATGGAGACTGAATAATTAAAAGAAACAGGCAGATGGAAATTATTTGGGGCAGTCAGACAGCTCTCCTGATATTCATGTTCAATCATCTTATAGAAAATGCAGTTCAGGGTGGTATGATGGTATGCATATGTGTGTTTACTTACATACATATGCATTAGTGTGTGTGCTCAAATATCACCATCTAATGATTGTCCAGGCATGAGCAGGCAGACAGACTCTCCCTGTTTGTTTTGCCTCCTGCCTCCCTACAGCTAAATCTAATAGACACACAGACCTGCTCGCTTGAAGCATTCAAATGGCTTTGGTGAATAGAATGAATAATAGATGTGATTGTATGTGTTTTTTGTGTCTTCAGTGTGATAGAGAGTGGTGGTGGGGAATGGGGCTGTCTGAAGCAATAACATCAAAGCTTTCTTTGACTGTACAGTAGTTAGAGTTAGTGAAGACAAACAGCAGAGAGATATAACCGGCTGTCAGTTCCCCTGCCTGTCTGTCTGCTTATTTTACCTGTCTGTTGCCCTAACTTTATGTCTTGTGTCTCTATGGGAAATTTGAGAAAACACACTGGTTGTTTAGCGGCTATAGTGATCTTTGAAGTGACATCTAATACACAACAAACTAGTAATCTGCCGTTTTAAAGAAGCTAATAAGAATTCCATTTCTAAAGGAGTATGTAGACTTGGATATGGCTGCAGGCCAGCAGACACACACACATCATGCTCTCTGCAGGTCTTAAATTGTCTTAAAATGTCTGAAATTGAAGGAGGGGAGGCATTAAATCTGGGTCCTGGTCTGCGAGGTCTGGGTCGGCCTTGCTTCCCCCTGTCGCTATGTCAATGCTCCAGATGCGGTTTCCCGTGCGGACGTTGTCGCGGTGGCCTGTCCGGGCAGGTCGGTGACTGCTGCTGAACTGCATGTGCCACGTTTCAACCATCAACTTCGGTATCGGCTGATATTTACCTTGTTGACTGCCATTGGCCTATCGTCAAATGAGATGACATCCGCGGATGGCAGTGGCAAATGTCTGTTTATCTGTTGGGTTGAATCAATTTTGAGACGGCTAAATGTTGTTTTAGTTATTTTCAGTCGGAGTAGGAGAAAGCTGGCATTCCCAGCTGCTGATTCTTAGAAGAAGCCACTGTCTGGACACAACTCTGGCATGACAGGAGAAGGCTTATAAGGTTGGGAACCAGTCATTTTAAATCACAGAGAAACTGCATTTTGAGAGAATACACAGATTAAAAAACAAAACATGAATCTTAACAACATTAAATCTCCTGAACATAGAAAGCCATAGCATGCAATCAACAGGTAATTACAATCTAGTACTTAATTCCACAAGTAAAGTGAGTATAGAACATTTGGAAAATATATATATATATATATATATATATATATATATATATATATATATATAGTGTCAATCATTGAATTAAGATATGACCATGAGCCATTATTAATATACTGTATATACATAATGTATATGTAGATGTTTTGTATACGGAAGTATATTTGATAGATGATATTCCATAAGGCTTCTGTATACAGTAAGTGTCTTGCTAAATGACACTTCCAACCAGAGCGAAACTAACCACTAGACAAGCCAACTGTGAAGTCCACAGACATGATACATAGAAAGAGACAAAGGCGCAAAGAGAAAAGGTGTGTTCACTGTTTCAGTAAAGCTCCACCAGTGGAAACATTGAAGGCATGATCAGTGATCCGAACAGTACATGGATGGCACACCTCATAGTCTGCCAGAAATCAGCCCTTTCTCCAGTACAGTAAAATGCTATCAGTAATGACGGTGAAAACAGCTATTTCTGCTCAGCTGGAGGCTTTCTGAGGTCAGAAGTCTGAATTAAATGGGATCATATTGAAACCTGCAACTTGTACTCTCAACTTTGCTGGGAAAACTCACCAGGTACTTGCTGCTACTGTGATTTTGTTTGTGAATGTGTATATGTGTGTGTGTCTTGTGTGTTTTGCTCCACCAGATAGAGCAGTGATGATGATAGGGTAATTAGGTTGCCGATGTGGCTGCCTGCTCGCAGAATAGGTCAGACACATCAATCACAGAAACCTCCACAATGCAAGCCCTGCTGGGAGACTGTAAATGCTGTGTGTTTATGTGCGTGAGTCTGAGAGAGACGGAGGGAGATGTTATTGTGTACGCTTTTTCATTTACTCATACGGGTGTGGGCTCACTCTTTATGATTATAGAAACTTGTGTTTGTCCACCCTAAAGATGTATTCACAATGTAACAAAGAAGCCACATCACACATGTCAACATCTTTTCTTCTTTCTTTACACTGTCCTCATCTCATTGTAAATGTGAATGGAGGAAACCAAACCAACATTTTTAGCATCATATTTTGCTGGCATAGGACAAAACCTTTTAATTTACTACCTGACAAAAACAGCTGTTGCACAACAATACTGTGTGTTTATTATCAAATGACATTGAAAGTTTGTGCCAATGTTCACATTCATTCTTTTGTTTTCCTTTTGAAAAATCAACATTTGGGCATCTTATGCTAACTACCAAAATAAATGCGCTTGACTTTTAAGTCCTTTTTATTGTGAACAAGTTGATGCTACCTCATGGTGACATGGCAATCTGCAGTTAGCCATTGGTGTGACTCGTGTTGTTTAGCAAGGGATTGATGAAGACTCAGAATACTGTCAACACGGAAGATGGAGATGTCAGAATCTCAAACATTTATCACACCAAAGACAAAAACAGAACGTAGCTGCAAGCAGCAATTTGACAGGACAAGATCATCACTTCCTGTTTTTCAATTCAAGTCCTGCCCAGAGTTTGGAAAATGAAAATGCTGTCACACAGTTCCGTATGGCAAAAACGTATTTGAAACGTTTTAACGTTTTTGAACATGCCCAAAAGATTTTCGCAGCCTCAGAGTTTAACACGGTACCCGTATTGCCGATATTTTGTATACGCCGGCATACGTTTCCGCCATACGGAACTGTGTAACAGGGCCAATACGCTAGGAAAAAGTTATGCATCCGTTGGGCATTCGTCAAATACGTTGGCCATACCCTCTGATACGTTTTGTATAAGTAAGTGATACGCTATCAATAGGCTCTGTATACGTTCATATACGTTGTATATGCTAATTTTCATATACCCTATCATATGTTTCTACCATACGGAACTGTGCGACAGGGCCGTTAAACAGAACCAATAAGAAAATCCATATAATGGTGACAAAACCACTACAATGTGAGTTACATAATTAGATTGAATTTTACAACATAGGAAAGTTATGACACTGCTTTCCAGTATCCCAAGGAATTTGGTCCATAATGAACAAATGCCACATCACCAATTGCATCCAAATGCCCGTTCAGTTCCAACAAAGGAAGTAGTATACCCTGCATTTTTCATAACCATGATCTTTCTCTGACTTGAACCCATTCGATAGTTGCCATCTGCAGATATTGCAGAAAGCAAGACTTTTGAAAGTGATTTAAAGGAAAACCATTGGCATTCAAACAAACATTAAACAATGATCGGGACGTACAGTAGAAAAATACGTTTCACATTATAGTCGTGCGAGAGTTTTGTCTGACCAACAGTTAGAAAACCTGAAAGTAATGTATGAATATGTTTGCACAAAGAGAATCCAATATGAGACTTTAGTACTGCAGTTACAGATCAACATTTTAAAAGTCAGATTTGAGCTCTTCCTTCCACCCTGCAGTTTACCCATCTGCCAAGCCAAGCATGGCTTGTCGATGATGAATCCTCCAACACCGAGGACCTCTGTCCTCTCCGACCGAGTCATGCATGACTTTTGCTGAGCTCTGCCTCATAGCTTCCAGCTTATTTCAAAGGTTCAGTACTAGACAAGTTCAAAGAGCCTGCATGCTGAATCAATGCTTATACATATATTCACACTGAGGCCAACAGGGAATAAGCAGCCTGTGGTATCTGCATTTGATTTCCTTCTTATGGCGATATTGCATTTGTAAGCATAACATAATAATTAGTTTATGGTTATTACACTTCATAAGAGACTGGATGAGCTCAGTGTGTCAGTTATACTGGAGCCAAAGTCAGCAGCATTATGCTGAGCTGTGCTGTTTGAATCTGTTTAAACAATATTCATGGCACTGTGGAGGGGTTTCCCAATCTTCTGAAGTCTCAGAGGGACCACATGTGGGTTTTCTTTTTTTTAACCACCAAAATGGATATCGTTTTCTTCCCTGCATAGTGATCTGAACAGCTGGTAAACTTGACAGGCATTGTGTGCACCTTGATTTGACTGATTTATTTTAACAATGATGGAAAGATCTGAAAGCCGTCTGTCATTTTGACAGATTAGAACACTGAGGGTGATCTACTGTTACTTTAAGTCATTCACAACACGTTGAAGAGCTACTGACTGGAGGTCTTGCATAGACGTATCATGTTACAGTGCTAAAGCTCAAATCCACCTTCTACTACATCCTCTACAAAAGATGGCAGCTTATTATCACAGATTTAAAAACTCTTACCTCTCTGGACCTTTTCTCAATGCATCTAGTATTTGAAGTAAGCACCTTGAGAATCTTCTTATTGTACATTCCTCCCTTTTTTAATAGTATTTCATTTTTTTTGTGTGTATTTTATTTATTTCATCTAATTGTTTTGTATGAGTGTATTTCTTCTTGATCTATTTCTGAGAGTTTTGGATGGGCGGGGGGGTTAGAAACTTTTCAACAATTCCCCCCCATGCTCCACGCCCTGTATGAAGCCTAATTAGATCTCCGCGACCACCAACCTTGATACAAAAACCTTCTTCTCTTACAAACCTTTTGCTGCTGCCATCTTTAGTCTTGACCCCTGACCTGCAGATGATTAAATGTGCTTCCTCTCTGACAGTTACAAGCCGCATGATACTGTACATGTGAGGCAGTGGCTGTAAATATAAACAAAGCATGCTGTAACCATCACCGGTGGATAATAAGCAAAGTAAGACCTCCTACAATCATCTGAGGACTTCTTTGTGCAGCTGATACTTCCCTCTTACTGCAGGCAAGCCAAACATTTACAGCAACTGAGGATTAATGCAGCGAAAATGCAATAAATGCTAATATTGCCACAGCAAAACATTTAAATAAAGCTGACGGCAATCTGTAACGTGAACACAGGATTTATACTGTTTACCTCATGATTGTCACAACAAAATATGAAATAATTGCCTCCGTAATAACTTTCCACACGTCTTTAAAGTGTTTTGTGGTGTGATAAAGCTTGAAACTCTTGTATGGAAGCCCATAGGGGACTTTATTCAAATGATAATGTAAACTTGCGCTTGCTCTATGGGCTTAGAGTCTACAGCCCCTCTAGCAGCTCTTATAGACTGTACTTGGGGACAGCAGCGCTTTGAGCTAAATGTCAAAGTGTAATCACTTCAGTGAACCTTTAACTTTCCAGCTAGCGCCATCATCACGTCAAATTCTAAAACTTTGGTTTATGACCAAATAACTCAGCTGATCTATGCGTTTAGTACTAATTAGCAGATGTTAGCATGTTGATATGCTAAACTAAGATGGTGAACATGGTTAACACTATTTCTGATCAACATCAACATAACAACGTTAAAATATTGTGTCAGCATGTAGCTCAAAGCAGCTTGTTGTATTTCAAGTAGTATAATTTTATCAAACTTAATATCTTATTTTGTTTTTCCTTTTCATTTTAAAAGCCATAGTGGATTTACGATATTAGTGATTCATTTTCATTTTTGGATTTTTGGACCTTCTCTAGCCTTTTATTTGTTTGAAAAAAATATGTCACTGTGAGGAGGCTCCAGAGCTCAGAGGGTAAATAAAACCCTAAAGTAGCCAAGCTATGCATTTCTTAAAACCGCAAGGTTAGGCCATGAGGAGTGCTTCATCCATCTTTCACAGTAAACAAACATATTTAATTAATTCAGGCTTCAACTGCTATTTTCATACAACACTTGGTGACACTAATCATATATTTTCCAGTGATAATAATAATTGCCCCCTCTAATCCTTCCATACATTTGTAATTAACTGGTGGAAAAGTTTATCATCGTGAGTACAGGAAGGACTTGGAATTATTCTTGGGGGAAGAAAAAATTTTTTTTTGCAGTGTCAAGGATTTGTAGGTCCTTGATACACACACATGCACACAAGCACACACACAGCAAGGAGCTGAGCAGTCAGAAAAGGGACAATTGTGTAAGCAGAATGGCAGATTAATTTGTGTGTGTGTGTGTGTGTGTGTGTGTGTGTGTGTGTGTGTGTGTGTGTGTGTGTGTGTGTGTGTGCGTGCGTGCGTGCGTGCGTGCGTGCGTGCGTGCGCATTGCCAGGTGTGTATGGGTGAGAACGAGAGTGATAGAGAGACAGACTGACCGTGTCCTGTGCCAGAGGGGGGTCAGCCACGTGCTGTAGCAGTGTGTGCTGAGTGGAGAGTTGTACAGCTTCTGTTGATGCTGTACTCCAGAGAGTTTGTCACTCATGGAAAAACATGGTAGTAAAGAGGCAGAGACACAAAAGAGAGGATGAACTGAACTCCTGCACTAACAGATGCTGACACAGTCCATCCGCTCTCATTTCTCTTCACTGCCATGTCTGCTTCAGCTTCAATCATCCTCTGCTGATCCTGCTTTTTCCACTTCCATCTCTTTCTCTAGCATCCATATTTCTAACCAATTTTGAATTTCTACTATTTGATTGGTTGATAAAGAGACTGTGAAACTAATTGCTTCAGTAGTCACAAAATATAACACCGAATCCTCTGTCAGAAGGGATCTGTTATATAATATTTGTTTTTGAATTATGTGTAAAATGTGTACCTTGTGAAAATGGAGTTATTGTAATGTACACAACAAGGTTATTTTCAGTCGTAATTTTAAGTCAAGTAATTTAGATGATAGCTGGCTACATTATCTGTCTTGAGTCCAACAGTCCTGTAAACTGGGACATGAATAATTACGTTATATGCCGTGGTGTACGTGACTGTCCTGACTCCAGCTGGGTAGCTTGATCACGCTATCTTGTAGCAAAATCTAACAGTTTGATCTACGAGACGGACAAGACTGTAAGGCTAACTAGTCATCTGTCTGGAAATATCAGGCTAATGTTTTGTTAGGAAGCACAATTAGCAAAAGGAAGTCCGCAGCTATCCGTGCCCGGCTCCGTCCTGGAGTATGATCAACTTTTCTGTTCTGAAACCTGTTCTTTCACATTGACACTTCATGATCCGATCTTTAAGACTTTCTTGTGTTCAACAACGTTACCTGCTGGGTGTTTGTAAAAGCTGATTAGAAATATACGAATACAAGATGAAAACAAACACAAGGAAAGCTCTGACTTGTTGCCTGGTTGCCATAAAAGTTGGCAGATCACCCGGAAGACTATCAATGATCAGAAATGTTGGAAAGCATCTCAGCAGACTTCCTGAATACAAAAGGATAATCTGACTTTTGAGTTATAGCTGTGTGTTGGTGGCCTTTTACTGTTGGAAAAGATTACAGTCCTCCGTCATCAATCTGTCATCGTTAATAATAACACTGATGCTGATTCCACCTCCACACATCCTGCTCCTCCAGCGTCATTACATCAAAGACTTCACGGCCAAAACTCTGGGCGTCGAGTTAGATCAGATTAGTTTCAGGTCCAACAATACCCAACCCTCGCTGTGTAACTTCCAGGATATCAGTAATAAAAAGAGACCTGCTGTTAGTGACCGGACAACAGACAGAGCTCTTGTATAACATAGTTAAGGAGTGAAGGGCCCCACTAAACAAACACTGGGTAAATAGGGATAAGGGTTAAAAACAGAAAAGAGATGAACTTCAAGTCAAAGTGTCGATATCAGCAGGGAAGGCCTCTGCCGGCGTGATCAGTGTAATCTGGAGACTTTGATTACTTATGTGATGGCCTCAGCTGTCCTTTTTCTTGCCTTTGCTGTACTTTTCTTCAGAAAGAAATTGAAAGGGTTAAAGGTCAGTACTGAGGAAAAAGGATGGCTGGTTCAGTTTCAATTTCAGCAGCAGTTGGGGATTGCAGAGAAAGCTGTAGCCTGGCCATGTCTTTGGGGGATTGGGGGGCAATGAGATTCCCACTAAAGCCATTTAGAGCTTTATCAGCACTAGCCAATCACTGTGGCCACTGTTGAGCGCCGAGGACCATCCATCACGGCAGAGAGAGCAGGGCCTGGGACGCCTCTGTCACCAGATAATGCATTGTGAGGAGAGAAGGGGGGAAAATGTCTCAAGAGGAGGGTGAATGTCCTCCACTGTCCTTAAAGGACCAGTCATTTCAGTCTGATGATAGTCTTTGACTGTAGGCGTTACTTGTACGGAGCAGCAAAGACAAAGTACAAAATAGTCCACAACAAACACCAAAATACAGAACTTACCCAGAAACCTCAAACTCTTCCCACAGTCTAACAACCGTGTTGTTCTAGAAGCCTCAGCCAAACACCAGCAGCACTAGCAAGGCCTGAGCACTGAGAGCCAGAGGGCTCAATGTCCACCATCATCACCCAGTCTGGACCATATCCCAACATTCAGCCACTGGAACATTGGGTTTGATTAATGCCCTGACTCCTCCAACTGTTAACAAGTGAGAGAAATAGAGAGCCAGAGGATGAGAACAACCTGAGCAGAGAAGAAATAAATGAGCAGTGAATGGGTGCTTGGAATAACTTTTTTCTCACAAGGTTTTCCCCCGGCAACAGATGCAGCAGCTGTCTTTAAACTGGAAGAGAGACCCGGTAGTGGGATGTGAGGTTATGTCCCACCTCTGCCAGAAGGAATTGAGTCTCAACAAAAAGAAATCCACCACAGAGATTGGAGTGATAACATTTCATCTGAAATTAGGCTCAGCAGCAGTCAATCTGAGTGCCAGTGAGAGATCGGAGAGAAAAAAGCATATCTTTTTTCTGAATCCAATATGAGATAGATCAGTTCTAATATATTACCTAACAGCCAGCGTATATTCTTTTTTATTATTATTGGCAATAACATCTTCCCCATACTGTACAATGAAATATATTAAAAAATCTAAGCCCTCTTTAATAAAAGTGTAGCTGTTCTCTCTTGTGTGTTCGCAAAGAAACCACAAATCTAATCTTACGCACCAGGTCCTCTGACAACAGCAAATGGGAGATAACCTTCACTAATGTAAATAATATAACAGATTGTCCCTCTTTCTGAGAATATTAGTATCAATACTTTTGGCCGAGCATGAAATTAAAGTATTGAAGATGCATAGCTAAACCACTTCAAATCTACACATTGCCAAGAAATAATTTGTATGAATATGTATGTGAAACTTGGTGTTATTAGCCTCATTACTCATTTTGGAGTCGTTTGCATGTTAGCCTGCTGTTGGCCCCCGTGTCCAACTTGGACTTTACAAGCTGGATTCTTACAAAGTAATATATCAACATCAAAATGATATTGTGTTGGGACTGTTTCTGTGGTGGATTTGGATGAAATAATGGAAATTAAGTCAACATTGAGTTGCATGTAGGTGAGTGTTGGTGGATACATATGTATATTGATAACTATTTCTTATAGAGCTGCAGGATGCATGAACAGTTGGTATAATGTTGGTTGTGTAATGGGTCCAGAAATGTACTTAACATATGACCATGAGAAATGAGAGGCAGCTGGAGGCTTCCAGTTTCCAACAGTGTCTTGTGACCATGGCTGCTACCAATAAATAAATAAAAAACACTTTTATGGTTACTTTCAACTGTGATTTGTAAAGTTTTTTGACAAATGCCATCATCCTGCAGATAGAGGTTCAGATCAGAAGAGGCTTATATATGTAGAGAGAAAAAAAACAACGTATATTAACAATTAGGTTTCACTTTTTTCATTTCGCAAAGGACACTTGAAACACAGTGTGCTGAAGTGGTATTCCAGCAGTCAACCACCATGACTTCATGTGTTTGACTTAGGGACCATTTCTATCCTCAACAGCTGTCTGTGACATTTAAAGACACGCAGCACATTTCTATTCCGTGTGTCTGTCTTTGAGTTAAACACTCATCTTCCATGAAAAGATGAACTCCCATTGTCTTGTACCCAGTAAAATGTCTTAATATTTATATAATCGAGCAATTCAGCGGATTGATGACCTTGGTATTCACTGATGATGTTTCTCAATGGCCAAAGCAGTCTCTCTTAAGAGATTGTGGTTTCTCATTATATTTCTTCTTGATTCTTAGTCACGTCTATATAATGCAGGGTCGGCATCACGTGCTGTCGATTCACGCTGTCAGATTTAGATTCTGATTTCACCAACTTTAGGTCTTATTTCACTTGTTCTGAAATGTTCTATTTCTTCCTCTCTCTCTCAGGTGACTGAGCTGAGCTACACGCTGTGATTTTCTATGACCCAGGGAACTCTCAGTCTCTCTCTCATGTTTCACCACCAGACTGAAGGCAATCCATAGGCAATTGTGGAGTGAGGAGTTCATGCACTCGTAATGAGTGACGCCGCTACCTCCTTTGACCTTTTACTCAATCCTGAAATGACTGCCTAGCCTAGAAAACTGAAATATAACACATTTCTTCCCTGACAGTGAGCTGTGTAGGATCTCCGTGCACCTGACTAGTCCTGAAAGACGCTCTACCTCAGTTGACCCTCAGAGCGGGATGGGAAGGAAAAGTCATTTAGCATTGTGACGCTCCACAGGATGACTCATTCTTTCTCTGCCAGAACCAGATGAGAGGGAAACTTCCCTTCTTTCTTCCTTCAGCGACTCCTGTCTCTCCACTCCTTTCTCAGTGTGGATGTTTCAACAGCATGATGAGCTCCCGGGTGATATTTAGGTCCTGCTTCTTATTCCCCTCCCGGCACAGTGTCAGACGCATTTAAATAAAAAAATACAGAGATGGCATAAAATGAGGTAAGAGCCAGAGGGAGAAAATGATGGTGGGGGAACTAATATGGAGGGATATTGTATTTCCAGTACTGTATGGCTACAAGAGGATTTTATCACTGGAAAGGTGTAGGTGATACGAAGCTGCTTGCAAGCACCTGTCTGATATATGAGAGTGACGCTCTGCCTCTCAGTGTTGTGTACTCCATCATTGTTGTGGCAGGGAAGGTGCTGGCAGAGACTTTTACAGCTATCTGTTCCATTTCCTGAGCTTGGCACTGCACTAACACACATCTTCAGCTCTGCAAACACTACTGCATTAAAACCATTTTTCTCCCTGCACATACGTCTAGCAAAGACGGCTGTACAGTGTGCGAAAGCCAAATCTACTCATCAGACTAGATGTATATAACGCTATAAAAACTTGCAGCCGCACCTTGGTTTGATTCATCTAGCACACAACCCACATTAACAGGGCTGAGGTTGAGCAGAGAGAGGGATGGTAAAAGCATTTGCTCATGAGACAAGACATCAGTCCCAGATTTCTGGCAGTCTCTATAAAATACTTCAACATGCCCCTAGTCCTCTGGTAGGTCTCTGGTTTCTGGGAAATCCCAGGGAAGATTAAAGTTTAGAGGCAAAACAGAGGGTGGGGCTCAGTGAGTGTGGAAGGAGGCACATCCACACGTTCTTAAGCAGCTATGTACAGCTAACGTTAACTTATAGCTATCCTTACTAGCTAGGCTTCTTACATGCTTGCCAATAATTTATTAGGACGAAACGGAAAAATAAGTTGTTTTCAAATTTCTGCCACTTATATAACGCACAGAGACCCTATACCTTCAACATGATTAACAAGCCTTCTGGGCAGCTCTACTTCTTCGTCCTCTCATGTTGGGCTGAGGGCAGACTGGCGCTACAGTGACTCACTATTGCCCTTCCAGGAAAAAGTGGTATTACAAGACAGGACGGGAGGGAGCATGCTCATCTCTGCAACACAACACATAGACGTCTTTGACATAACGTCAGCACTGGTTACTTCTTCACATTCTGTTGATAATATTGGTTAATGTTCTACACTAAGATTCTGGCCTTATCTTACATATTGAACCTTAAGGACAGAGCATGGTTGCTGCATCCCAGTTGCTGCGAGGATTCTAGAAAGCAAACTTCAAGTTGTATTGGATTACATGAATTGAATTATAGACCCAAGTGAGGACCTAAGCTCTGTGCACAGTTACGATGCAGCAACCAGGTTACACGGGCACGTCAATGAGCTTAGCTTTCAGTCCGTGAGTCACTATGTCTGATGCCTCAGGACTTGCCGCATATTGATCACAGCTTCTAGTTCAGTGAACAAACACAGACACAAAGCTAAAGCAGGCTATCACATTTCAATATCCACTCCAACATCATAGTGCCTATTGATTGTGCTAATAAATACCTTGTTGCTTCAGCTGCTGCAGTTTTTCCCTGAGCTTGCATCTCTCCAATATGGATCCCAAGTGCTGCGTAAATGCCCCATTTGCTCTAAGTAGGACCACCTGCCCTTACTTCTAATATAGATTAAATATATAGGATCTTGGATAATGGTGTCGAGGCGAATAGATGGGTAATGATAATAGATGGCTTTAAGAAGAGCAGAGCCTTCAGCTAGGGCAGGGAGCAAATCAGGAAATGAATAGCTGCAGTAATGTGTGTGTGTGTGTGTGTGTGTGTGTGTGTGTGTGTGTGTGTGTGTGTGTGTGTGTGTGTGTGTGTGTGTGTGTGTGTGTGTGTGTGTGTGTGTGTGCAGCATGTCTTTCCTGGCAGTATTTGCAGTGTACAACACGGAGATAGCAGGCTGTCTGGCAGGCTTCAATTTGTGTAATTATGATTTTCTTTTTTTACCCACCTGACAGTTCCTCACTCTTTCAGAGTGTTGTGACATGTTGTAGCAGCAGCAGCTTCCAGACGGCAGAGTGACTGACGTTAAACTGAGCTTTTCACCTCTCCGTCCTCTCCTTTGCTGAAGCAGTGATGTCGATAAGGCTGCTTACTGTAGGTCACCTCAGTCATAATGGTCTTAAGTCTTGGACCTAGCATCTGAGATATATCAGCAAATATTTGTTGGATCGTCTGGATTGTGCAGGCGTTCATGGTTCCCAGAGGATGAGTCCTGCTGACTTTGGTGATCCCCTGACATTTTCTTACCATGAGGTTAACGTTTGTGGTTCGGGTCAGACTCGGTTCATGTTCTTCTCAGGATGAATTTTATTGACTGTGATACCTTGACTTGATCTTGCGCCATCATCCTCATCGCCAGTTCCATTCACTGAAGACTGAGCTAGTTACGGCACCTTTGAGTTGATTGTGTTGTCACACATATTCTGAGCTTTTCTCTAATCGCAAGACCTCGATTGTAGTAAACTACAGTTATTGTCGTCTTCTTACGTGGGGCAGCATGGGGACAATAAATCTTTCTTTCTTTTTATCTGTATTTTTTGTGGAAGTCAGAAGATGGGCATTGACAAGGCAGTGACTAGATCAAGGAAAGGGAAGGGAAACTGTGATACTTTTTCTTTCTACATCAACCTGCTGGAACAACGCTTGATAGGTTGGAAAGAGGAAATGGAATTGGAAAAAGGATACTAAGAGAAAGAAACATAAATAGATGAAATCACAAAGAAAAACAGCGTGAGAGTGAAGACAAAGCAAGTTCTTTGCTTTGTCAAGTCTTCCTTCAGAAAACAGGCAGTGAGTTCCGCTGAGCTCACGCATCAAGGGCTCCTGTCCCTGTCCGTTACCCATGAGCACCGGGGCTGGACACCCATCCCATCCTGCCCCAGAGAGACGCATCGTCTGACATGGTGGGGTGGAGGGGCAGGTGCTGCGTCCCAGCAGGATGAGGGGGGGAGGGACAATTTATGCAATTCCTGTTTGGCACGCAGGCAGGCTCTCACGGGAACAAGGCACAGGAAGTGTGTGCGTGTGTGTGTGTGTGTTTGTGTGTGTGTGTGTGTGGTGTGGTGTGCGGGGTGCGCGTGTGCGTGTGTCCATCCATGCCACTATTGGGACTCTGCTCCCCGCCTCTCTGAAAGTGAAAATCTGGTGAGGCAGCAGGCATAGGTGGAAAAAACTGCAATGCACTTGGATGTGATATAAGGTCAGCAGTACTGTATATACACACGCACACACACACACACACACACAAACCATAAATGTTTTTCAGCAGGTCTGTTGTAAATGTCGAGCGATCCGCTTGAGGCACATTATACCAGGGCAACACCTCTGCCTGCGTGAAACACAATCAACCAAACTTCTACAGTGTCATTTGGAATCAAAACATTAATTAATTAATATATATATACTGTATTTTTATATATATATATACATTATACCAGCAGATACAATTCCAAGAAGTTACTCAGTTGTGTAGTCTCTGCAGCTTTATGTGTTAAGTCGCATATTAAGGCAGGCAGCGAAAGGCAGCTCCACACTTTGACAACCCCATGTGGTTGTGTGAGATCCTGAAACCTTTGAACACGTAACATTTTTAAGGTCTTCACTATATTAAGTCAGTGAGCTATAAGTCTTCTTTTCCTGTCAAGTGGGGATAGAGGTGATGAGTCCAGTGTTTTCTTACATTTTTAGTAAGTGTTCCTGGGTTCAAATCCACCAGCTGGCTGGGCCGTTTCTGTGAGGAGCTTGCATATTTTCCAGAGTTAGTGGGTTTCCTCTGGGTCTCCTCCCATAGTCCTAAAACAGGCAGGTCAGGTGAATTGGAGAAACTTTCCGTAGGTGTGTAAGTGTGAATGTGGTTGTCTGTTTATATATGTGTTTAAGTCCCGTGATAGTCAGGAGACCTGTCCAGGTTGTGCCATGTGTGCTAGTGTGTAGGAAATGGATGAATGTATAGTTTAGTATGCACACATACAAGATACAAAAAGATACAGTATCCACATTTGTGTTGACTCAAACAAGAAGAGCAAATTCCACCATGGAATTATTTCACTACAATCTTTAATCTGACATTTAGTGCCTTGTTCTTCGCAGTCCTGCAGGTGCACAGATCAAACTTTACACCACAGTGGCAAGACAGAGTTGAAAAGCATCCTCTGTGGTGCTGCGGGCTAAATGGAAGACAGAGCGTAGGTGCAGGGTGGAGGAAGTGTACAGCAGTGGGCGAAAGTAGGTGTAATTGCAGTTAAGTGGAAGAACAGCAGTAGGCTCTGTTCATGCTCCTGGAGGTGTTGTCGGCCTGATTCACTTAAAGTTCTGACAGTTGATGACAGACCTACTTTATCCCAAAGGATTTCAAATTCATTCACTTAATGCTTAATCGTAGTTTAGCCATCTACAGCATTTAATCACAGCACTGGCTATTCATAATTCCCATAGGAAATTTAATTGAGTTTATTTGACAAGAATTGAACAAATTTACAGTCATCGTTTCATCATATGGAAATGATATTATAACATTCATAAAAAATGCATGTTGGGGACTATATTACATATCCCAGCTAACATGTTTAATTATCTGAAAAGCATTAGTTGAAATCTAATCTGCATTGCAGGATTGTTGCCACCAGAGTAGAAATCCATTTCACTAAATCTGTAATTTTATCGTCTTGACTTACATTTACATTAAGTTACTTGTTTTACTTATTTTATGTTAATTCTATCACTCTAAAATGTAACATTTGACCTCAGGGAAACAGTCTGCATTTGTCACTCTAAGCACGTGTGGCAAAAGGCCTATAATTTACAGGATGTGTTTATATCGGATAAAGAACTACAGTCAGTGGTTACCATGACATTACACTAAACAGGCAAAAGATAAACCACCACCTACAGAAACTACATCTTAAGAAATCCCCCAAAAATGACATCATTCTGCCGAGGTGATCTTTTACAAGTGCATTTAAAATCACCAAAAATGAGGATGATATGATGAGAGAAGGAACTCCCATATTACCACTTTTAAAGGGTAATGCCGGCGTTGTTGGTCTCTGTCTCTGCTGGCGTCTGCATGCAGTCTAAGCAGCAGGAGAAACACATTGCATATTATGTATAGTGGATTGAGTGTGTAAATTAAACTCTTTCTTGGAACAGTGGTAGTACAGTAGTATAAAAAAGAATTACAATAAAAGGAAATGAAAGTGTTTGTGCACGCACACGGCCCACCTGCTGTGCACACCCCTCAGAAGTTGCACTTTGATAACGCTATCATAAGCAAAACAGCATTTTATCACTTCAAAAACACCAATTGGAAGCCCGATATGTATCGTTGAGCTGAGGTCAGCTTCCCTTTGTTATTCTTACATGGCTGCTTTATCTTGAGATCATTCTTACATAAAAAGCAGTACCACTTCATGCACACGCAGTCTCAACAATGAAAGTCTGTCCTATATTCCTCACATATAAAACACACCCACACACAGACCTGACGGATTACACTTGGCATCTGTAGCCTAGATATGAAGATAGTCAGTGTTACAGCTCTTATCCAGAGGAAGTGGAGCTCATGGGGAGGCAGCCCGGGGGCCAGAATGTAGCCGGGGCTCTGAGAGGAGAGGAAAACGAGGATGTTATCAGTGTCTCCATCTGTGGAGGGTGGCACAAGACAAGATGAGAGACACACCTTTCATTAACCTTCACCTTCCTCCTCTTGTTCTCGCATGTGTGTTTGTGTGTATGTGGTCAGATGGCAGATAAAACGCTGACAGTGTGTGGAAAGTTACTCAGACAGACATTTTAGATTTATCTTTACTGTTTCTACATCGATGATCTTCTGCTCATTTGAAGTTTTAAACAAATAAGCATTTTCAGTTTTCCATATGTACCATCTTTGGTGATGTATCATTTATACTAAATGTTCATTTAATTTACATCCTACCTAAGACCATTTCAAAGACAAAAAACAACACATTTAATCACTTGTCCTTATCAAGCAACAATGCTGGAAAAAGAAGCCAATGTAGAAGAGCCAAAAGCCAAAAATGACTACTTGAGGCTGGCTCCAAAAGCGAGTAAATCCCCAGAGACCCACATGTTAAATCAGAATCAGAAATCCCACGATGGGGAAAAGTACGTTGTTACAGCAAAAGAGCAGTAAAATGCCCAACTTTACAGCAGAATGAAATAAGTTTACAGCCAAAAAAAATGGTTTGGGCTAATTTCCCTAATCATGACACCTGAACAGGAGTGAATTTTTATATAACTCTACTGTTTAAATTATATTAATTCTTAAAGTTATTCATAATCAAGGGCGTGGTTGTTTTGAGCAAAAGGTGGGTGTCGTGTTACATGGAGGTCTTGACCTCCAGGGTGCTCCTGCAGACTTAGTGTCCGACACCACCACCTATGAGCAGACTCCACAGTGACAGAGTCAGCCTGTGTTCCATGGAGGTGATATGTCGAGCCCCTGGACACACTGGAGCTACTCTGCCTGCCCGCCTGCTCTGATGCGTGACCCGGCCCGTCTCCGCTCCACTTTTTAGATTAGCCGGGAGTTAGATGATGAACGACTCTAAACTGGCTGACACTAAGATACTACCGGATACTAAGTCCATAGTCCATAAGTCCGTATCAAATAGGTGTTGCTGCAAGCTTTGTGATGTATTGACTGTTTGACATGAACTTAAGGTAGAGAATAGAGAGAACCAGTGCGATGCCGACATCCGGGTCAACCTACAAAAATACGTCATCCCTGCAACACTCTATAAACAAAAGTTGTATATTCTATATGGCTGTTTCCTGTGTCCACTTCCACTAATCATTAAAGTGTCACCCCATCATATCAGCAACAGTCAATGTAACTAATTCAGGAAGTGTTGACACAGGAAGTAGCCTAATATTTTTGACCTTTGTCGGGCTGGTAGTGTTATGATGAGGAGACCTGTAGTTTAACGCTGGCTGACAGCCTTGTCATGTGAGTTTTGATTGGTCCGCGGGGGTGTGTCAGACACTGAAATGGAAAAGATAAAACAGAAATTGGGTTGTTAACATTCATGGGAAATGATCCCAATGTCAAAGGGAGAGCTTCGACTTGTCATCTCTCCAGACAGCATGGATATATTTGACTGGACGTCTCTCTTGTATTCAGACCTGTGATGTATGGATCTATCTTATCAGCTCACTCTTCCTCTCTTTAGTTATTTATTTATTACACCCTCGGTCCCTTCCTTATATCCATCTCTCCTTTCCTTTATCTTTATTCCTTCTTCTCCTCCCTCCCTCCACGTCCTCTTAACAGCCTTCCATCCCTCTTTCACTTGCCCCCTTCCTTCCTTTCTTCCCTTCCTGTTTCTTTCCTCCCTCCCTTTTCCATTTCCTTCCTTCCATTGAATGTTCCATTTCAGGCTTTTCTACTTTGAAAACTGTCCAATCTAAGATCAATTCGAGCGTCTTCATCTTCCTTCCTCAACTTCTCATCTGAATCAGGTCACATTGCACATATGAGCAATATAAATAGACAACATGGGGAAATAATGCAGACATACTGTAGATATGAATAGCTAGCATCATGATGCAGATCTGATGGCCTGATGTGAAATGCTAAGTGTTAAGTGCTAAGCTGCTCAGTAGGCGACTCAAAGCACCTGAGCTGCTGGTGGACCATCCCCAGCCCGAAGACCCACCATTGTGACCACAGGAAACATGTGACTGTAAGCTTTAAAGGGCAGTCTCACAGCTCTGTCACTTTGTGCACAGCGACCGGCCAGTCATTAAGCCCCACAGACTCCCTCAATGACACACCTCACTGCTCTGTGGCTCTCTGCGCACCTTTCGTACAGAAATACACTGAAAACCCACACCGAGGCTTGACAGGCTCTCGCTAAGAAGCAAACGCATTTAAAACACAAACACATCTTCACCAGGAAAAGTCGATAACAAGCACACTGTAACCTTGGGAAGAGATGAAATGGAAAGAGCGTAACAATGGGAATAGCAGGGAATCAGATGTATCCCAACTGTAGAGTTCTCCAATGAAAACACAGCTATGTATGGCCTCACTTACCTCATCTCACCCGCTGAAAGCAGCTGAAACACACTGAAAGTGAATCTTCTGAAAACAATATGCAACAAGGAAGCATTTAAGTGCACATTTTCCTGAAACATATCTCCTTTGTTTAGCCCCTACACGTAAATACATCATCATTGAATAAAAATAAATAAAAAACCTTTTCAAAACCAAGCTTTCGACACCCAGAGAATCAACAGTAACAGCCATTACCCAAACAATGCCTCATCCAAAAGAATCAGATGTTAAGCATTAATTCTTGGGTTTCATGATAAATTAGTGGCTCTTTTTTATTTTCTTGGGACAAGTTCTGTAGTGGCACCAGATGTTGCTGTCTTTAAAATGCTCATAAGTCACACTGGTGTCTGCTCTTGTTCACTTTCTCAGAGCTCGGGGTAATTCTCAACAGCATCTGGCTAATTCAAATGAAAATAAGGAGAGGAGAGGAGAGATATGAAAGGATGCTCTGCCCCCATTTGGTAGCAAACAGAACTGCAGCGCTTAACATTCAGGACTGAGACCTCACGTAGCACCAACACTCGGCCCTTTTTAACTTTTCACATATTCCCTTTAAAGATAAATTTAGTACCATAACCAAGTACTAAGCACTGCCCACGTGCAAAGTGTGATCACCCAAAGTTAATTTATATGCCTACTAAAGTATATATTAATCGCAGCACATCATTGCACCAGATTTGAAATATTTTCATGATTGTAGATCTAAGGTACAATATTACTCAAAGACTGTGAACCTAAATATATAATGTGCACTTCCTCCACAAATATGAAGGTCTAAACCAACGCATTGCAAACAATACTTTTGGTGCACATGATGCATGTTTTCTTTTTACAGAGGGTTATGTGGTAGATAGCAATATATATATATATATATATATATATATATATATTGCTAAGAACTGGATGTTTCGTATGAGCAGTAAAGGCCACCGTGACAAATAAGATTAACAGTTACACCTGGAAGTCAAACTTTCTCAACAGAAAAGCATAAAATACTACGAAATACCAGAATGCT
This sequence comes from Cottoperca gobio, assembly GCF_900634415.1. Classification (NCBI taxonomy): domain Eukaryota; kingdom Metazoa; phylum Chordata; class Actinopteri; order Perciformes; family Bovichtidae; genus Cottoperca; species Cottoperca gobio. The sequence continues at coordinate 12,708,200 of NC_041374.1, forward strand.
TAGCAACAACATTGCAACAAAAAAAAAAAACCTTCAAGGATTATTACTTTAATCCCTGTAGACCTGCTTTGATGTTTACAATTTCATATTTTTCCAGCACCAGTGAAAAAGGGCAATATAATGTTCAATTTAACAACTTACAACTAGGCTGCATACCAATTCTAAATGTATTCTGGCACCTAAAAAAACTAATTAATAGAGAAGCGGCTTCATGATTTACAGTGGACTTGGAATAAATAGTTGGCGAGCCGGCTCTGGGTAAGAAAAGTCCCAGTTATTTTGGGTTGCAGTCAGCTTTCGGTCTTTTGGGTGTGTGGTACATTTATAATGTGAAGAACTTTAGCTGAAGAGTGATTTAAAAGTTTGTATATTTACAGTTTCATCACCTTAAAGCTGCTGTAGTCAACATTTCCATCTGAATGATGTAACAAATGAGTACCTGTATGTATAGTATAAAACAGGTCACTCGTAGTCTTTTAGAGTCCACATCCAAGAAATAACCAAACACAATGGGTTGTCATTAAGTAATTGAAGTAAACTATATCACTAACACTTAACAAACCTTAATGTTCCATTCAGCTCCAGTCCAAATAAACATATGCTTTCAACCGTACAAGTAAAGAGCTCCCTGTCCTTAAATTAACTAACTAAGTTTTAAAGTCTCTAATACTTGAAATAAGTGTTCTCTTTCAGTAAACTGAAATAATATTCATTTTCTGGGAACCAATCACGGCCACTCTCCCTCCCACTTCTCTTCACTCTCCCCCCTCACATGGTAACTGAAAAGTGCTTGAATTTTATGGCGTTGTTAAAGGAGTAATCATCGTGGCATTTGTCACAATGATTAGGCCTACTCCATGAATTGGCCTCCTTGGTTAGGCCTTCTTATAATTTCCAGGCCCCTGGTTCAGAGCAGCTCTGTATTACACCAATTAGAGCGGTGAGTCATAAGTCACTGGCCACCGGAGAATTCAGCCTCCTCCAATTTGTGCTGTAAATTCAGCTGTAGCTGTTACACTGTCAAGGTCTATTGTCATTCTGCTGCTGACTGACAGCTGAAGTGTATATTGCCTATAAGCTGGTGTCAGGGCGGTGTGGTGAGTGTGTGTGAGGAGGTAAAAGGTCAGGGTTTGATCTGTATAATGCTGCTGTTGCTGTCATTCATCTCATTTAATCACTTTCCCCCTATTTTGCACGAGTCATGTAACATCTCAGGATGACGTACTGAACAAAACAAGTACATTAAAGGCTTTTTTGTTTTTTAAATACGTACAAAGCTATTTCATAGCAAAGTTAGAGGCTAGCCCCAACCCCATAGGCTTAATTAGATTAATGGTAGAGATGGAGAGATCTAATCACCCTGTCACTCTGCATCACTGGGTAGAGGAAATATTGATAGGCATTAAAAAAAAGTGCATCACCACTCCCCTGCTTCCTCCTCTACTCATCTCTGCCCCAGACAAGTCAATGGTCCTTGAGAACACTCGGAGATACATTACACAAAGCCCACGGCTGAGTCAAGCCCCGTCTGCATCACTGTGGCATTTCGTTGGTCTTTTCCCAGCGTGACAAGAGGAATGGAACAGCAGAATATGGGCTGAGTGGGTGGGCGATAGTGGTGTCATTTTATTCTTAACGACAAGCAAGCGTATGAGTGTCTTACTGAGATAAGGGCTAAATAAAAACAGGACAGTATGCAGAGATAATGAAAATAAAATGGAGAGATTTATGGGCAGAAATAATCGCACTTAGAGTTTCCCGTCTATGTATCATGCTGATTATGAAATCAGCTTAATGTATTCGTTATGGGGAGTCTATTTACTGTGATTCACTGTTGGACTGTGCAGTAGCAGAGTGCTGATCACTGGCAGACTGCCACAAAGACAACATGTAGGAAAACATTTCAGAATTTGGTTAACATAGAGAAACTTCATTTTTGACCAGTGGTGTCGCTATAGAGCAGGGGAGTGGGGAACCTCCGGCCTCCGAGCCATATACGGCCCGTGAGACCATTTGATCCGGCCCTCGACGTAATTCATAAATGTACGCAAAACAATCGGCAATAGAATAAATCGTGCGTTGAACACAACACGAGCGGGACATGTCATCACGTGGTCACATCATGTCAAAAAACTTCAATTTTAAACGAGACTGTCATTGACATCAGTGAAGTGTAAAACAGAGAAAGCTGGATGCAGAATGTCCCACTTTCCAGGAGAAATTGGACGAACGATTATTTCTTTGTGGAAGTAAAAGGCCAGTGTGTCTAGTTTGTGCGGACGTACTTGCGGTGATGAAGCCTCAAGAAATGACCCAATTTGCTAGAACGCTTCAATGCTTAATTAAGCTTCATCTTGTGCGATACTAAAGCTTCAATACGTGCTTCAAACCCTGAACTACAATTAAATAGAACCACTACTCTGAATTTCGTATTTAGCACATTATATTCTACACAAATTAGCTCGTTCAAAGTTTGCTAGCTCTGCATAGCTCTGCCTCTCAATAGTGCGTATCCAATCAAAAGACGTGGACGTGCTGACGTTATCGTACGCCTGCTAGCTGGCCCCAGTGTCCCCAACTCGAAATCTGATTGGTTAACGCCACAGTTTTGTCTCCGTTCACTTTAAGCTACAGGCGCCCGCACTGTTGATTCTGAAGGCCTAAGGGCAGATTTCTTGGACCCTGGCAACACATTATGGCTGAAATATGATTGGATAAAAGCTCTAACATAAAGGCCAGACCTCCAAATCTCGATCTGAGGCTGGAAGCAGCGCAACCAAGAGGAAAGCTATGAAATGAAGAGAATAGACTATGGGGAATAATTTAATGCATATTTGTGGAAAAAATATATCAAAATTAAATTTATATTCTGATTTTAGAATCTGGTTTAGGCCAGCAGAGAAGGCCTTGCTGGCCCTGACGGCCCACAACTGGCTGCAGGGCATTCAACACGATGTTGGTTGAAGCAGTTGTTACCAGCTGAGTATTAGCACGTCACAGTGAATGGTAAATGCAGTCAATATGTATGCCACACGCATGATTTCTGTACAGGCGGTCTTTGTTGTCAAAGCCCTGCTTTAGTGGTCACCTGTAAGCCTATTGCAATCTTATGTGTGATGATGGGCTTAAAAGTCACTGTGATGGTGGGGGCTAGTCTCCCTGCAAAAGTATTAGTGGCGCTAAAAGCAGTAAAACCATTGGAGCCAACTGGGTTGTGAGGGCGTGTTGCTTTAAAAGAAAAGATAGAGAGAAGATAGGGTTAATCCAGAAGGACGGTCTTTCAGCACCTTAGGAATCACTACCTTTCAGAGTAACTTCCAGATGGCAAAGCAGATGCATATTTAGGTTTCTAGATATGTTTGGCAAGTTGAAACGCCTCCTCGTTGGCCCGCAGGTGCCGGTGGCTTTGGGGACCCCTAACCCGCCTCCAGCTCCAGCTCCATCTCCAGCCAAGGTAAGACTTATTTGGAGGTAGAAAACAGTGCTGTGTATTCAGTAAGTAAATACAAATACTATTTATAAACTGTACACTATTTGTATTCATATCTGGTGTCTCAAAGGGCATTGGATTCTTCTGTGAAGCTCTTACAAGCGTTCAATAGCCTCAGCAGTAGCAGCCAAGACTGAAATGGAGCATGACCACAATAATGAAGTATTGCATTCAGCCTGTAATACAGCAAGTTTGGTTACATTAGTTTCCCCAAATATCACAGCAGTGTGGCTTCTTATCTGCTCCCTCATCCATTCAATTGCTCAGTACTCTTGCCAACAAAGAATCAAATAAAATTGTTTCATGACACGGACCTCAATGCAATTGCTCGTTACCCAACGGGCACTTTCAAATTCATTTCATCTCAAACACCGCTTGTTTCTTGAAAGAGTATCAGGCAAGGCAGTCTTTTATTAAATGGTAAATTTACTTTTCTTTAAAACGGCTATCTAAATTATAATGTCTCTAATGACTGTGGTTTGACTAATGAGCATCTGACTTTGTGGAAAATGTTGATTTGTCTTTTAGGAGGAGAAGCCAGCCGATAAGGAGAATGAGGCCAAGAAAGAGGACAAACCGCAGGGTAAGTAATCATTCATTTGAGAAGCTGAAACTGCTCATTTACAAACCGAATTATTGTAAGTCTCTTTTTGTTCTGCTTTGTATCAGATGGGCTTTACTGTCCTTTACCTCTCTTGCACCAAAGCTTAGAGTTAAAACTGTATCCCAGGCACTCAGAGTACAAGGTCATTTTTTCAAAACAAAAAGTTGGAGAGTATCGTGAAGCTTCCAATGGCTCATGAGCTTCGTGTGCACTTGTAAGGCCAAGATATTGATCAAGAAGAAAATTGGACCATTAAGACAACAGAGAGGCATTGATCAAATATAAAAAGTTCACGTCATTCAACTGAATTTTAGTGATATGTTGATTGTGTTGCTAGTCCCTGACTTGTAGAAATTGTAGCGTCAAGCACAATGGGTTTGTCAAAAATCTGATTATACTATAATAAATATAATAATAATAATAATAATAATAATAATAATAATAATAATAATAATAATGTCTCTGGAAGAAAAAAACCTTAACCCTTAAACAATCCTCTAACTATAACACAAGCACCACAAACCAATCTGACCTGAAGGACAATCTCATTAGTCTTCAAGAAACTATTGAGAAACTTCCAGATGCTTTTTATTATTTTTACATTTTAAAAATAATGATGTTAATTGTATAGTGCTTTTCAAAAATACAGTTGAAAGATAAATGATAAGCTAATGAAATTCAAAACATAAAATGATTAAATGCTAGGTTTAAAAATGAGCATTACAAATAACAAATCTGGAAGAGATAAAATTATGATGAATTATGATTGTTCCCCTTTGCTCAGAATCAACTCCAGCTCCTGCCCCAGCCCCAGCTCCAGCACCTATAGCAGCTCCAGCAGCTCCTGCACCAGCAGCTCCTGCACCAGCAGCTCCTGCACCAGCAGCTCCAGCAGCTCCTGCACCAGCAGCTCCTGCACCAGCAGCTCCTGCACCAGCAGCTCCAGCAGCTCCTGCACCAGCAGCTCCTGCACCAGCAGCTCCTGCACCAGCAGCTCCAGCCCCTGCACCAGCTCCTACAGCAGCTCCAGCTAACCCTGATCAAGCTGGACCGGAGGGGTAAGACCTGCACACTTGCTAGTTTCTATAGTTTCCAATCGTTTGAGCACACTTTATCATCACTCCTGTTTTTTTCTACCTGATTTGTTCCCAGACATTTTAATTGCAGCAGAGATGCATTGAAAGTATGACTTAAGCAATCAAAGAGAGTACATGAAGTGTGAGTGTGTGTTGATCCCTAAAGCCTCCCAAAACCACTTTAGTTTACCAAAACACAAGCCTGCCAAGACACCGACACTAAAACTAGTATTAAATTAATCACCCAATGGACACTAATTAATCAGATTCCCTGGCAAGATGACAGAGAGAGACAGAGATGAGCGCGGCATGTGGAATCTTTATCCCCTGGTGCAACATGCATATGAGGGGGTTGACCTGAAAGTGGATTAAAAGCTTTTCAGCTTTTTAGGTTTAAGAAGCTCACCAAGGCTGCTTCTGGCCCAGCAATTAAAACCATGAAGGTGGTAGATTCAGCTGATCCTTACAGTTGTAAACTGATGTTACTTTTTTAAATGAGGAGTCATGTTGTAAATATTTCATCAGGGGATAATAAATGAGTGGCGGTAAGACCGAGGGGCTCTATGTTAGAGGTGTCAGCCATCAGCTTGAGTGACATGAATAAGTAGCCTGTGGGTGTCAAGAATATAAAGGTGATGCTAATATACTGTACTCTGCAGCAGGGTTCGACTGGTAAGGGCAGATTATTAGCATGTTATAAAAGGATCTTGTGCACTCCTGATGAACATAATGCAGTGTTTGATTATTAATGATATATAGTGTCTCCAGGTTCAGCCCTTTTGACAGATGGCCTTTATAATCGGGTGATAAGCAGGACCCACCTTAAGGCACTTAAGGCACTCGAGCCATGTTTAGCTGGTTTAGAAGATGTTATAACATACTGTATACTGTAACAAGTAGAACTCTGAACCAACAACACCAAAAGCAAACAATTACCTGCATCTGCATCCATCAAGACGCCATTTGTTTGTACATGTTGATGGCAGGATAGACGCCTCTCTGTATTTGTGAATCTTAGTTTGGGGTATCTGAGTCAGACCTTTATTTTGAAAACATAATCTGTGTGATCTTGAGCTTTGAAAAACACCTCTTACATCTACATATTTATATTTCTGATGGACATAAAAGAATGAATGTGAACATTTGGATGAAGATGTTTAAACCTCTAAAATTTGCCGTGGCTTAAAGCCCAAATGAACTTCTAACAATACGTTTTTTTCCACTGTCTTGTGTCTTCTGTATTTACACGGGTTGGCCAGTTTTTGAGGTACACCTAGCGAAGACTAATGCAGTCTAAAATAACAGTCATGCAATAAATCTTACCTTCATGAAGGTTATAATGTTCAGTTATTGTTGGAACTGTAAGAGAGGTGCTGATTCAACTGTACGGTCATTTTGGAGGCTGCAGTTTGTGGTGCTATTAAACTGCTGAGTTATGCAGAGATGTGTCTTTGTTATTTAGCTCATTGATATAAATGGGGTGGACAAATGATTAGAGACATCTAACAGTATAACGTAATACAATTAAACAAACTGCAGAATGTTTTTTGTTTTGCCGTCTTCTTGAAGAGACACGTTAACGGGACAAGAAGCTGTAGCCTTCAGGGTAGATTAAATCTAATGAGGCTTCCTGATGATGAATGCTGCGACTCATTGCCACCAGAGGGCAGCCTCAGCTGAAGCATCTCACTCACCTTTTTGAGTCGAGTAGTAATGGCCTCTTTTACTTTGTATCCCAAACTAAAGTGCAGCACTGTCCTCCACAGTTGAGTGCTCAGTCAGTAAAGTGCACCCATAGCATACCTTTGTAAAGTCTTACGTTCTAACTACGTCAATGAAAAGGAAGTGGTGTCACCTTTTGTGTCTTTCTGTTTGGCTGGTTGTAAACTATTCTAAAGATATTTTGTTGTCTTTCGATGAAAGTGAAAGGTATCGATATAGATTTTAAAGCTTCAGACAGTTATGGTGCAGTGGTGGTTTATTTGCAATGACTTGACACAAATGCATCCTCCTGTCAGTTGGATGTAATGCTAAATTCTGCCCACTAGGGGGCAACATATGAGCTCAGATGTATACTTCCTCTGTCTGTACGGCTGAGGCTAAAGTTGCCTGTGTCTTTGTCAGCTGAGCCTTTCCTCTCCACATTATGTGAACACAACAATAACATATTAACTTAAATTGATATGGCAAACGTTAGAATGCAGTTGGCACAACCAGCTGACACTGCAGCATTAGCATTTGATCCAGTTTTGTTTCTGGCAACAATATAAGTCCAATATTACTTCTGTTTTTGGTCTCTTAACTCCTTGGGGAAATATCTGGCTCTTTAGCTGCTTAATGGTCCACCATCAACATCAACAGCTAATCACCAACGGTTTCTGTTTGGTGCTGAACCGGTAGTGTATAGTGGATTTTCAGAGCTTTAATTTAGGCTACTGAAACAGGTGCCTGCTGTGGCCAACAATGCTAAGAGAGCGGTGAGAGTAAACCTAAACGGTAAAGTTGTGGTTCGGAAAACCAGACACTAAAGCTCAATAGATATGATGGGAGCTGCAGATTCTACAAATAACTATAAAATATTGATTATCGGCGCTAAGTAACGTGTTTTACTTTGGCATAGCAAATGTGATGTTTTCCCCTCATTACATGAGAAACTGGTCAATTTCAACTCTTTCATTATTATTAAATTAAAAACCAAGATTGCGTGTCAAATGTTTCTGATGTTTTTGTTTCCATCTTCAGAGAAGAGGTGGCCCCTCCTCCAACTCCACCCATCGTCATCAACAAGTATTCAGACGAGCAGCTCAGATTCATAGCCAAACGCATGAGAGAGAGACTGCAGATCTACAAGGAGAAAGTGGTCGATCAGTATGCTTCGTCCCCAGAGATCAGCCCTCCTGTCAGTGAGTACAAACAGAATTATTAAGCTGTACGCACACGAGTTAGAGCTTCACCGAAGCTTCATATTTGTGACCTATTATTACCATTGGTGCTTTATATTCCACGAATGATGAATATTTAGATTGCATTACATGTTTCAGCACCTGTGCTGCTCAAAGACAACTACACAAAACTCATAGAGGAGAGGAAAAGGCAAGCCGAGGAGGACCGGATAAAGAAGGAAGAAGCGGATAAGAAGAAGAAAGAGGAGCAGGAGAAGAAGAAAAAGGAGGCAGAGGAGAAGAAGAAAGAGGAGGAGGAGAAGAAAAAGAAAGCAGAGGCTGAAGAAAAGAAACAGGAGAAGGACATAAAGACCAAGTTAATAGAAGCTGCCTGGATTTCGGTGGACGTTGTGCTGAAGCCATTCGAAGACCAGATGGACTCTGTGCTGGGTATTACCATCGACCCCTTTACGGACCGTCGCTACATCGCCTGGCTGAGCATAGTGACTCTGGCCTTCAACTACAACACCTGGTTCGTTACGGTCCGCCTGTGTTTCCCGTACCACAGCGAGAGCGCCATTCCTTACTGGTTCACCCTCGATTTGCTGGCCGACATCATCTACCTCACAGACTCCATCCTTTTCCAGCCCCGCAAACAGTTTGTTAAAGGAGGCGACATCATAGTAAGTCTAATATAATCTCGACCAATGGAGCCTGATACTGAAAAGTTTAAGATGCAACAATAAGACGATTCATTCTGTTCCTTTCAGAAAGACAGAATGGTGACAAAGAACCACTACAGAGAATCGGAGAGATTCATGGTACTGTAACTTGAGTTCTTTAAACGTGGAACATTAGGATGAACTAATCTCAGTGACCTCACACGTCTGTCCTTCCAACAGATTGACATGCTGTGCCTCCTGCCATTCGATTTGCTGTATTTCCGGTTTGGATTCAGATCCATTTTCAGAGCCAATCGTCTGCTGAAGGTGAATTTACTTGTGTGTTATGAAGGCTAGCCTTCATTGATTGATCAGTGACTTTGTTTCCTGCCTGTGGGATGCCTTGGCTGACATTTTCATGCTTATTCTCAAGGCAGATACATTTTTTGAGTTCAGCGATCGTCTAGAGAGCCTCATGGCCAAAGCTTACATCTGGAGGTTAGTCACAGGAAATGAATGAATTGTTATCATATACGTGTCATTTAAAGAAAGGCAGGGTGTGTTTGACAGGAACATTTAAAGTCTATACTTTTCCATTAGAGTGATTCGGACCATCGGATATCTTCTCTTCATGCTCCACCTCAACGCCTGCTTCTACTATGTGGCTTCAGCCTACCAGGGCATCGGGGGAACTAAATGGGTCTATTCCGGTCTGGGCAGCGCGTAAGTAAAGAACATTTGTATTCCTGCTTTTGTTTGAGTGTATGGCGTTCTTGTTTTTGTTTTTTTTCCTTTTTGCACAGTTCTAAAAGTGATTTAATTATTATTAATTACTATAAGAACACCACTAAAATTACTATTACCACTTGGTAGTGATAATAATCATTTTAGCGGTATTCTTCAGTTCACTGTGTTGTTGAAGAAAGAAAACGCATCATAAAGTCATTGAAGTGTCTGTTTATCTAAATGAAGATGTACCCCGGGCTTCCACAGGTACCTGCGTTGTTACTACTATGCAGTCCGCAGTCTGATCAACATCGGGGGTCTTCCAGAGCCTGTTACCGTCTTTGAGATTACCTTTCAGTTGTGCAACTTTTTCATCGGCGTCTTTGTGTTCTCCAGTTTGATTGGACAGGTAATAAAAAGACTCATTCTGCCCGTAGCAAATACGTGTCTAATTGACAGCAGTAGTTATTCAATTTAACCAAAGATTTCATGGTCCCTCAGATGAGAGATGTCATTGGTGCAGCCACAGCAGGACAGACCTACTTCCGATCCTCAATGGACGGCACCGTGGCCTACATGGTGACCAACCACATCCCCCTTATGGTGCAGAACCGAGTCCGGACCTGGTTCACCTACACCTGGGACGCTCAGGGCATGCTGGGTCGGTAACACAGGACAAAGTGCTCAGTTTAGTTTTTACAGGATGTTAGAAAGCCTTGAATTATAGGAATCAACTCAACCTTTTAAAAAAAATGGCTCCACTTCCCTCGGTCGCTCCAGACTTATTTGACTCCGAATAAACTTTTCCTGTTTGATGTTGATGCTTTCAGATGAGTCTGACCTGCTGGATAGCATGCCTCTGGTGATGAGAACTGCCATCGCTATTGACATCAACCTGACCACCTTTCAGAAGATTGATCTTTTCAAGGTGCACCACAAACGCTGTAAAGCAGGAATACCGCAGCGTGTACATTAATTCAATTAAAAATATAATTGTTTCTCCACAGGGCTGCGACCAGCAGATGTTGGTGGACATGTTACTGAGACTCAAGTCTATCGTCTATTTACCCGGAGACTTTGTTGTGAAGAAAGTGAGTTCACCTTATCAGATCGTCAGCACCTTGGTTTAACTTTTATATTTAAATGTGTACCTTTGTGTAAAGTTCTGTCTATTCTTCTGTACAGTATTTGTTTTGCACGTGTATATGACTTTGGCCTCTATGCAGGGGGACATCGGTAAAGAGATGTACATCATCAAAAGTGGAGCGGTGCAGGTGGTGGGAGGACCCGACAACAGTATCGTGTTTGTCACTCTGAAGGCTGGATGTGTGTTTGGAGAAATCAGGTTTGTCATTGTCAGACAGAAGACATCACACTGTGATAAATATCAGCAGAGATGATTCATGTGCAACAATGTTTAGTGATGATAGATTCAAATCCACAGACAATGAACACTGTCCTACATTTGTTTCTTTCTCAGTCTGTTGCAGTCATCCAAAGATGGAGGGAACAGGCGCACAGCTAACGTCAAAGCCTACGGCTTCGCTAACCTCTTTGTCCTGGAGAAGAAAGACCTGTTTGACATCCTGGTCCACTACCCAGAGTCTCAGAAAGTGTTGGCCAGGAAGGGCAAGTGAGTCAGACGCCTGAAGATGAACGGCTACTACAAACTGCTGACTCAGGCCTTTGTAGTGTATATAATATCAGAGGACTTTGTTTAGCTTCTGTGTTTCTGTTCGTGTAGGAAACTCATGAAGGCAAAGGGTCCAGGAGCAGCTAAAGCAGAAGAGGAAAAGAAGAAAGGGCTGGCGCTGTTCGGACCCAAACCGCCCACTCCCAAACTGCTGCGTGCTTTCGGTGGAAACTTGAACAAGACCTTTGTTCAAAAAATGAAGGTAACAACGCTCACAGTTCTGTCTATATGTGGTCATTAAAAAGCCATTGCAGTTCAGCTCACATATCATATTTTGTATTTTTATTTTCCGCAGGCTGCTGCTGCTGGCCAGTGAGGATTGCAGTGTGTGTATTCTTCTTTATAACTCCTTTTTGGGAGTGAATGTACAGTTTTCTTTTCAATCTCTTCTCAAAAATCTTTTGTACTGATTGTGTATTGTGTCATTTTCAGATGTTGTTGTTTATTTTAAACAAATGCTCCTGTTATTTCAAACATTTGGTTTGACATCCTTAGACCACTAAGACAGCAAGCAGATTTAAACACGAAAAACTCATATTTTCAAACTATTTTGTTGTGATGTGCAATATATGTGTGTGAATCTCACACCTCGTGGATTCTGCTTGTTGCGTATTTTTCTGCCTCTCCACCTTGTTTTGTTCGTCTGTTTTTATCAGCCAATGCACAGTAGTTGTAAAAGCCTAACAGAGATTATCCAGCATAACAATTGGTAACAATAACGCTCACAATACAACATTTGATTGATTTGATCTTCAATATCTGCTTAAATAAATAATTCCCTGACTTAACTAAAGTTTACTTTAAGTGGCCTCCTATTTGTTTGTGTGTATCTGTCTGACTGTACAGTTTGTACAGTAGGAGTTACAGTTCAGAGGGAGAGGGAGAGAGAGAGGGGGAGAGGGAGAGGGAGATTTCTGATTTTTTCACTTTTCTTTGTTGTCTTTTTTGTAGGCAACTCCCATGATAAAAACACTCTGGTAAAAACTACTTTTAAAAGACTAAAAACCAATGTTAAAAGAGAGAAAAACTCTGTGAGTCTCTTACACTCAGTAAAAACATGGAATACAGTCTCACGTAAATTGCAAAATGGATACTGCTGCACAGGCCTTTCTTGTAGATGCTTTTCACACAGTTCGTATATAGAGTCTTTTTGTCGGCTCTGCGCAGCGTCAGTTCTGCCGGGTTAGTGACCTTGAGCAGGGGACCGGTCAGTTCACCCAGGCCTGGGCTCAGGTTGATCTCCGGAAAAGGGTCTGCTGGGTCTGGAGAAACCTTCCCGTCACTGTAGTCTTTTATTTGGCTCCTCCCCTTCCCAGAGAGCCTCTGGCTCCACAGCTCCAGAATCCTCTCGGCCACTCGAGCGGAGGTCAAACCCAGCAGAAAGCCCAGGGCTCGGGCATCGCTCAGCGCCGGCCCCACTGCATCCACCAGTTGCTGCAGGCACAGGGTTTTGGATCTGCACAGCGCCACCATCAGGCCGGGTGTGCTGCTGCTGCTGACATCCAGTCTGGCTCTGTAAATTAAAGGCTCCTTCAACAACCAGTGTAGAGAGTCCGACTTTGGACACCTTTTGTGACTTAAAGAAAGACTTAAAAGAAAGACTTAAAAGAAAGAAAGATAGATAGATAGATAGATAGATAGATAGATAGATAGATAGATAGATAGATAGATAGATAGATAGATAGATAGATAGATAGGTAGGTAGGTAGGTAGGTAGGTAGGTAGGTAGGTAGGTAGGTAGGTAGGTAGGTAGCTAGCTAAGGTAGGTAGGTAGGTAGGTAGGTAGGTAGGTACTTTATTTAATTCAGGCAAAAAACACCCTGATAAGATGGGGGCAGCCCATTTAACTTAAAAAGAAATAGAATCAGTTAAAAACAGAGCAGCATCCAGTCTGGTAAGATATTTTTGTAAAAACTGAAGTCTAAAAGTGGCTGTTCGGCTGGCCAGGTGGACAAGGCCCTGTCCCCCCTCCTCTCTGGATAAAAACAGCACACCCTGTGGCACCCAGTGTAGACCTTCCCAAAAAACGTCCACCATTTCTTTCTGTAGTTTTGTAGTCAGGTCAATTGGAATGCTACAAGGTCATTTAAAACCAAAACCCTACCTTTAAAAGACATCTGAGGGAGCAGCCACTTCCACTTGGAAAGCTTTCCCTGAATCTTTTCTGTGACGTTCTCCCAGTTCTTCTGGACAATAATTTATTTTCCTAAAAACACACCAAGATATTTCAGGCCGCCAGTTCTCCAGGTGAGGCTCTGGGGAAGAACTGGGAGACCGCCACACCACATCCCGACAGCGAGGGCCTCACTTTTCTTCCAATTTACCTTCGCTGATGATGTTACACTAAAACTATCTACTATATCTGTTAAAATGTCCGCATCTCTCTGGCTTTTAATAAAAACAATAATATCGTCTGTGTATGCGGATAAAACAAATCTGCTATTAAAACCAGGTAAAACCAGACCCAACATCCCCAACAGAGCACAGCCCTGCCGGACCCCTCTATACACTCTAAAAGGAGCACACAGACTACCATTGACTATCCCGGTGGATAACCTGCTCCATAGCCCCATAGCTCCATAGTCGGCTAATGCCATTTATTTTGCTTTGAGGATTTCAATATATCCTCGATCTCCTGTGGACTCACTGATTTGTTCTAGTTCCACTATATCACCCTCCAGGTATTTCATAGATCTGGTGATGTCATGTGTGACATTGAGGGTGAGCTGCTGACAAAGCATTTTAATTTCAGTCTTACCATGGTCCCACCACTGCCTAAAAACACAACATAAAAAGCTTCTCTAAATTTTTTATCAAATGTTAAAACTGAGTTAAAGTGCCAGTATGCACTTCTTGGCAACACATTTCTAATAAAAACATTACATAAAAGCAAAGACTGATCTGTAAAACCAGCAGGTATAATATTGCACATTTTAAAAATGTTAAAATGATGTTTAATACAATAAATACGATCTAACCTGGCAGAGGAAATCCTATTTTCTCTGCAGTGGGACCATGTGTATTGTTTAGCATCTGCGTTCATCCTCCGCCATACATCCACCAGACCATGAGAGTGGACCAGCTGCCTCAGAACATGCTGGGACATTTTCTGTACAGTTAAAATCCCCCCCCAAGAATAAAAAATCCTCCGAGGCACAGCTATTTAATTAGTTCATTCATTTTTTTGTAAAAACAACTTCCTCTCTGCACCGATTGTTGGGGCATACACATTTATAAAAACAGCATTAAAAAGGTCAAACCGGGCTTTTACTAAAAGCAACCTCCCCTCGATAAAATGCTCGACCTCCAGTGAGACTGGAGTAAAAGATTTGGAGAAGAGGAAGCCCACTAAGAGATGTGTTGTGGCTTAAAATGACTTCCCCTTCCCACTCCTTCCTCCAGTCTATCTCGTTAAAGCCGTCGCTGTGCGTCTCCTGTAAAAAAAAGGACATCAACTTGTTTTAATTTTGCAGTTTCATATATTTTTTTAAAAACTCTGGCTCCGTTCACACCCACTTTAAAAGTATCCATGGCTGAGATTTTTAAATAAAAAACAAATAAATAAATTAAAACACCCATCATCACTGTTTTTTTAATCTAAAAACCTCCTGATAAATGAGGCCAGACTCCTCTCTTTGGCTCATGTGGAAAACGACTAAATCCGGAAAGTAATCCTCCACTTTTACTCCGTGTTGGTTTTCTGTTTGTTGGAAAAAAACTTTCAACATTTCATCCGGGTACATTTTTGTTTTCTGCCTGTTGCTCAGAGTAAAACCAGGCTGTCTGACACGTACTCCTCTTCACTAAAACTGTCTTCTGCCTGTCCCTGCTTCCTGACTGTCTGTCCTTCCTCCCCGACTTTACTATTCTTGGCATCACTGGATGCATTCTTACTTTTCTTTTTCCGTTTTGTGGCAGGTTTTTGTTTTATTGCCTCTTCCTCCATCTCAGCCTCTTCTACCTGCTCACTCCACGGAACCTGTATTTTACCTGTCTTCTCTCCTCCTACCCCACCCATTTCCTCCGCCTCCTTTCCTCTTACAATACCTGTCCCCTCTGCCTCTCCTACACCACCCATTTCCTCTACTACATCACCCACTTCCTTTACCTCTTCTACTCTTACCTCACCCACCTCCTCTGTACCACCCACCTCATTTACTACCCCTGCACTCTCTCTCCCTCTTTTTCTTCTTCTTTTTTTTCCCCATTTTTTTCCACCACACCAAGTGAATTAACACCACCTATCCCATGCACAAAGCTGGACACAGCAGCTGCGCGTCTGGACGCGGCGCCACCGGCCGCCCCAGCAGAGAGCCCTCCTCCGAAGCCGTGGCCACTCCCGGCGAAGAGCCCCCCGCCGGGGCAGCAGCAGCCGCTCCTCCAGGACCAGACGGAGCTGGATCCCCGCGCTTCGGACAGGCTCTCGCGGTGTGTCCCTCCTCCCCGCAACCAAAACATTTCATCACCGATGAAGTAGCAAATATCACGTATTCATAATCATCTACTTTAACGTGGAAGCGGAGGTTGAGCTCTGCATCTCGGTTATTAAGTATCATATAAAGCTGTCTTCGGTAAGACACTACGTACTTCGGTAACTGAGATTTACATCCAGACAGAATCTTTCCACCAAAAAGCACCAAAAACTAAACAAAATCAAACTGTCACCAATGAACTAAGTTAAATCAAACCCATTATTAAATAAATAAACAAAAAGAAAGTATCGAAATAGCACCCGCTCAGCTCTCACTCACACAACCAAACTCCCAGCATGCACCGAGAGAGAGGGAGAGAGAGAGAGAGAGAGAGAGAGAGAGAGAGAGAGAGAGAGAGAGAGAGAGAGAGAGAGAGAGAGAGAGAGAGAGAGAGAGAGAGAGAGAGCAAGCTAATCCCTTTAGCCAGACAGGGAAGAGTTAATTAACTAAGTGGTCTCTGTGCTTGAACTCTGCAGACAGAGCGGACTGAAATAACCCCGGCAGTCTTCATTTTTCACCGGATACTTTCCAGTTACTACCATGTAATCCATGTTTTATCACATGATTTCAAATATATTGGAATATGCACTGAAATGCAGAGAGGTGGTTTTATTTATTTCAATAAACTTAATGGCAAAATGATCAGTTTGTAATTATGAAAATATATCCCATCTGCCAAACTTCTTTGATTTACAGTAATTCATTAATATTTGGTTATTAAGACACACTTGAGTGGGCTCTCTAAATGGTCTCTGGACCGGAGTCAACACTGCCAGAGGACGGTTGTCTTGCTTGCCAGTGATCTGCGGCTGTGATTGCTGATCTGGTGTTGACTGCGGAAGGAAGGGGAGTGCCCAGAGGGAATTAATCGTTCTAAGAAATTGAATTGCCTCAGTCTGTTGATTAGATGAGACAGACTGCACATCGTCCCGGGAGGCTTTTAAGGATCCGAGCAGCACTTTAGAAAGCGTCTTCAGGAGAAGTGGATGTGCAGGCCTGTTTGCTGTAGCCCACACCGAGCCCCGCTATGTTCAGCAGGTTTAAAAAGTTGATGGGGGCTCCTGAGCCTCCCCCTGCCCAACCTCCAACCCCACCTTCCACCCCAACTCTACCAGCTAAGGTAAGGCCTGACCTTTTTCTAATATCTGCAATATAAAACTGTGGACCACAAAGGACATTTCTTTACTATTTGTATAATCAGGACATTTTACTTTCCTTACCTGCTCGTACATTCCAGTTCATGGCAGGTGAGTCAGAACAGTAAAAGCCTGTGAAGCAGCTTGGCACTAATGAAGAGCTGTCACTGCCACTTCAGCAGGGCGTGTGGGACAGCATGAGGGGATTTACTGTTGCTTTTTCAGGGGGATGCTGGGCTGGCATTATTTTTCCTGAAACTGAGGAACTACAAGTGTAATTGTGTGCACAATTTAATCATTAACTAATATCAAATTTGAATCCTTGGACTGGATTTGTTGCTGTCGCATTTAGCACTTTGACACATTTGGATCCACAGTATGCTAAATGAGGTTTACAACTGAAGGTTGGGTTGTGTCATATTTGTCTCAATACAGTGTTTGTCCACTTGAGTCTGCACACTGTTTTCTGTATTGTTCCTTACAGGAAGAAAAGTCCCCTGAAAAGAAGGAGGAAAAGAAAGAGGAGGACAAAAAAGAAGATGAACCCAAGAAGGAAGAGCCAGGTGAGAAGTCTGTTGTTTTGAGCAAGCACATCATTGGCAAATTCATCTTGCTTATGTGAAATAACTAGTCTCACTTATGGGAGCCATTTGATTTCAGTTGTTTAAAATAAGAACTATATCTTCCTACAGACAACAGTTTGAACTTTTCAGCAGTTGTCTTGTCCAACATCTTCATACACTTCTATTAGAAATCATAAAGAAATACATGCTAAACTGCACTTTTATGTTATTAGAATTGTACACTTTAATCAGAATTTATATAGCAGAGGAAATGTCTCATGCATATTCTGGAGCTGTACATCCCCCTCACATATTTTTAAGTGATTTTATTTTTACTGAATAAAAAGGTGAGAGGAGGTTATGTTACAGTAATAATAATAATAATAATAATAATAATAATAATAATAATAATACATTTTATTTATAAGCGCACTTTTCATTTGCATAAACAAAACTCAAAGTGCTACAGAGTAAAAACAATGAGCAAAATATACATTTAAAAAAATAAAATAAAAACATTTGATAGACAGACAAGACAACACTTTAAAATGGTTAAAGTGCAAAATGCTCTGTTAAAAAGATGCATTTTTAGGCGTGTTTTAAAAGCATCCACAGTCTGTGGTAATGCAAATGATCAGATTGAAAATGTTGAGGTGTCTCTACTTTTTGTCCTGTGCATGATCACCCATTTTGATATCAGTGTGCTGCTATATTTTTCTTCCAGCTCCAGCTCCTGCCCCAGCTGCCGCCGCTGCCCCAGCTGCCGCCCCAGCTGCTGCCCCAGCTGCCGCCCCAGCTGCTGCCCCAGCTGCCGCCCCAGCTGCTGCCCCAGCTGCTGCCACTGCCGCCCCAGCTGCCGCTCCAGCTGCTGCCCCAGCTGCTGCCACTGCCGCCCCAGCTGCCGCCGCTGCCCCAGCTGCTGACACCGCCGCCCCAGCTGCCGCCGCCGCCCCAGCCAATCCCGAGGGGGCTGAGGGGTAAGAATGCACCACTGGCTCATACAGGCTCCAGTCCCCTGCGACCCTGCAGAGGTTAAGTGGGTATATGTGATGGATGGACATATCAGTTCTGACATTTCAAGCTTTTGAAAGTTACTTTATGCTATACATTACAAGACTGTAATTCAGATTTTCTTTCAATGCAGATTTGAGAACACCATTGCTTTTTAGTCACAATCCCACATTTAGAATATAATTTCTTTATTATCATTGCACAAAGTACAACATCATCAAATGGGTTAGGGGTGAAACTAAAGAAATGAACAAAACACTCACACCTGCAGGAATGTTAGTGCAGATATTACTAGAGTACTGATACATGAGATTATAGAGAAGATATTTCTATTGGAACATTTTTTTTAAATCCATTAAAGAATGACATTTGGGTTTTTTTAATAATGTGCTTTATTGTAGTACAAATGTAAAGCTAGATGAGACTCTTAACGGTGATTAGTAGCCTAAGTATACAAATGAACTTGACAGGACTAAGAATATCGTGAGCCTGGAGCTTGAGCTCTGTTTATTTCAGGAACTCCTCATTTTTCCAGGTATCTGAGTATCAGCTTTATTTATCTGACTTTGTAGCAAACACAATTTACACAATTACAAAAACTTAAAGCATTATATTTCACTTCCCAAGCAAACATTTTGAACAAAAGTGCAGAAGGACAGATTACTCTGAGTGGTTGCAAGGTCTGCATAGCTGTACCTCCATTGCTTTAGCCTCACAATGAGCACAGGGACAGACGTGCTGTATGTGCAGTAACAGCAGCCATGTAACACTGACTTGCAGCATGTGACTCCGAGCAAAGTAGATTAGGAGATTAGTGGTATTTGTGACTGAGAACAATCAGGGGAGCGTTCACATGCAAGTTGGAAATGGTTCCAATTGATTTATTTCTTTGCAATTACAGCGATAATAACATGGATGTTCTTTTTAAAATGAGGTTTAGATGAAAGTGGATAGGAAATCCAACTTGTTTGCAGAGCTGATATAGGATTGTGTGTCCATTTGCTTTTTTTCTATCTCAGCAGAATAATACTCACAATAATAACATGAACTATACTTTCACAATTGCCACATTTATTGCCAACCTTTATCTTATCGCTAAATATTATTCTCCAGTTCAGCCACCCTCACTTCCTTCCTCTCTAAATGAAAGTCATCTTTTCTACACTATTCACTTTTCTTTGTTTCCCTTTTGCTTCCTGTTTTCAGTGAAGAGGCCCCTCCTTCTCCTCCTCCACCTGTTGTCTACTTCCGTTACACCGATGACATGCTCAGAAATGTGATCAAGACGCTAAGAGAGCGAAGAGAGACGCTCAAACAGAAAGCCATAGACCCTTACGCCACTTCGCCAGAACTCACCCCACCTGTCAGTACGTATGGACATACAAAGACAGAAAACAAATGTGTACATAATAACATGAAGAGATGAGTATTTCTGTTTCGTCTTTGTTCGGTTTAAAGTTATTTGACATCCATAAATGAATATCATCAATCCACTGAGTTAGGGAGTGTATGGGATCTAAGACGTAAGGGGAAAGGGATACGTACAGTTGTGAATCATCTGCATAATTATGATCATTTGTTTTGTGTTTCTGTGTGCGAGTGGGAGCATGTAGAAATGAAATGGTAGTGGTCCAAGAATCAAACCTTGAGGCACTCCACACAAAACACCCACTGTGCCTGAAGCAAAGTCTCCAGTGGACACAAAGAACAACCTTTTCTCTACATATGTTTTGAATCAGAGAGGCCGACCCATTTTTCGAACCTCTCCAGTAAAATGCTTTTGTCAACAGTGTCGAGAGCGGCACTGAGATCCAGCAGCACAAGAACAGCTGGTTTATTAGAGTCCGTAGATCGTTCACAACTTTGAGTGCAGTTTCTGTGCTATGGTGAGATGAAAAACCTGATTCAACTTTCTAGAGGGTTGTTTGATGTTAGATACTTATTAGGTTAAGAATAAACGGTTTTGCTGAGGAATGGTGTACCTGTAGTGAACAATACCTGTTGCATTGAGGTTGCTTTTCTTCAGAAGTGGTTTACTGATGGTTTGCTGTTTTAAGTTTTTCAAAATATAACTGAGCAGTTAACAATTTCTGATACCTGAGATACTTTAAAAATGTGGTAGGGAGCGGATCCAAGAAGCATGTGAAGGACCTGAGCTGCCGAACAATAGTCTTGATTTTTAAGGTCTATTCAGTCAAAGTTAGACATTTAGCACACAAACGTTTAACCTTTCGCCTCTCTCTTTGCCTGGTCAGCACCCATTCTGATGAAGGACGACTACATCAGATTGAAGGAGGAGGAGCGAATAGCAAAAGAAGAAGCCGATAAAAAGAAGGCAGAAGTGGCAGCCAAAAAGGCAGAGGAGAAGAAGAAAAAGGACGAGGAGAAAAGGCTGGAGGCCGAGACGAAAGCAGAGGAGGAGAGGCTGGCGAAGGAGGCCGCGAAGAAAGCCAGGATGCTGCCAGACATCAACTTCTCCTACTTCGACGTCCTCTTCAGTCCAATCGAGAATCAGATGGATACCATCCTGGGAAACACAATTGATCCTTTCACAGGTAGGTGAGGTGCACACGAGGAACAGTACAGAGGAGATCAATCAAACATAAACACACAAATGTGTTTGTCTTTCTCCCTCCAGATCGTCGGTATATTGCCTGGTTAGCCGTGGTGGCGGTGGCCATCAACTACAATTTTTGGTTTTGCACCGCTCGGTTGGCCTTCCCTTACCATAACGAAAGAGCCAACCTCTACTGGATACTTTTAGACATTCTTAGTGATGCAGTATATGTTATTGACATCTTGATTTGGCAGCCTCGACTGCAGTTTGTCAAAGCCGGAGACATTATTGTAAGTCACAAAGCATTATGAAGCATCACTTTTAGTAAAATGTGGCTTTAAGTGTTATAATAATAATAATATTCTTAAACCCAGCTGAACTGTAACACTGTGTGTAATTCCCCTGCAGAAAGACAGAGCGATGTCTAAAGTACATTATCGGCAATCACAGAGATTTAAGGTGAGACTGTAATGTTATGTCCACTGGTGGAAAGTAACATTTAGTACATTTACTCAAGTTCCTGAAATTTCCATTGTATGCCTCCTTTATACTTTCACTCGACTACATTTTGTAGGGTCATATCGTATTTTCACTACATTTATCTGACAGCTGTTCTCACTGTAAACCTATGATAACATTATAGAATAAACATTGTTCAGGATTAAACCAGTAGTTGGTTGCAACCTTTTTGACTTGTGACCTTATTAAAAAAACAGTGTTTGTTTGGGGCCGCGTGTCACATTTCAGATGTCCAATGAGTTTGGTTACATTTAATTAGAATAATTGTTAAACCCCGAGGTTGCTTTGATGCATCAGTACTATCTAATGTCATATATGCAATATATCAGTGCTTTTACTAAAGTTGAATTTTAAATGAAGGATTTTTACTTGTAATGGAGTATTTTTACAATGTTGTACTTTTTACTTAAGTAAATGATCTTGATACTTCTTCAACCACTGTGTATGTCTTTGCAAAGTAACTATTTTTTTGGGACTTATGGGGATTAAATCATGACATTTAACTAAATCTACCACTCACTGTAACCTCAAAGGAACAGAACATGTTGTGAAACGTAAAACAAAGTTTTTTAAATTCCTCTCATTTTAGACTGATGTCATCAGCGTCCTGCCGTTGGACCTTCTCTGCCTGCACTTTCAATTCTCCTCCATATACCGACTCAACCGCTTCATCAGGGTGAGTAGCGGACGGATCGTTTTTACTAATGATAGAAATAAATAAAAACAGAGAGAAATATATTTTTGTTTGAATAGGCTTCTTATTTCCTGTCCAGTCCCTCACCAGTTTGTTTCCTCGTGTGTTCTAGATCGAGTCCTTCTTTGAGTTTAGCGATCGACTTGAGAGCGTCATGGCCAAGGCTTACATCTGGAGGTAAATGCTATTTGCAACTAAATGACACTTATTCCACACACAGATCAGTTCAGTTCCATCTAACCCTTTTTGTACCACTCTCTTTCTAACGCAGAGTAATTCGCACCACAGGTTACCTGCTCTATGTTCTCCACCTCAACGCCTGTTTTTTCTATGTTGCCTCAATACACCAGGGTCTTGCGACGACCACATGGGTGTATGATGGAAATGGCACCGCGTATGTACTTTTCTTTGTCTCGTTGTTTGTGATGTTTATGATTATAGACGTTGGTGTTTCAACACCACAGAGACCTTTAGAAACAACGCTGATGGGAAAGTTCACAAAAGGATTAAACGTGCAATTCTCAAAGATCCCAAGCAATGTCATACAAACCCGTTATAGCAACAACCTAATCTGACCCAGTTTTGTTTAAGGAGGAAACATGTATAATTTGATGTTTATTGCCTTTGGACCTTTTGTATGTTTTACTTTGAATTCACTGTGTTGTTGAACAGAGAAAACATTATCATAAAGTCATTGAAGTGTCTTTTTATCTAAATGAAGATGTACCCTGGGCTTCCACAGGTACCTGCGTTGTTACTACTATGCAGTCCGCAGTCTGATCAACATCGGGGGTCTTCCAGAGCCTGTTACCGTCTTTGAGATTACCTTTCAGATGTGTAACTTTTTCATCGGCGTCTTTGTGTTCTCCAGTTTGATTGGACAGGTAGGAGGAAGTTTTATTCATAACGTTATCGTGTGACAACTATCATCATATTGCACGCAGTACCAAAAAGCTTTTCTTCACAATGTGTTCCAGTTCAACTCTCTCCATCTGTCTTTCCTTCTCTCAGATGAGAGACGTCATCGGAGCAGCAACAGCAGGTAAGACATATTACCGGGCCTCGATGGACGGCTGTGTTGACTACATGAACACCTACACGATCCCCAAGGAGGTGCAGAACAGAGTCCGGACCTGGTACAACTACACCTGGGCAGCTCAGGGCATGCTGGGTAAGTCTCTGGTTTAATGGTTTCGGACTCATATTAATGACAATAGATGCTTTTGATTCCAACTGTATGTTGAGATATGCATGTCCTCTCCAGATGAGTCTGAGCTGCTGGACAAGATGCCTCTGGTGATGAGAACTGCCATCGCTGTCGACATCAACCTGACAACCTTCCAGAAGATCGCCCTGTTTCAGGTGACTCAGCATTCACTGTGTCCTCTGGTCAGGACAATAACAAAGCCTCCCACATAATATCCCAAAACATAATTAAGACAGGAAAGAAAGTGACATTTTCATTTTAAATATGGAACTGAAGCATCTGCACAGAAAAAAAGCAACAAATTAGTTACTTTCTCTTCCAGGGCTGCGATCAGCAGATGTTGGTGGACATGTTGTTGAGGCTCAAGTCTATCGTCTATTTACCCGGAGACTTTGTTGTGAAGAAAGTGAGTGTGTGCATTTGTGTGTGTGTGTGTGTAAAGGATAAACGTTGGCGATCATCATGAAGCAAATGGGTGTGATGGTGATCCCGTCCTGTGCTCTCCTCCACAGGGGGACATCGGTAAAGAGATGTACATCATCAAAAGTGGAGCGGTGCAGGTGGTGGGAGGCCCCGACAACAGTATCGTGTTTGTCACTCTGAAGGCTGGATGTGTGTTTGGAGAAATCAGGTTAGTCTGTGCTTAGTTTCCTCTGTGACCACTACAACATACAAATCAACACATTTATCCTTCCACTTCTTATCATCCATGGCATGATAGTATCATGTGCATTTGTTTCAGTTAAATCAAGTGTAATATTTTTACCCTAGTTTTGTATAGTGCATGAAATTGACTGTTGTCTGTCCCTACTTTTCCCAAGACACCAATGTTATTTGAACTGGAAATGTTCTATATTTCTGCCTCTGTCCCTATCACAGTTTACTACAGTCTGCCAAAGATGGAGGAAACAGGCGCACAGCTAACGTGAAAGCGCACGGCTTTGCTAACCTTTTTGTCCTGGAGAAGAAAGACTTGTTTGATATCCTCATCCACTACCCAGAGTCTCAGAAAGTGTTGGCCAGGAAGGGCAAGTGAGTCATTCACAGTTTACCAAAGATGTTGTTTGTCAAGTTTGATAAGTAATTTATCAGCACCAACCTACAAAAACCTCATCAATGATTGTGTCTGTGTGTTTGAAGGCAACTGACCAAAGCCAAAGGACCTGCAGGTGCCAAAGGACCTGCGGGTGCCAAGGAGGACAAGCCGAAAGGTGGCTTTGCGTTTGCAACAAAACCAGAAACACCCAAGCTAATGAAACTCTTTGCCAAATTACGCAAAGGAAATGTGGCCAAGGTAAAGTCTCAGTGATGCAGCGTTCTTCATACAGAAATAACGGGGATACTTTGATTCCTTGTTGACAAATAGGCTATAAAGCAGGGGTGTCCAAACTATGGCCCGTGGGCCAACTGCGGCCCATGGTCCATTTTTAATTGGCCCGCAGCAAATTCTAAAAGTATAATGGAATACGGCCCAGATAGAAACTTGTGCTTGAATGTTTTGTACTTCTTAGTTCTAACACAGAAACACAGTTTTGACTTGTCAGCTGACTTAAAACATCAAGTGTCAGATAAAGCTTGTGCTTTAGATGTTTACTGATTGCATGTGATGAGAGCACAGATGCGACAGACACCGCACAGCTGTTAATTTCTTTTGCGGGGAGTTGACGATAACTTTTGCGTTACGGAAGAGCTGCTTGGTCTTAGGAGTCTAAAGGCCACAACATAATTCGAGCACGAGGGCTTTACCACAGAGAATTTCGAGCTTTCCTGTCTGATGTCGATGCTGAATACGGGGACGCACTCCACCGTTCTGATGTGCACTGGCTGAGTCTCGGCTCCGTGCTGCAGCGGTTTTATTCCCCGAGATCAGAAATGAACCCGTTTTTGAAAGAGGACAAACCTCTTCATGAGCTGAGAGAACCTCCATGTTTGGCAGACCTGGTTAGTTGATCTTACTCTCTCAACACTGAACAAGAGCCTACTGCGCACATGAAAGCATTCTGTGTGAAGCTCCGTCTCTTTGAGACACAACTACGCAACTTCAATGTTGCGCACTTCCCCTCTCAAATATGTGAGCAAACATGTTCTGTGAACTCTGAACAAAAGCAGATTGAGAACCAAAATGAGCGACAGCATCTCTGTGATGTCCTTCGTATCTCAAACACCAAACTTACTCCTGACCTGCAGCATCCTTCAGTCCAAAGCGCAGCATCACTGCTCCCACTGAGTGCAACGCTGTTCCCATTATAGGAGCGTTAAAACATATATTACACAGTATTCATGTTAATAAGCTCAATGTTTCAATACATTCAGTCAATTAAAGTTGATAACATTTTCTAACTAGTTGATGTGTTAACAAGCCCAATAACTTATTTGTTTAACAAGCTTGAGATACACAATATATTTAAGGCAATATACCTCACTTCCAGTGAGTGTCCCAGCCCTTCATATATCTTTCTGTATGTGGCCCTCAGTGAAAAAGGTTTGGACACCCCTGCTATAAAGTGATGAAATAACTGGTACCAAACTTACAGCAGACACACTGGAGCTTTTACTAAAGATGCAACATTGTCTTTTTCTTTTCAGACATAAGAGTGGGATGTGTGACGCTGCTGAGCTCTACCTCTTCAAATCTGTCGTCATCATTTTGTATATTTCACTTTCACTGGCTTCTGTAATTATAATCTAATCACCTTGTACACTTTTATAGTTTCCTTAAATTACATTTAAGATGATCAATCTGAAGGTTGAAGGAATACTTCACCACAATTATCATTTGTACATCTATTACTCGCTCCGTGTTATCTTGTGGATGAACCTTTGGTTTTCTAACATGCCTGAACGGTGAATGAGGAATCTAAAAACGGAGCAGTCTTGATAAATTGGAAGTATATGGGGGCTGCATCAAATCATCCATTTACAAACTCAAACAACTTGTCAAACACACCACTAAAATCGTACTATTTAAAACACTTCCGCATAAATAATACTCTGACAAGTAAGCCCAAGCCTTCATCGGGACATTTCTCCGTTTTTGTTATACTTCGTTCACCGTGCGTGCGAGTAAAACAAGTTTTCAAGAACTAAATGTAACACTGGCTGAAATATTGTGTAAAGTTTGTATATTGTCTGTAATTTTTCGAATAAAACAGTTGAGATGTTTACTACAAAATGTGTCCTCAGTGTTCTTACTATTAGTTCTTCCATACCTCAGGGTGCTGCCCCTCTGTAGTCAGTTTATACTCAGGTAGTTAGTCTGAACAGGTAAAGAGCTCCACCTACTGTTGGACATTACAATTAAAGGAAGATGTGCAAACATTAAGGCAAGAAAGCAGAGTTTGAAAGACACTAAGCCTGACAGAGAAATGGTTTATGTTTTTAAAATGTTTGTCTAATCTAAAGAGCTTCCAGAATGTGACAAACAGGAAAGATTTTCACAGCGCAGCGTTATTTGAATAATGATAACACCTGAGCAGCCTGAAGCTTTCGATAGACATTTTAAGTCCACTTTACAGATTAAAATGCACATAAAGCTAAAGAAACAGACAGCTAATTAAAAAAAATATATAAAAAAGCAATGTAAGATGAATCCTAACAAATAATACATTTGAAAAAAAAAAAAAAGCATATACACTGTTTTTTAACTTCCTGCTCATGCACAAAACTGCAATTGGACATTTTCTCTTAATACGCAAATAGCTATGAACTAACATGACTCAATGTGACCTTTTGTTTAGGATTGAGAACAGTTGAGAGAGAGAAGTCATCAACTGCTCTGGGATACTGGACGTTTTCAGCTCCTCGCAACTGTTTAATGAGTCTCTGTTCAAAGTCAGATCGTTGGGTCATGTGTTCTGCAGGATACTTGGCGGGTATAGTCCAGGCACTGGAAGTCTTTATCTCCTCAGCAGATGATTGTGAAGAACAGTCTTTAACTCTGGAGCTTCCAGAGGATCATCTGTCGGTCCTCTCCGCCTGTGATCACTGTGGAGCACAGCTCACTCATCCACATGGCTGTGACCGCACCTGTGCATACACATTCATTTCTGTAAGTACAAAGATTTCAAGTAGTCTGCCCCTTACTTAATGCACTGATCTTTATTGACCCTTTAGCATTATTACAAAAGGTTCACTTAAAATGCTGTAATGTTGTTACTCTATAAATGCAAACAAAACATGCACATAGACGTTTAAACAGGTGAGCTGTACCCGAGTGTGCAGGGATCCTCTGGGTGACAGTATTGCTGAGCAGGTCCCACAGCAGGAGGGCACCAGACTGCCCCCCACACAGCACAGAGTTCCCGTCCCAGCAGAAACACCTGGACCCACAGACATTAAATCCTTTTGACTTGCAGCGACAGGTGAATACATGGTTTCTTTTCAATGGCTTAGAGTTGTTAAGAGCTCACACACAAGCAAAGTCAAAGGTGGTCGGAATAAACATTTGACCACTAATTCAACACATGCAGAAAAAAATCAAATGTATAACAAATTCTCACTTAGAAAGCCAGAGTCATGTATAAGTAGCTTCAAAGGCTGTGATCTCTTGTGCAGATGTGATCTTACCTCTGCTCCTCCTCAGCTTTCACAGACGATATTACCATTCCTGTCTGGACGTCAATAACCTTCATACAGGAGTCAGCGCCCACACTGAGGACGTGTCGGCTATCTGAGGATGTACAAATCAGAGAGAAATACTTTATTCAGGGTGACTAAGTGTTAACTGTAAATGTTTTGCTTGAGGTCATTATGTATGACATACGATGACTGTCATAAGAAAATGTCATAAAAAGTCCTAACCAATAAAAACCAACCAGTCAAGTCGCAGTTTTCATCCATGTCTGTACAAAATGTCATAATTTTATCCCATTAGACATTCTTGTGATGTCAAAGTGACCTTAATTTGACCAACAAAATGTAGTCAGTTCATCATTCAGTGGATTATGAAAACATTCTCTCCCTGGGGTTCCTGAGATATCATGCTCATGCTTGGCTGTCCCCGGCGCGGAGGCAAAATATATGTCAAAAGAAATGTCGAAAAAATGTCAAAGTATGTTCTTTTCTTATTTCAGTACAAACCAACGCGACTCCACCACCCTCACATCCAGTGCACAAGGTTCCTTCGTTCCTTCAGAAGTCCCACTAATTCTCTTCACCATCAGTGTCTGGACTCCAGGGGGATATTCCTCTATGTATGGCATCACTACCCCCTTAAATATGACTCCACAACTCTAGCTTTATTGTGAACCATGTAATAAAAGTATCTGTCCACTCAAAATTAAGTCTCTCCTGATTGAAGAATAGTTTGCTAAGAAAATATATAAAATATGACAAATAAGTCATAGTATAGTACGTCGTGAGAATATCATTAAAAAAGTCATAGTATGTCGTAAAGATTTCCTACAAAAGGTCAAAGTATAGTACGTCATAACAATATAAAAAATGTCACAGTATTGTATGTCATAGAAATATTACAAAATAAATGTCAAAAAAAGGTCATGATATACTTTGTGCATAAAATATCATCACAGCTGGTGTTCTACATACCAGGACTAAAGGCCATGTGGTGGATGGTTCCAGTGTGGCAGTGGACCTGCTGATGTGTTGCGTAGCTGCTGGTGTCCCAGATGGTGACGGCTCCATCTTTACAGCCAGACACCAGCAGAGTACCCGCTGGATTCAGACCAATGGTATTCACCTTGACACGGGTGTAAGAGGTGTAGGTGGTTTTAAAGAGGAAAAAACATGTTTCTATTTTTCAGTGTTTAGTCTCAGACTCCACCACGTTCCATAACCTCTGTTTAAATGGCGTTAATTAAAATATAAACTTCTGCTTTAAATAGAGCGTTAGCGTCCACACTCACCCCAGCATCATGTTCCAACTCAGCTAGTAACTGAAACTGGGATCTCTTGTGACTCGATGAGCTATCAGAAGCGCACTGCCAGACCTGTCAAACAAAAAGGAACTGTCACCTCTCAATGAGACACAAACAGACCCCATTAACATAGTTCACAGTCCCTCAACTAGCCTGATAAATCCATGGTTTCTAATAATAGAATAGCATCACCTCATTAAAGTACTTTAGTCTTTACCTTGACGGTGGAATCCCAGGACGCCGTGTACAGCCGATCATCAAACCAACACATCTCACTGACAGCATCGTCATGACCCATCAGTGTGTCCTGCCGCCTGCCGTATGGGATGGAGTAGAAATAACTACGGGAAGAGAAACACGAGGGTCAGTGTGAAGCAATACAGATCATTCTGAAAATCATAAGTCCTTATAAACTATACATACACATTGTTGTCCCAGGAAGAACACACCACAGTTTTACCATCTGCCAGCATCAAACATGATGATAATGCCTGAAAAATAGCCAAGTTCATTGTTAAGAGAGAGCGCCGAATGATTAGAGACGGGGAAGTGGAAAGTAAATAAAGCTGCATACCATGTTCGAGAAGGACATGCTTCTCTGGAAGTCCTTCAACTCTTTGGAAAACATTTTAAGTGTTGAGTCTGGAATAAAGAGTGAGACAGCTGAGTGATACACAACAAACACTACAGCAACGTGCTCATTTCAGCTTCAACTGAACTGGAATCAGTGACTTTTGAACCCCTTACTGCTTCTGATGGGAAAACAAATTCAAACTTTTAGTTTTGTCATTCTCGTGTGAGATTCTTCCTGCGATGACATCACTTTGCACCATAATGGTAATGGTGGAACCCCAGAGGGCCACTAGAGGCAGGAGTGGCCATATTGTTGAGCACATATCAAATCACACCACACAATGTCACTAAGATTAATGCATTATGGAACAGGCTCAACACGCACTGCTCTGCGATACATTTAGATGATGATGGGTTATTGTTACTGGGTGAAATCTGTAACCATCAGAGTATCTCAGGTAGTAACACTATCCTGCAGCGTCAGCCTGTCCTTTGATCCTTTTTGCACCTTTATAATAATCGATATTCTTCTATTTATCAGTATATATTTTGTTTTTAGACCTTGGGATGTGGAGAAGATGGCTGCACCATCTCGAGTCACAGCGATGCCAGTCACAGCTCTGCACAAACAGAAAGACTCAGTTACACAAAAACAAAACACATGCATAAATATCCAGAAGGAAAATGTAGAGCGCAGGATGTACTTTGCTAAATTTACTCGTGTGACAGACATTAACACAAGTCAAAACAGACACATACAGTTAAAGGGGAGATGTTTGAGGAGTGCAATGTTTAGAAATGTGAGAAAACACTTTATTAAGTGCTCTACAGATTCTTTTTATCTTTTTCTAAAATAGAGGAAGTGGTTCTACAGCAGCCACCTGTCCTCTGCTGTTCCCCCACTACAGATGTTCTCACAATTCATTTGAATACGTTTCTATTCATTTTCTGCAGCTGCCTACCACCTTCTAGCTTTGCAAGCACTTCCTTATCTTTCTAGCTTTTATTTCAGTTACATGTAGACTGCATAGACTACATTACTGTAGCCAAAGAGATGCCTCCCGACTTACTCTTTATGGATCTTGTGGCTGGAGATGGGTTTCAGATTTCCAATGTTTGCCCAGGCTAACTTTCTGCTCTCCTCGGTCAGGTCTTCAAAGGACGATTCTTCACTCAGAGAGGCTGCAGAATAGATCAAAGGGATAACTGCAGTAAGAAGTAATGGGCAAAGATTACATTTGAATGTGTTACATGGTGGTGGATGCTGCTTATGTCAATGTACTTAATTAATTCACTGCAAATAAAATAAATCCGCAGTTATGAGTAGATTACTACATTATTTATGACTAATTTTTAATTCCCGTTAAAATTGGTAAAGGAATTATATGTCAGTTGAGAAAATAATGACCCCCCTTTTGTTTATAGGTTTAGAGCTTCAATTAAATATTTCACAGGTTGATTGTGAAAACAAGAATCATGCTACTAACTGTGATGACTCACTGAAATACAAAGTGCCTCCTAACTGCACAAAACAAAGTGCTGCATTCACAGACAACTCAGACCACTGGTCTTCTCTACGTCGAGCTGTGACTCAGCACCATTAGTCAGAATGACGGTTTAATATTATATTAAATATTATAACATGAACACACAGCAGGCTCGTTTACTATTGCTTTTTAACTGTCTCTGCAATTCTACCTGGAGAGAGTTCACTGACTGGGGAGTTGCTGCTGGGGCTTCGAGTTATGTTGTGAAACCTTGGGGTGATTCTCTGAGGGTGAGGGATGGTGAACAGCTGTTTGGGCGTCTGGCCGAACTCCAGGATCTGCGTCAGCATGGCGATTCTCTGGTCAGGATCCTCGATGCTGCTCAGAGAAATGGAAAGTTAATTCCACAAAGAAATGTGAAATATCTTTAATAGTCATTTGTGAGTCGTTTTCTTTGATACCTATCGCAGTCGATGCCTCCTTCATAGGTCAGTGGGTGAAACACTGAAAGACAATGAGATAAATATGAGTCTTTGTCCAGGTTTGCAGAGTTTGATGTTAAACAAAAACAGTTATTTTACCATTATGGGCTGCGAGAGCTTCACTGCCTCTCTGTTTAAAGCCAAACACCAGGTCAATCCACTCATGAAGGTGCTCCGACACGTACTGACTCTCCAGTGCCGTCTTGTGCTTTTGAAGAAAGTCACTGGTATCTGGAGTCATGGTACACGGGACACAGCAAACATGAAGCAGCACAGGACTGAAAGTTACGGTAATGTTGTTAAAAGAACATTGTGTTGTCAGGTGGCGTCCAACAGAGATTACATGCATACCATGACCACATGAGAGGAAGTTACCTGAGGCCCACGGTGGGACAACAACATCCCCGACTAAGCTTCCGTTCTGCCTTCTGCCCAAACCAAGACTCCGTTTGTTTTCAAGAAAGCTGCAGTCATTCCCATAAAACTCTGGAATCAACTGCGTCACAGGAAAGACATTCATACAAAGCAAAGCAGTCATAAAACACATTCTTCAACAGAAACCAATTAAGACACTCAGAATACTAAATTAGCAGACTATTTATTTATTTATTTATTATTTTTATATATATATATATATATATATATATATATATATATATATATATATATATATATATATATATATATATATATATATATATATATATATATATATATATATATATATATATATATATATATATATATATATATATATATATATATATATATATATATATATCTGATTTCACACCCATCACCATGAACATGTTGGTGAACAAAGCACTGAACATCTTATAGACACTTCTAGGTAAAGGTTTGTTAAATATGACAGCAGTTACTAACTGACATGTACATATCTTACCTCTTTGAAGTCAGTTGCCCCCTCTAAGCAGTTCTTCCATGTATCACCTATGCTGTAAGAAATCAATGCAGGTCAGTAAATACCAACGTGCAAAATAATACTATATTCAATCATAAGTCCTTTATGCAATACTGTGTTATAATTTAAAGATTACATTTAAATACAACACTTTTAGAAGAAAAACAAACATGTAAAGTATCAAGAAATATCTTCGTGTTAAAGTGTCCGTCACTATTTCAACACCAACACATGAGAGAAACTGATTTGGGATTGATGACATCATACATTTAATGGTTCATCAACATTGACGTAGAAATAAAGTACCTATTAAACATGCGATCTGCATGGTCATAGCGGCCATTCTGGAGACACAGCATGTGCTCTGGAGCTGCAGACAAGACAATAAGCATCAACAAAATATTACCTTCATTTTCAGTTGGAGCAAAGACGGCGGCTACGTATTAACAGACAGTGTAACTAGTCTCTAGATTACTGCAGGAGAACATGTTAACAGCTGCTGTGAAAGAGGCTCCACAGAAATTAAAAAAGGAAATCAAGACAATGTGATAATTATTATATTATTGTTAATGTATCTTCTGTAGGTTTTGGACGACATGGTTTGTCTACAGGCTGAAACTATGTCAGTCATACTGAGGTTGACCAAATGGCTCCAAGATGAATTATAATATTTAATAGTATTAAATCTAAAACATGTTCATGTTGTAGTTTTTAAAGGTAAGTTTTGGATGTAAAAATAAGAATTTGAGAACCTCAACCTATAACAGAGACAGTATTCTTACAGTACAGACGAGTATAAAGATAAACACCCTCAATGTGCTGCCGTGCGTACTCTGCTCTCATACACGCTGTAGCTTTAATGATGGAAGTGTGCGACATACCGACTCTGACCAGGTAGAAGAGGACGTAGCCTGGAGAGGAGTAGTGACTGCCGAACATGAAGCGAGGTTCAGGCATGCCTCTGTAGCGAGCCTGTGAACAAGACAACTCTGTGTTTACTGATCCTGAAGAGTGAGTTCACAAAAGGATTGCACAGATCCTGTGGCCAACAAACCTGAACAAATAAGACAAGAAAAAACTGTGTTTGCGGCTGCAAAGTAAATACGAAATACACCCCTAACTGTGCTGCCAAGAAAGTTGCCTCAGTGTACTCTTGCTATTTGCATGTATTTACATCAGGTGATATGCACACATATGCAGCTAAACTGGCCTCCTAAGCAAATGAGCCTCATTGCAAAAACAGTCCAAATTCACAAAGCTAAGTGTTAATATCCACACACACTGACAGCGTCTTTAGAGAGTTGGTGGCAGAACATTCTTTGTGAATTTGCACATCACAGTACAAAAGCAATATGTAGCAATCATACAACTACAGAGTCTCACCAGCAGTCGGTCTAGCCGCTCTTTGTTTAAGGCTCCCACAGGTTTGCTCAGGTCCCTGAACGTGGCAGCATTTGTCATATCTGTGAAATAGGAGAAGTTCTGACTATTAGCTACTGATGCAAGTTTAATACATCCGACTATAGCCCAATATCAACATCAGTTATGAGAACAACTGGATGATAAGTACAAATTGATCTGTGTGTATTTCTCTGCTGTTGACCCACCCAACTGCGCGCTGGTGTAGTCAGCGATTACCCAGGGGAAGACGGGATACTGGGAGAGGTCATTGCAGCTGCGGTCAGCCAGGTTGTTGAGGTGAAGAAGATACTGGTAGTTGCTCAGATGGCCGCGCTGCCACTGCAGCATGTAACTCTCTGCTGTGTGCTCCGTTATGTGGTTCTCTGAGCAAGGAGGAAATTAAGTATTCATGTGTTATGGGGTTTCACAAATAATGGTTTGCAAAGGCCAATGCCAAAACATGTTGGCCAATGCTGACAGCTGATCCTCATGTAAGCCATCACAGGAGTGTGAATCCTTCCTCTGAAAGCATGGTTACATCATTGTATATTTGTTTTTAGTGACTATTTGAAGGCCAGTAGAGTTGACATGAAAGCTGTTTTATTACACAAGTCTGCAAAGGGTGCACAGGGAAACTAACTTCCATCCATAAAACTGCAATACGTTTGAGCTTATAGTTTTTAAAGACACAAGAGTGTTCAGGAACTGGAGACACTGCGTCACAGAGTTTCCTCACCCAGGAAAGTAGCGATGTAGTAGTAGATTTCATCTCTGTCAGCCGTGTTGTAAAACTTCAGGTAGATGTCAGAGCAGAAATCATTCTCAGTACAGAACACCTCGAGACCCTGGGGGAGGAGAGACATGCACACAAACTTATTTTTATTATTTGAGCGTCATTGATGACATTATTATTTAATTACCAACTCTTACTCGTTGTACTCACCAGGGGTCTGAGACCATGTCGTCTTTTGTAGATTCTCCTGACTCTGTGGAGTTGGATTTGAGTCACATGTTCCTGAAATGACAAGTCATATAAACATGATATTAGTACCTCAGCTCAATAACAGAACTCAGCATGTCCACTCAGATGTGGCGGCTCACCGGATATCCATTGAGAGGCTGGAAGTAGAGGCTTTCATCCGTGATGCAGATGTGGCCCGGATTGGACACCAGAGGCGTGACCCTCTCCACCGCACACTCCATGTGAGGCTTCTCAGCGACACTCTGAAAGCTTTACATCACAACATTGTTTCATCCAGCTGCATACTCCAACTGACATTATTAATACTAGAACTGTTTTAATCATTACATACGTGTGTGTGGTGTAACAGACAGTGAAATGTGAATCAAAGTGTTAAAGTGAACATACCAGTTTTTGTCAAAAGATGACCTCGCCAGTCGTGATTGTAAATTGGCTGCAATCTATAAATACACAAGAACTGTGCGTTTGATCCCCGATGATTATATGATGGACACCATCAGTTAACAATTAGAGAAAGACTCGTGCACTGAAGGAAGGAAGATTATGTGGAATAAAGTACAAGAAGCAGAAGGGATCATTCGTGCTTTTAATTCTCATCATTTCATCATGTTTCAGACTTGAGACGCCCCCCGTGTGGTTGAACTTTAAGTATTGATTGACTCACCATAGCAGTCTGGTCTCCGAGCTTTTCCAGACAGGACGCCCTGTGGAGCTGCAAAATGTACCAGAGTCGAAATGAGCAGAGCAACACCAGCACATACCAGAGCAGCAAAAATCCAATTTCATGTGAGCCACTATCGTTGGGGAGAAGCTACGTACCTGCAGTAACGTTTGAACCACATCTTCTGTTTTACTCCAGCCTTCCAACTGAAAAGTCACTTTCTTTTCCCCCTGTCAAAAATGAGAAGTTTAAGCATTTCATTTATTATTGAATTGCCATAAAATATATCTTAATCAGTAAGGACAGACACTTTTTGACGCCAGCTTGCCACCTCTGCACAAAGCATTTTATATCCATTTATTTAATATTGATTCAGTTCTCACAGTCAAGTATAGCAGATTGTGCACGTGCAAACCAAAGATAAATGTCTGCCTCTTGCATGCAATAGGAAGACAATAAAGCATTTTGTGAAATGCTGTGGTTTGAGTGTGAGAATCAGCCCGACAACAGAACTTGTGCAATAAAGACTCAACCTTGTCGTTTTCAAATGTCTCACATCCACATTTTATCTGAGGCTTCGATAACTCATGCGTGACTGTATTGTGTGCGTTTGACACACTATTTAAACTCAACAGGACCTTTACCCTTTTCAAGCTGAGACCATTAAAGCCAGACTAGAACATGATGAATGCACAGACTTCCACATTTGTATGAATATGTTTTCATACTACAGACAAACATAAAGCGCTCAGTCGAGTCTTTGCAAACAGCTTCTGGCTCCTCAACATCAGAGGAGAACCCCGACGAGGTTCGGTCTACTCACCCTTTCATTTCTGTAAGGTGCTATGACATTACTCTCTTTGATGTAAATAGCCTGAAATTAAAGAGAAAATGATTTTGAAAAGCTGTCACGACAAATAATACACAACAGAAACAACTCACAGTAATACAACATAACAACATGCTATTCCCTGATGACCCACCTGTGCACATGAAATAGAGATGACAGATGGTCTCGGCCTGTGAGGAAAACACAAGTTAAAATATGAGGAAAGTCAACGTAGTTCATTTCTTTACTTACGTTACTTTATTTTAGGGAAAGCTTCCAACTAAAACTTAATTACAAATTAAAACACTGAAATTAAATTTGGGGATTTTGCTCAACACAGAATAACCAACATTAAATATGTTCCAAACATAACTATCTGAGTCTGTCACCCACAAACCACGAGCACCGTTTGTTTTACATGAGAAGATATATAAAGCTCAAGTATTTATAGATGTTGCTTTCAAAATGTGTTTCCAAGTAAAGCTTAACATTTGTATGTCCTGAAGTTACCAATCCAGTTCGACAAACTGAACAAACATCAGTGTGTCAACTGAGCTACGGAAGAAACATCCTCACTCTTTGGAAGGGAGGTTCCGTCTCTCCACAAACTCGATCTTCTTACAGTCTCGAAGAAGAATCTGCAGGGAGAGAGACAAATAATTATGTATTTACAAGGATCTGTTTATTATATCCAGTGTAAAACAGACACACACTGAACAATATAACATCAATGCAAACCTTTAGAATTGGCTCTGCAACATCCTCTGGATCAAATATGACAGATCTGGAACAGACCTTGAGTGAGCCTCTGACTTTTCTGGAAGAGAACATGGCTAATGTTAGCTTGTAATGTTTCACACACTCCACCTGCTTTGATATGACAATAACATTTAAATTGTCTGAATAACTTGTTCTGAGAGGCTTGTAACTTTCTTTAGTTTGCGCAAGACTTCAGAACAGAATAAGATGATGTTTGAACAGCTGCTCCTTACAGGCCAGCACAACCGCCACAAGCTTTAAAGACTTCCTCTAAACACCAGTAGCTGCAAACCCTTGATAAATACAATAAAGTGCTACAAGCATGTCGGAGGGTTTACAACTTATTCTGTTTTTTTTACACACTATTGGGGTTTGGCATCACAGCTTTGGTGATCAGATAAAAGAAACTGGTGAACCCATGCCGCTATTCAGAGAAACCACATTCATATAGTCACATCTACGTCACATATAGGTGACGAATGTTACTTGTTGTAGACACATAGCACATTCTTTAACAATCTAAATTACCTCTCCTTGTTTGAACTTGTTGTCACATGGTATGCAGTGTGCTGTTCAAAATAATATTCCTCCAAATCCAGCAACAGGAGTGAAAATCTAGAGGAAAACAAGAGAAGAGTGTGAGATAACATGAGACTCCTGTAACATGGCAGCTGCAGTGTTAATCTACCACTCAAATAAAAATGCAGGATTTCACATCCACAATTACCAGAAATCCCAAATGTTCAAGTTGTTCCCACTGGACAAACAACAATGTTTAAATTAGTGATGCACCAATCTGAGTAGTATCGGTGTCGATACTGACCATATTCACCAGATTTGGTATTTGCCACTGATCCACATTAAAGGGAAATTCCAATATTTTTCCACTTTGGTCTTATTCTCAAATGGGTGGTGCTAACTTTGCACTTGCCACCTTTGT
This sequence comes from Cottoperca gobio, assembly GCF_900634415.1. Lineage (NCBI taxonomy): Eukaryota > Metazoa > Chordata > Actinopteri > Perciformes > Bovichtidae > Cottoperca > Cottoperca gobio. Next base: position 12,746,404 of record NC_041374.1, read on the forward strand.
AATAGGCATTGGGAAATACCACTCAGGTTTAATCACATGTAAACAAACAGGTGTGTGCAGATTAGCTGTTTAGTTAGCCGCCATGTTGCCCAGGAACTAGATCCTTATGAAGTTAGCTACAACAGGTTATTTGATTCCAGATTCTATGAATATACAAACATTTTTCATTTTAAAAGTTAAAACTGCAAAGATGTCTCCTAGTTCATTGAAAATAATGTTCTTTAAAATATGTGCTGGGAACTTAATGCTTCCACGTCTCATTTCTAAAATTGCATATTGGACCTTTTAGCTTCCAAATGTAATGTCACAAAAGCATGCTTGTACGGACACGCTTGGTCCAGAGAAACATTCAAGAGAAGTGACAATAAAGCACATTTTTGAGTGAAGGTTTATTTGAAAAATGTTAGGGAGCTTTTGATATAGACCTGAAGTTTCCTTTAAATATAGTTTATTTGACAATGTCATTATAAAATGCAGTGTCTTCCCTATCAGCTATTCATTCAGCAACAGCCACAGCAATCCCTGGCCTCATATGACCTCCATAAAAATAAAATATTCTCACGAGTTCCGGACTGCGAAGTTTACAGATGTTAAATTTGAGTTGAGGTTTCGGAATCAAGGAGAGAAACGTGAATCATGTGAAGTCATAGAGGAGATTTCTACATTGCAATGGACATTTTAACAACTGGTCTGCAAACAAACCGCACTTGAGTCCTCAATTCTTCTTCCAGGCAAAGTGCAGCCCTGTCACACCGCACTGAGTAACTTCAGTCTGGAAATATAATGCCTCACTTAAGGACAGAGCCACGTGGAACACCATTTAAAAGCTTTTAAGAGATGAATCTTCTGGTACATTTGGAACATATATAGGCTATAACTCACCAAGGACTTATTCAATAGGATATTACTTTTTCCATTTGTGCACAATGGCCACTATATGCTCCATTATGCACTTTGTTTGATATATTGCTCTGTGGGGAGACTCGGATCAGTTGTACGTGGATATTGTTGCTCCCGTTAGGTCAGATATAGCCTCATGAGGATGCATCTTTAAGGTTATAGAAAGTCACACCAGGATTTAAAATAGGTTGTACGTGTTCAAATGGAGAAGACATTGGACATATAACGATTTGCTATGAATAGACATGTAATTCATTGCGTTATCAATAGCACACAGACTAAATTACTGCTCCTCGCCGAGGCCATTCATTGTGCCTTCAATAATAAGAGTGCATCACACAGCTGACAGTGAAGCTCTCATTAGCTGAGTGGCCCAGCCTGACGGTATAATGGGATTCATCCACAGTCACTGCAACTGCGGAGCTCGCCCAAAAGCCACAGAATGACCTCCACTATCTGAAATAATGTCACGTCAACAGCAGGAGAAGCAGCACAAACCTTTCTTTAGTTCGTTCTTGAGTCTTTAAAAAAGCCATGACTGCACACCATCCTCCTAAGAACTGAAGAAGCACCGACCAGACACAGTCTGTTCACATCTCTGTAAACACGGAAACTTGCTGGACCCCACGTGACTGCCCCTGAGACAAACGATACCGTTACAAAAGAAAGACGAGGGTTCACTCTGACTCTTTTTTGGGATACCATAACTACCTAACAAAATGTAACATTATTTTAGCAAAAACAAAATGACATGATAGTATTTTTTAGAAGTTTTTAAGAAACGGCAGAATGCTTTTTGCCTAAATGTATGTGTTATGTAGGCCTATCAAAAATACATCATGATTGTATGTTTGATGAATGTTTTGAAAGGTGTTGCAGTGTATTGAGGGACTGTAACTACTAAATCTAAATACCCAGTCATATGTTCATCTATAGGACATGTACATGTTTGTAGGCCAAATGTGCCAGTTTCATCCATGTTTTTCATTTTAGGTTTTTATTTGTATTTATTTGTTTATTGAGGGATGTTATTTTCACAATATAAGTGCAAAAAAAAGCCAAAGAGGAAAGCCACACCTTCAAGGGGCACTCCAGTGATTTAGCATTGCACTTCTGTAAAGTTCTTGGACTCATGAGGGATGGATTAAAAACTAATAATAATACAAGAAGTTTGAGATATCCTGACTTTTTTTGTTTTTTTACTTCTAAGAGTATAGACTACATTTAAGAAGCAGTTTCTCTTTCTGAAGTAGGGCTGCAACTGATAATTATTACCTTGTTTTATAAACTTGTATAAACTTGTTTTGTCCAACCTTGAGTTTGGTGGTTGGCCATCTTGTTTTTTTAGAACCAGAAGTGACACGAGAGGGTGGAGCAAAGTACAACTGAACACTGTAAAATACATTTTAGGTGACCAAAATGTAACAATTAACATCCAACAGCTGAAAACACACTGTAAAAGAGACACGAACAACACCCAAACCAGACAATGCTGTAGTAGCGACCTGCCGTAGTAGCGAATTGTCTATTTTACTCTAAATGGGACCCTAATATAAACTTATTAGAAATGTGCTTACTGAAGTAATATATTAAGTGAGAGGTCATTTTCTCATAGACTTCTATAAAATCTGACTTCTTTTTGAAACCAGATGCCTGCTGGCCATCAGAAATACTACAAGTTTAATATGATTACACTAAATTGATATAAAAGCAACCCATAATAATTCCTTACATTTGAGAATGTGTGAACAACAAATTATGCATATTTGGAACTCAACGATTCATTGATTGTAAGGCCACCAAAATATTTGATGACAGTGATCTGTTTTTCCTTCGTATACACTCAATACTTAATACATATTGGTGTATTTACTTTCATACCGAAATGCCCTGCAGAAAATGAGAAACGACGCGTGTATTAAACTGCGTGACGAACATTGAACAGTTGGTGATCACCTCAAGTATCGACGATCTTTGACTCACAACGTCTTGACGTGTCATCGCGGGCAGTGAGGGAAGTTTCCGATCTTGAAATCTTTAGTTTTAAACAGGCTAAATCTCCTTTGGTATCATTTGTTGGTGAGGAATCATGTCCCCGCTGCAGTTTATCGGCAGGTCAACATGCAGTGGAGAAGACACATCACTGGCCTCGCTTTTAGTATCGTTTTCGTTGTATCATATTTCACGAATAAGGTGAGTGTGAGACGATGTGGCGTTAATAATAATAATAATAATAATAATAATAATAATAATAATAATAATAATAATAATACATTAGATTTGTATAGCGCTTTTCTAGAAACTCAAAGACGCTTAATTAAGTCCAAATAAAAACTACATTATTTCTCAGCTGAGTTTAAAAGAACAATACTATGTGACTTTTATCCATCTATTTCATTCACAACCAGTACACTAGATACATTTATGTTGCTGAATACAAGCGATTATTGTAAATTTAACGTGTAGAGAACGTGACTTATTCCTGTGAAATATTATTATATAATAATATTGTGGCAATGTAACCCTCATCATCAGTAATAACCATAAAGTGAACATCATTTATGACCCTTCTGTAAATGGCTGTTACAAATAAGACATGGACGTGACACATCAAAGCAACTAACTAACGTTAACTAATAACTATGAACCCACACTAATCTCTTATTTTGGTGGAAAACATATGCAGGAAATGAAGTTGTAAAAATGACACGTTGTAGGATCGACAACATGCAGAACCGAAGAGTGAATCCCACCAACGATATATATTCAGAGTTGTGTTATAGCATTTGCAGATACTTATGGACACACTAAATTGGCAGAATTATGAAGGAGGTTTGGTGGCAGTGGTGGAGCGTGCCCTGGTGTCACAATGATACGTTGTTAAAGTTACCACACTGGTTTCCTTTTGATAAACCCTTGACCTGAATTATATCTCTCTTTTTTTTCAGTTCGTCCTGTCAGTGTTAAAATTCACATATCCAACCTTATTTCAAGGGTGAGTTGTAGCTGAATGCAAATACTTTATGTGGAACCTCTTCATGTTTTATCTTTTCATGCTGATTGCAAAGTGTGCATGCACTTAAAAAGTGTAACAAATAATGTAACTTGTCAAAATGCCAAATGTTAGCATTTTAAAATTCTTAAAAATGTGTAAAAAAAATGCTTGTATAATTTAAATCTGCATCTTGAGTAAAATGGCCTAAACATGAATAAATAAATAAAACCAGCTGTGTATGATTTTCAGATGGCAAACATTTATCGGGGCTGTCCTGCTTTTACTCTCCGGCAAGTTTGGATGGGTGGAAATGAGCCGCATCACCGGGTACTTTTTAAAGGATTCATACTTCAGCGTTTTATAGCGACTGCCAATGAGCACATGTTTCAATAAGAGCGTGATATGTTACAGATCAGCAGCTCTTTCCTGGCTTCCAGGCTCTCTCCTGTTTGTGGGAAACATATACGCTGGTTCCAGGGCCTTATCACGCATAGTATGTCACATAACCTACCACATGTAGATGTATCTTTTCAATTATACTCGATTGTTGCCTCAGCATATGCATGTGGGAGATATCTGAAATCCTTTTCTTTCTCTGTCCAGGACATTCCTTTTTTCTTCACTCTTCAGAACTCCTCCCATGTAGTTACTTACATAATCTTGAAGGTTGTCCACAGAGAGGTAAGTGGCGAAGGGGAATATATACTATTATGTGCTGTACACTACTTCCCTTTTTACTCCCACGTCCTATTGATTGGAAGAAAATTAAGCTCAAAGGCGGCAAACCCACCACTGCTTTAAGACCTTGGCCACACGCTCTATATTGTCCAAGCTAGAAGCAACTCAATAGACTTTATTGGCATGAATGTAACAGGGACAGAGGGTGTGTGTGTGTGTGTGTGCTGTTGGCTTGTGTGTATTATCACCACTATGACATATCTTACTCTGTGATATGTGCATTGATCTCTTTTTATCGACAGAAGACACAATGGCTGACATTTATCAGGTTTGTGTTTTCCTCTTTTTTCTTCAATCGAGCAGTAGAGCGGTAAGTTGTATACTGGAATACAACTGTTTTTCATATGGAGAGTACACAAGGGTTAAGGACATGGGATAACATAATCGTAATAATACTGGTGGTGATGTTTATGGAGGTAATACATAAACCTGAAAGGCAATTTTCTAGTTCTGGATGAATAATCTTTAAATGTACTTCTTCTTGTAGTGTTTGCTTCATGCTGCTCTCAGCCATCAACCTCCCCCTCTATGATCCTCAGGTAATAATTCTTTATCGTCACATGGTGGGTGTATTATTAGAACATTATAATGTCTACATTGGAGGAAGAATACAAGTGTTTGTGGGTCTTATGCTACAACAAATCTACTGTTTGCTCATTTTGCAGTTTGACTTCAGTGGTTACCTTTGGGCTGTTGGTCATCTGCTCTGTGTTGGTAAGTCTAACGTACAGAGATGCTTCACTGTCAACTGTAATTTCCCAGGAGTTACATAAACAGAAGAATAGCAGCCCAAGGTTTGAGCCTTGCGGGACACCACAGATAATTGAAAGAATCGTAATAATCCATAGAAGCCGAGAGTGAAAGAATATCATGTAATCTTTCAGGTGCATACAGAGTGTTTCAAGTTCACTACAAATCCAGTAATTTGAGGTAAGTGGAAGCACAACAATGTGTAATTGAAGAAAACATATTAACACTTTGCTTGAAAGTGATTCTGATTTGTGCTTCATCTAACACGACATGCTGTTTGTCAGCTTGAGTTTTTAACCCCTCAGCTGATGGAAGTGCTTTACTGTTTCACATGTATTCACACACACTTCAACGTTCACTCAACACTCCTGTGTTTTCATTGCAGTGACCTTGAACAACAGTGCATTAACTACTTGTTCAGGTAAGAATGAATCGGGACATAAGCCGGTGAAATTTAAGGAGAAAAGGTCTTAAAATTCAACTTTTTGAAAACAATTATTTCTGACTCCATAGCTGTAGACCTATATTCATTTAATGATTTACTTAAGATCTTAATATATCTAAGACACCATTAAGATCAATCATAAGAGTGGAGCTTCAGGTACGATCAGTAACTAACAGCTTGTCCTGTCTTAACATAACAGTGTTCTGCTGTTGGCCATCGCCGCTCACCCAACAGGTATGAATGACTGAGCAGATGTTGCATATTTCTTATGTTGGTAAATGTTAAGATAGAAATAGCAAAAACCCAAAGTAGATTATGTTTCTAGAATTGTTACGTTATTACTGTATTGCTTGGTAGAGCGAAGAATACGATATCTACATTTGTGCAGAGCGAACAGATCTTTGTCCCTCTGTAGGAGACCTCATGGCTGCCATGCAGTTCCCCTCCCTTCAGTCCCACACCTTTCACTGTGGCTGCTGTGCCAGGTGAGAGCGTTGACTGCATGGACAGTGTTGTTGTAACCACTGTATATTATAGAGCTGTCATTGTGAACATCAGCTGAGCCAAATAATCTAGCTAGTGTGTGAGACGCTAGTATAGAATATATTACTGTGTCAAAACAGAACATGCTTTAGGTGCCAGTTTCCAGTTGACACAGAGCCCAGACTGTCAACCTTGTGGGAGAAGTGCACAACAACATGACAAGTATTTATAACATGTGGCTGCCTACAGATACGGTTATAAGTAGATCTGGGTTAGCAAGTCCTGCTCTAAATCTACAAAGTACTTCCATCAGCCATTACCCTTTAAACATTTTCATTTATGTTAGATATTCCTACACCTCTTTTCAAATGATGTGTATAAACATATTTTGGAGCATAACTGACCTCGGTCTCACTTCACAGTGCTCTGCTGGGTTTCTTGTTGCTGTTGGCCACAGTCAAACTAAAGAGCGGGTTGTCCCTCGAGCACTTTGAGGTCTGGATCTTCTTGTCTAAGGTGATTATATATCATATTTCTTTACTTTGTTCCCCCTCCAATTAAGGTTAAATAGTATCGTATGGTTGCATTGGTAGACTGGTACACTTCACAGCATCATAATTCACACCGTGAAATGCATACAGATTATTTTGCTCCTCTTTCCTTCCAGATCACTGCCATGTCCCTCTCCCCGTTTGTTTTCTACATGGACATTAATGCTCCATCTCTTATTTGGTAAGCTCCTCACCTGCTTATTTTAAATACTGAAATGTGCAGATGGGTTATAATGAAACCATTAATACATTATTTTGCTGTTTGGTTACAGTGTGGTCGTCAGTCACGCTGGAGAAGCCCTGCTGGTGTATTCTCAGAGAGACTCTCAGTTGTAGCTCAACTCTCCAGATTAACCAACAAACTCTTTTCTAGAACATGTATACTATTTTTGCACATTATTTTTGTAATTTCTTATCTATGCGCTGACAATCTGCAGACCAAATAAATGATCTTTGAGTACATATATTGTCCTTGCTGTGTGCTCTAATTTAGCAAACGGTGACGTCTGTGATCCCATTAGATCACAGAGAATGAAGAGCTGCAGCTTGTTGAGGAGAAGCAAAGCGGATCACTCCATATACATATAGTCATTTTTATTTATCTCAATGTACCCAAAGCATACTCACTCACCATCTAGAAAATCTAGCAAAAACACAAGCCAGTAAAACATTCTTAATAAGACGACGCCTCCTCCTATAAAGAAAAACATGCTTTTCTTTTTTAGCTCTCTTGCTGGCTTTGCTTCTGGGAGAATAAAGCATTATATGGTTGTCTTCTCCGAGTACGAGCCTGGGGATCCTTCTCTTCCCTGATATAACCTATAAAAAGGAAATGATGTCTCAGAAATGTATTTTATTATGGGATGCTTTAACATTGGAGAAATTGTAAGAATTACATTTCATTGATCGCTGCAGGGAAATATGTTGAATATTCTGCAAAGGCTCCAACCACCACTGGAGAGTTGGACTAAAAAGCAAAAATTGTTGAATTACCTCTTTCGATGCATGTTTGAGTTGATGGGAATCCAACTTCCCAGAAGTTTTCAGGAGTACAAGGAGGAATGTACAGAAATCGGTGCCTTGAGCATGCAGACAGCTTCTTCTCCTTTTCGTCTTCAGGGAGATGGGCGTAATACTGTTGGAAATTAACATCTTTAAAATAGGATCAGTGATAAAACATGTTAGTGTTTCTCAGCTGACGATCAAAATACTTACAATTTCACATTCCTTGCAGGTCGTGCCCTTCAGTTTTCTTCTCTCGTCTTTCTTGCGAACCACAGCCATGTGTGCAAATGTTGGCCGTCTAAAGATTGTGGGGAATTGACAACGTCTGTTAGACTGGAATCTATCTTATGAAGTCTGCACATTTCTGCATAAAACACCCCAAAGACAACAACATTGAACCTCGTGACTGTAAGGCTGGTGGAGTGTTTCTTACTGTGCTTTGTGCCTGTTACTTTGGCTCATAGTGTTTTCATGAGGATCTTGGGGAAAAAACCATGAACACAAAGTCAAATTTAAGAACTGGCATTCAATGTCAAACAGAAATACTGGTCAAATCATATGATGACAAACACGTTTTCTCCAAATCTAAAAGCCTACCATCATTCTCCTCTTCTTCTCCTGCTTCTCCTTCATCCCCAGCACCACAGGGCTGGCTCTGGCCTACGTGTGAATTGTTAAAAGACTTGTATTCTCCGTAAGCTGTCGTGTCAAACATCATATCCAAACTGTCGTTTGCCTTCCCGCCTAGTCCTGGAAAAGCAGACAGATATGTTATTAATATTTTCATTACAGTACATTTGACAAAATGCTATTAATTGCTGCAGATGAGACCTGTCAGCTGTCAATCAAAATATTTCAGTAAGTATTATAAAAGTTATGGTTTGTATTCACCAGACACACTGTTCCTTTTGTCCTGGACCTTTTCTCCCCAACACTGGAGTAAACTGTGACTGACCCAAGTGCGGTCGGTGTCTGCCAAATCTCCAGGGCACTCCTCTTCTTCTTCTTCTTCTTCTTCTTCTTCTTCTGCTGCTGCTGCTGCTGCTTCTTCTTCCTCCTTTTGCTAGAATATAAGACACCGATAAGACGCTCTCCAACTGGCCTGATATTTGCTAAATGAAACTACAAGTTAAAAAAAGGATCAAGTTGAATGAACACCTGACGAACAACAATAAAGAGCTTTTCTAAATGTTTGAATGCATTTCAGTTCAGAGCGATAGAGATGTTTAAGCCGCAGTGAAACAGTGGTGTTTTTAAAAATGCTAAATGCCAACAAATATGGATTGAAGCAAAAATATTTTGTTAGACATATTGTGAATTATGGAAATGATTTATAAATGTGGACTTTACAACACTCTGGAGCAGCCACCAGTGAAATCTATTTCTACAAATAGTATAATACTTATATTATTAGTGCAGCTGAATCTTTATCTGGAACTGTGCAGAAATACCGGGTTCAACATCATGAATAGGGTTAAAAAAGAAGCTGCGCAGCGTTCGTTAAATAGACTGACTGCATGGCACAGGAACCCAGTGACTGTTGGTCATGTGACTGTACCTCGTCTCCTCTCCCCTCACTGTCATACATGGACAGAGCGAGCGCAGGGTCAATGCTCCACATGGGCTCCATATTAGGCTTCCTTTCAGCTGGGAAAGCAGAAAGAGTTCGCAAGGTCACATTCAATTATACTGATTATGAAGAAATACCTGAAATTGTACAACATTCAGCCTAAAATCAGAAAAAAATAAAAAGATATGCACTGCAAAGGACACAACAGTCTGCCAGCAGGAGACCAACCATCTTTGCCTTCATGTTGTTTATGTGTGGCATTCAGATCCTTGTTTGCTTCTCCTTTAACATTTGGCTTTTTGAAAGCAGGACTTAAACAGGAAACATTTGGCCTTTGGTTGGAAGTCCCATGGTGTGCTGACTGAACCTGTTAAATATTAAAAGAATCACATGAAATGTTAACCATATGAAGGACATGTACAGTATATCTCAAAAGTGAGTACACCCTTTAGATTTTTGCAAATATTCCGTTATATCCTTTCAGGGGATAACATTATCCTACTGAAACTTTGATATAACTTAAAGTAGTCAGTGTGCTGCTTGAATAACAGTATAGATTTATTGTCCTTTGAAAATTACTCAGTACACAGCTGTTAATGTCTAAACAGCTGGCAACAAAAGTGAGTACACCCCATAGTGAACATGTCCTAATTGTGCCCAATGATGTTGTTTTCCCGCCCTGGTGTCATGTGACTCGTTAGTGTTACAAGGATTCAGGTGTAAATGATAAGCAGGGCTGTTAAATTTGGTGTTTTGGGCACAATTCTCTCTGAATGCTGGACAACATGGCACCTCATGGCAAGGAACTCTCTGAGCGGCTGAAAAAAAGGATTATTGCGCTTCACAAAGATGGCCTTGGCTATAAGAAGATTGCCAACACCATGAAAATGAGTTGCAGCACAGTGGCTAAGATCATACAGCGGTTTTCCAGGACAGGTTCCACTCGGAACAGGCCTCGCCAGGGTCGACCAAAGAAGTTGAGTCCACGTGCTCAGCGTCATATCCAGAGGTTGGTTTCCAAAAATAGACGTGCGAGTGCTTCCAGCATTGCTGCAGAGGTTGCAGAAGTGGGATGTCAGCCTGTCAGTGCCCAGACCATACGCCGCACACTGCATCAAATCGGTTTGTATGGACGTCGCCCCAGACAGAAGCCCCTTCTGAAACCGATGCATAAGAAAGCCCTGCAAACAGTTTGCTGAAGACAATGAATCCAAGAACATGAGTTACTGGAACCATGTCCTGTGGTCTGATGAGACCAAAATAAACCTGTTTGGGTCAGATGGTGTCCGGCGTGTGTGGCGGCACCCTGGTGAGGAGTACCAAGACAAATGTGTTTTGCCTACAGTCAAGCATGGTGGTGGCAGCATCATGGTCTGGGGCTGCATGAGTGCTGCCGGCACTGGGGAGCTGCATTTCATTGAGGGACACATGAATTCCAATATATACTGTGACATCCTGCAGCAGAGCATGATCCCCTCTCTTCGGAAACTGGGCCGTAGGGCAGTTTTCCAACATGATAATGACCCTAAACACACCTCCAAGATGACAACGGCCTTGCTGAAGAAGCTGAAGGTTAAGGTGATGGACTGGCCAAGTATGTCTCCAGACCTAAACCCAATTGAGCACATGTGGGGCATCCTCAAGAGGAAGGTGGAGGAGTGCAAGGTGTCCAACATCCGTGCGCTCCGTGATGTCGTCGTGGAGGAGTGGAAGAAGATTCCAGAAGCAACCTGTGCAGCTCTGGTGAATTCCATGCCCAGGAGGGTTAAAGCAGTGCTAGATAACAATGGTGGTCACACAAAATATTGACACTTTGGGCACAATTTAGGACATGTTCACTATGGGGTGTACTCACTTTTGTTGCCAGCTGTTTAGACATTAACAGCTGTGTACTGAGTAATTTTCAAAGGACAATAAATCTATACTGTTATTCAAGCAGCACACTGACTACTTTAAGTTATATCAAAGTTTCAGTAGGATAATGTTATCCCCTGAAAGGATATAACAGAATATTTGCAAAAATCTAAAGGGTGTACTCACTTTTGAGATATACTGTATATATATCGTACTTATATTGCTTCTACTGTATGCACTGGAAGCAGGGACACTAGATTCGGTATGAAAATATTGCTACAATTCGCCTTGATATCCGACATGCTGCTTTCCCCAACACACTAATTCATACAACCCTTTCGGAGACATCTCTAACCTTGCTGTCCAGCAGCCCCTGCTTGAAGCTTTGAATGCTTAAAGGTGTGGAGGTTTGTTTGATGAGTTTATGTTGTACGTGTTTGCCACCATTCTGTTTGTTCGCCCCGTCCTGGATTCCTTGTTTGTCCTCCTCTTGCACCTCCGGCTCACTTTCCTCCTTCTTCCGTTTTGGTTTATTAATGGAACCGTCCTCCGAAAACCTTTTGACACCGTGGAGAAGTGACGGAGACCTTTCTGTGGTCGAGTCTGGACTGTGGAGCAGCGTGGAAGAAAGTGAGGAGCGGTGAGGTCTTAAGGCAGGAAAACAAACGAGTTTGAGTTATTGAAATGTTTTTTGCATGAATAAAGAACAAAATGATCTCAAAGATAATCAGGAAACTGCTAAACATGAGGAATTTAAATAACTCCTCAAAGCACGGTGGCATAGTACTGTAGTTTATTTTTATTTTTTAACAGCAGTCCATGTGGTGCTTAAAGATAATTCATGGGAGGTGAAGGGGTGGGGCTTAGCAGCCTGCCACAGTATCTTTTTCACAAGCCAAAGTTGCCAAAGTCTGAATTTACAACTCATGATACTGTCATGAAAGTCGGCAAATTAATGTGTCCCAACTTACTTTAAATGAACGCCATACTTCCAGGGAGGTTTTGAGCTGCTTTGCTGGCCTGCGGTTTTCTCATGTTTCTGAGAAAAGGTAACAAGCAACGAAATGAGAGACAATCCACACAGTGAATGTTCTGCAAAATCTCTTCCGTACAGACGTTACACCGGTATGAAGCCAACCTACCGTGTGAGGCTTGTAAATAAGTTCAAGGCCGCAGGTTTCGGCTATCGCTTCTTCCAGATTTAAATTCACATCATCTGAAATGAGCCAGAGACCCGACCACACTTTTACACATCTCCCAGTACTGATCATCAACTTTGCACACGGCGACTGAAAACATGTCAATGTTCTAAAAACTTAAAATCATGTCAGACAAGATTTTAGAAAACTGCAAAAAGTATGATGTCTACTATCCCTGCCAATCTACATATGATGCCCCACCGTGTGAATTAGGCTGATATGTGTGTGTGTGTGTGTTTGTGTAGATAAATATTGCCTGGTGCTAATCTAGGACGAGTACCAGACAGGAAGGAAATAAATATGGTTTCAATAAGTCTTCCTGTTTTTATATTTCTCAATTCTAAAATAATGATGATATAATAGGAGTACAGTGGATGAAGTCATACTTGAAATTTGGGATGCGTCCAATTCACACGTGTTGGGTACAAGCACTTGTGCTCTTCCAGGATCTGTTGTAGCGTCAACAGGCTCCTTATCCAGTACTTTAAAAAAAGAACAACACACGTTAGAAGACAAGTGATTCAGATAACAGAAATTACATTACAAAAGTCTGAAAGTTACTTTAAAGCAGACTGACCGCTGAAGAGGGAATAGTTCAACTGTGGTAGAGGCATCTCTGCATAGCGAACATGCGTCAGCTTATCTATATTCTTTCGTTTCTTCAGTTTGTTTGCCACAGGCAGGGAGCTTGGTAGGATTGGTGAGTCTGGGATGATGCCTTCTTCTTGTTCCGGGGATGACGCCTGGTGGGGCTTGTATCTGATTAAAAAACAACAACACCTGTAATGTTTAACTGGGAACTGAAACTTAACTGTAAATGCTTATTCCTGTCCTCCTGTGGACGACTCTTGAAACCTGACTTGCAATTAAAGCAGAAGTTAAACCACTATGATGTAATCTGGCAGCACGACCTACAGTATTTATAGCTATATCTTGGGCAACTTTTACAGAAAAACAGCTGATAAAATATATATTTCATGTATTTCATTTCATTATTATTCTTTATTTATTTAAACAATTACACATTTACTATGTCAAAGATAATATGTTGACAAAACATGACTGTACGTAACACACGAAACAACTTACCGAGACATCTTTAATTTTTGCAGTTCAGCATTTAGTTTTCGGTTTTCATCCTCGAGGTTGTTTCTTTCATTCTCTGGAGAACAAATGACACAAAAATGTTTCAGACGCGCTACGTCGCAATTAATAACACTATGCTCTTTTCATGCCAGTAGCCATATGCTGTGGTACAATGGTATAGTCAATATAAACCCATAATATACAGCGCGACATGCCTTGGTTTCTCATGAACACACACAGGCTTGTCTAAATGCAAAAAAAGACTGTCATGAGTCTGCAGCGACAATAGCAGCTCTGTGGTGCTGTATTTAGGCACTAGCATGCTAACATTTGCTATTTCTCCATCTGACTGGAATAATAACAAAAATTAGTAAACTCACTCAGTTTGGCGATGAGGCGCAAATTCTGATCCTGGTTATTTTTTAGGTTCTCCTCTAAGATGGCACATCGATCACACTCTCCTGCACGGACCCTGGAAACAGTGAAAAAGTTGCTGATCTTTGTTCATCTTGTTTTTAACAAAGTTAACCTGTTGTGGAGGACTTTACCTTTCCTCCAGGAGACTGATAGCATCCTGCAAGGTTTTGTTTTGCTCCTTTAGCTGCTGGGTGCGATTGTGAAACACCTCAAGTCTCTGAGCATCTCTGAAGTAAACAAATGCAATTACAGGAAGCTAATGGAGACAAGACTATATTCAAAGTCAACATTGACAAATTATTTTCTAAACCCAGGTTCACAACTACTTATGTTATAAATTAGTGACACAATATACTCACAAGTAGCGCTCCTTTTTCAACTTGCTCACTTTTGACTCCAGTTCTAAAAACAGTAACAAATGAAAACAGTGTGAAACACAATGCATAAAAACCCAAATACATTTTATTTTAGTATCGGTTTTCGGTATAACCTACATGAAAGACTGAGGAAATGTACTTTATGTCTACACACAAAACATCATGGTTGAGTTACCTTGAAATGCATTCTGGTGGCACTCTCTGAGCTGCCTCCATAAGTCTTCAAAGAGGTCAGATGGTGCTCCGCTGCTCTGTCCTGAGCTGCTCATCCTCCATTCACTACTAAAACACACACAGCCCTCCTATTACCTGCCAACACCAACGTTACCTAGAAAGAAACATCTTTATCTCATATTTCTGTATTCAGTTATGATTCAATACACGAACATATTGGTCTCTTAACGTTAAATACTAACTTTACTACAGCAGGCTACAAGATCAGCTTTACGTCAATCCTGTCAATCCAGCTACATCGGTTTATATTGAACATTAACAATATTTTGGCCAATATCCTTCATACTCCTTTTCCTTCTTTGTGTCCTTGGTATCCCACATTTTCACCTCTCTTGTATTATAAAGATAAGTGCATTACAATATATGTAGAAAAGATGTAGCTACACAATATAGCTAGTTATAGCAATAATATAGTTAATATAGTTATAGCAATAATATAGTTAGCTAACGTTAGCGTTAAATGATCGGAGGCTCGCTACAGTTCACACTCCCTTTTGATATATCTTGAAACAGACAACACGTTCATACTATCCTTAACGTTAAACGCACCACACACAACAAAACAGTGCATTATTTATATTGCTCTACTATTAAAGTAGTAGGCTTTAATTGACGCCAACCACTTTGCTTGACTGTAAACAGCACAGCACAAACGTTCGTAAAATAACATTAAATGACACAATAATTACTGCTGCAGTCTTTCAAAACGAACACGACTTACATAAATATGTCCAAGTAAAACGAATATGTTTGTAGGGGATGATATTGTTAAACTAACACGTTAATGTATGTTGGTTCGTGCAGTACTCCCATGTTGGGAACTACAAAACAATCCAAATTCGCGCGCCGAACTGCATGCTGGGAAGTCTTCTTCTTCTTCTTCTTCTTTTGATAATCTTAAAATTTCGACACCCTCTCCTGTTCAAACCAGTTCAAGACTGCTATTATTCCAACTATAGATAGTGATTCTAATCAATTAGATATATTTTAATGTATATAATATAGACTATAATATATAGTATGTAGAGCTGATTCTGTAATAGCAGTTTAACGCACAGTAGCGCATCGAGGGTGTGTGTCGTTAGACGGCCAGGATTACAGTGCTCACATTTTAATTGGCTAACAATATAGCCTACAGTTTGGAGAATAAGGTTGTGTAATTATACTAATGTGGGGGAAAAAAATCCTCAATACACAACCTTTCATGGTAGTCAAGTTCTTAATACTATGTGACTATCTGCCAGCCAGGTCCTGTTTAGGGCCAAGAAGTAGGCTACACAATGACAGAAAGGGAAACAAAGATTATTCTTATAATTGTTTTATTTTTGGTCTTTCTTTAGAATACAAAACAAGAACCAAAATCACAAAAATAACATTTACAAAACAGATTATTTAACTGAGGTGACCGAGGCAACATAGAAAAGCATGTCTGAAACAGTGATATTGGCGGGTTAGCCTGGAACCTTGAGGTAAAACAGCAAGCAATGTAAAAGGTCAGATATCTTTACCGTTTTGAATTAGTGCCTTCAGGAGTGCTATTCACAAATGAAGTTTAACAATATCATGTTTTCCTAACATGTCCACAGTTAGCAGTGATTTAATGATGTAGTGCTTCAGACCTACCTAAGAACAAATTGATTATTGTGAGATGTAGGTCGAATATTCTAGGCGCGTTGCAATATATGGCACCATTTTTAATGGTTTCTATTTTAATCTTCTTTCTCTCACACTCTCTCTCACTCACACACACACACACACACACAGACCTCCTACTCATCCACTCTCTTAACTCTTAAATGGGTGCAAATTAATTCCAACAACTTCCTCTACATGTTCCTCACCAAGAGTGCTTCTGGCTAAAATAAGTGAATAGTTTTAACATTGATATCACCCCAAAAAAAGCAGGAAACAAACGTTGCTTCGCACTTTTGGAAAAGTTGATACTCTTTTCCTGAAGTTTAGACAGAGCAGGAAAATAAAACACTCAGAATGATTGAGATTGTGACTGACGGCCATTCCAACACCTAAAAGTCCCATCTTTTCCTAAAATACAAAAATGGTAAGACGAAATGCATACACTGCATCACTGAGAAATAATAAAAACCTAGCTTTATTTACCAAAACACATAGCAGTGAAAATAGTACAGTTTGGTCTGCACTTGTTTGTGCAGGTATGTTTTTGCATGAATAAACATTTCTTGTCTGTTCTTCTTTCACATGTAAGACATGGTCACTGGTGATTCAGCATTGCAGATTATTACTTTTTTTTTTTCTATTTCCTTTGGATGTGTGCCTTTTGTTGATTTTGCATCTGTCACAGCAGGTAGATTGCGCTAGCATTACTTCATATATCTATGTATACACATGCATTCAACATCATATATATCCCCCAAATTGAAAGAAAAAAAAAGAACAAACAATTCCAAACTCCCTTTTCACCACTTAAGAGTTTAAGCTATAAAAACCTGCATGACGGTCCACAAAAGAAGTTTGCATGGAGGCATTGCTGTTTGATGTGAGATATGCAGCAGGTTGTAGAGGTGCTGGCGCTGGGGTGTGACATGGAATGCAGCCTTATTCCATTGAGAGGGGTCATGGGGATGGGCCTATTCTTCACCCCCGCCTATCCAAATGGGCCTCTTTCTATGTATTTGGGTTTTAGATTCACATTATGCTGGAAGAAGAGTAACTGGTTGCAGACACTGGCAGGGCAGGTCTTCACCAATAGCAAAAAACACTGGCGTAGAGTGTGAATGCATATCTATTAACTTCTGACCTGCAAAGGGAACAAAACGTAGAAATATAAACTTTGAAAGTTAAGGTTTCAGAGTACAAAATAAAGTGAGAAGGGTGACATGTTTATATAAATCAAATGTTAATGGCATGCACAAATCGTGAACCCACATCAGGCTGATATGCAGCCTGCAAATACCAAAACATCTTACTCACGCGTCCCTCTCTTCACCACTGTGGGGGCACATAGCTATAGCCGGGTGTCCCAGGGGGCCGGTATGTGGGCATCGTGACTTGGTGGGGGGCAACAGACGCTGGTGATTGAGTTGTCAACAAAGTTCCTGAGAAGCAAAGTGACGAGAAAATGAACACAAGTGCAAAAGTATGATATAATATACACTTTAACAACAAAGAATGGGGCCCAGATTTAGTGAGGTTGTAAAAGCAAACTGGCCATTAATACTTTAATCACAAAAAGTTAGAACTTCAAATTAGCGTCTCTACAAAATACATATACTGATAAAAAATAAATAAAAATAGGAACCGATTACAGAAGGGTCGATTTTACGGGTCTGGTCTGGTGTACGTGCTTAAACCGGTTTGATTTTATGCAAACCGGCTGAATTGGCATTTTTAATTAAAACACGTGGCAAATAAAAAAAGAAGCCGACACCAGCAATCTGTGTCCGACAGCGTTATTGCGCTTAATTATGCATTATTGCATTAGTAATAAGCAATATGAAATCTAACTAGTGGCTGACAGGCCGTCCGTAATTCTGCCTACTGCCAAGCCGAGACTGCTGATCAAATGACCGTACTGTGGGAGGGGAAAGATGCACATGTTGTGTTTGTTTACTAGAAAGGTAATATTATTTTGGGGTGATGAGAAGAGACATGGCGTAGTAAGTCTCAAAGAAAACTAAAGCCCCGGGCTGCTGCATCCATCTTGCATCATCACTTTAAAAAACAGACGAGCCGATGTGTGAACACTGCAGAAAAAAAAAAGGCCTGGGCAGCAGCTGAATCAAGTGAGACACCTTGTGGTAAAATTGGTCCTGTCCAGTCTTTGGCTGAATATTAAAGTAGTATGAAAAGGTTTACCCCGTCCTAACACTAAAAAAATGATGCTCACCAGCTGACATGGCCATGGTGGTGCCGGCTACCATCCCCATGGCAACACTGTTGTGGCGTTGAGGAGCCATGTGCGGAGCATACATGGCTGCGTGCATCCCATTGGGCTGGACCACTGTAGTGTGATGGATAACATGAGGTGGAGCAGCATACAGCGGCTGTGTGTAGTAAGTTCCTTGTTGTTGTGAAGGTATTAGAGCCTGAATCACAGAAGAACAAAACAACATGTTACAGTTCAAACATTAAACTAAAAGAGGAGTTCAAATTAAGTGAATCCTGATAGATAAATCAATCAATATCAATAAAGAAACCGTTATGTCGTCAAAGTTTGAAATTTGGACCTTGGATTTGATAGCCAATCTGAGTAATACTTTAAAATCTTGTTCAACAACACAAATGCACTGACCTGTGCATAGGGGTTTTGTTGGGGGTAGGTGCCCCTGACCGGGTAAACAGCAGCAGGGTAGGGGTTGGGTGAGGAGGAGTATGGTGGGACAGTCCCAGTGTTGGGAGAGCAGGACATCTTGAAAGGAGTGCCCGGAGCATAGCCTGGGTGAGAGGATAACACTTTAAGTTAGTGCAGATATTTATTCAATGTACAATCACTTTCAGTCAGTGGTGTGGAGGAAGAAACTGCAGACTGAAACATTGACCTACATACAGCGTGTTGAAACCCTTGCTCCAGCACTGACTTGTAAAATCTCTATTTGATAATGTCATACACAGTGCAATAAAACATTCTTACCACTGGGGAAGGCTGCGTTAGCTCCTGCATAGATATTGGGATTGTATGCTGGAGCATGTGCTGCATAGCCAACAGGAAATCCAGCTACAATGACAAAGAAAGAGAACACAAATTAATCATTTAAAAGTCTCTTTATTTCAGGAAATAATGTAGTTAGGATGCGTTTTCACGATTACATACACCACATGAAATTACCTGGGTAGCCCATACCCTTAGTATTGGTAAAGGGAACCCCTGTTGCTGCAGGGTTGTAAACCGGATTCATTATGGATACCTAAATCACAGATGCTGCAATGAAAGAAGCAAAGAACATGTGAATTCCACAGCATTTAATTAACAATAAATACAATTAATGGAAAGGTCATCTGGGTAAATCTAGTACAGATGGACGAGTTAACCGACAACTGTCCACCTGCCAGTTCAAAAAGCATCCGAAAAAACTGTATATTCTGCAATTAAAACAGAGCAAAACATGCTGAAGTGTAGACGATTCCCTGATGCTGCTGATGGATAACCGTGCCAAGTGACTGGTCAATATAAGGATATTGACAAATAATGCATCATGGCAACACTTAGGACATACATACAAGTCTTGACATGTCAGCAACTAGAATGATTAAAGGCAACAACATTTGTATTGGGGATATGATATTATCTGGAGAACAGTGAGCTGCTGGTGGCCTATATTAGATGACCTTGCCAGGTCATAGTCACAACAGATTTCTTTATCTTTCAAATGCTGTCCACACATACTCATAAATGGAATTCCAGTTTTTGTGGGAGTTGTTTTAAAAAAATATGCTCAATTTAACATTGTGTCGTACAATACTTCTGCACTTCTTAAAATGTCGGTACTTGTCTTAACTAAGTATGAGCATTCCATCCCATAAACATCTTACCTTTTGTGTTTTTCCACTTAACTTTCATTGTAATTTACCTCCAACTGTAAGTTTGTACCAGGATCTATAATGAAAAGCTGAAATATACCCCCTACAACATGCTTTTAAAAACATTTCTTAAAACACAATCTTATACATTTATTCATTCATATTACATATTTGAGTTGCAGTAGTTCTAAAACGTCTATTACCAGCCTTGACTTACACAGGATGCCGTTTGTCGAAAAAGAAATATACGTGGGTACACACATTTCTCTGTGATGCCCTCTAGCGATAGTCCAAATACCATTACATCATTTTACAAGTCTGCTGATCAAAGGACAATTCCATCAGTGAAGGAAACGCACTAATGTAATACTTCACGATAAGGAGGTAAAGCAGAAACAAGGACACCACCGTGTGTAGTGAGGAGAATATTAGCACATTGTGCAGATACGGAGAGAGCACACATCTATTTTATAGTCTGCCTTTTTATGGAAATGACACGGGGAAATAAAACCTGACAGTATTTAACAAACCTTTATCATCTCATTTAAAAATGTATTTAGAATACATCCAAAACGGTGAACAGCTATAAGTCATCTATATTAAAGATTGTAGTAGGGATCCTTTTCTTCCACCAAAAAAAAATGCAGTCGCCATTAGCGAGTGTGACGCAATTCACTAAATTGATCATTTTTATTTGTACAAAGCTCTGCTTGGTGGTTTGCATGTACGGTTTTTCCAGTAGGCCTTGATTATAACGATGTGTTCATGCGTTTCCAGGTGACGTTAGACATGTTGCCTGCAAAAAATAAAGATGGCAACCTTTCAGTAGAAGAATTTCGAAAGGTGAACGTAGCGGGGCTTTGTTATCATTAGCTAGCTTAGCTCACCGGACTTATTAGCGACACAACCCGCCGTTAGCTAAACATTGACATTGCAGGTTGGTTCTGATGTATAGACTAACCTGCTAATCACCTGTCTGGCCGCGCAAAACCACCGGACTGTCCCCGGACAGCAGCCAGATGAGGGCAGCTTGTCAACAGGCCGCAGAGCCCACAGGAGGCAGACAGCCACACAGCTGTGTTCCGCAGTAACGCATGTCCCAACACTACAATAACGCGCACATCTCTTTATCTAGACAATAACCAACAAAGACTTACTGTTAACTGTTCTGACCGTCAGTTTGTCCTCTTCTTTATCCTTCTGGTGTAAAATGTATTTACGCTTGCTGGTGTTTTGCTCCCAGATGCTTTGCTGAACTCTTTTGAGCATCAACGTCACTTCCGTGTAGTGTCACGTGGTCTGTAAATATTTCTTGAATTTAAAACATCTTCGCTTTATCAGATAACCAATTGTATTCTAGTAATGTGTATTATTTTCGTCATTACACATTAATCCATTTTCCCCCAAAATGTTCTTCAATGCCAGCACAATCTTTAAAACGATTATGAATCCAAATAAAATGACGTAACCACGGACAGATACAATTGTGTATTAACAATGCAGTTATTATTTAGTAGGATTCCTTTACGCTGTTTTGTTTGCCATACAGCCGCTACACGTTGACATTGCAACAATATAACGTCCAAAATATATAATTGTAACATTGTTGCAATTCTTCGTGAGCTCATTATTATGTCTACTCTACGGTCCTTGCAGGCTATAAAATATATTTAATTTTGGCAAGGGCTTCCCTTGCTCTGACACCTTATCAATACTGGACTTAGCCGATTTTATGTACCACTTAAGGTAAACTGCACTTCTACTAAATAATTTCCATGTTTCTTTAACGGCATTACAATAAATGTATTTGCTCTTCAAGGACCTTGACGCATCGTTTCCATTCAGCCATTGAACTGAGAAGAGTAGGGTCCATACTGTTGTAGTTTCAGTGCGACCTATACGTGATTTTATAGGTAAAATGTTGCAATTCAACTTATATTAAGAATCATTCTGCAGTGTAAGGTGAAACTATTTGGTCGACTGGTGTCGTCGGTAAAGAGCAGGGGTATAATGTCTGGAGCGGCCGGTGGAGGAGGAGGCTCCTCCTGTCAGGGCGCAGCAGCGGCAGCCAGTTGCAGCTCCGCCGGCTCTCCCTACTCTGCTGCAACCGGAGGAAGCGCAGGGGTGGCCGGGAGATTACCAGCCCGGGTCCTGGAGCATGTTTTCTCGTATTTGGAGATGACCGATTTGATGCGTTGTGCATTGGTTTGCTGGCATTGGAACAATATCCTAGCGGATGAAAACAGCGAGGTGTGGCGCAGCCTCTCCAACCGGTCTTTGAGCGATGAAGCTATGCGTTCTGACATCCTGTGCAACCTGCCCACCTACAAGGGGAAAGTAGGTTTACCAATACACTGCTGTTTTCTCGGGTTGGGAGAACCGTGATTAATGACAAACTCAATTTAAAAAAGCTGCCTGTTTAGTGATACCTTTGCTGTAAAAGCCTTCACGTAATGTGGCTGATAATGTGGTAAATTGCACGGTCCTCAGGATAAATCCATAACATAGCCTACAATAGTGTATGCCGAAAGATCCTAGTAAACAAGTCACATTCTTATATTAATAAGTAAAGTAACGTACAAAGTGAAAGTGTATGTTTGCAGAAACCCCAATTTAAATAGGCAGATTCTTAAATGGGGTTTGGTGTAAGGATTAACAGGCTAAATCATGCATTTCTTTTCATTCGCTCACATCAGGGCATGGAACCCTATTTTATCACAGGGCCCAATAGTGAGGTTGCTGTTATTGTTTATTAGTCTATCGCATAACTCTGTGCACCCTATGCAAGGACAATATAGCCCCACTGAAAGGGAAACCTATTTTTAGAACAGTCTCTGACTGTCTGTAGGGACAAAATGTGTTATGAAATTATTGCTCATTTTCAATGGGACGCTTTGGAACTTCCTCAAGCAACCATGGAGGTCCCTAGACTTCATTTTGAGAAGCACTGATCCAGCTATACATCACATGCCATGTACTAAAATCCAAAACAAAAAGTGAAAAATTGTAGTAATTCTATTTTATTTTTGTTTTATTCTATACATCTCTTAAATTTACACTAGAGTCTTTCATTGGAACATATTGATTAATTTATCTCAAATTGTAATAGCAGCCACAATCATTAACTTATAAAACTAATTGTGGAAAAACCTTACAGAAGCTTTGAACTTTGACATTCTGTCCTGCAAGGTAGAAAAGTCCATTACCACCTTGTTTATACAAGTATCTCTGAATATGATATGTTTGCCAGATCTTTAGAGGTTACCAACAGATACAAGAGGGCTTTCCTTTTTAACTGTTGTATCGAACACTTCCCAAATATGAAGTTATAAAGTATGTTTATGTTTTTTAACATGTTTGCAACACTATAATACATTTAACAACAGGATCTTTGCTACCTTGCTGTCCACTAGCAGTTGACTGTCCAATCTTCCTCTACAGCTCAAGGCCTTCCAACATGCTCTCAGCTCCCACGACTGCTCCCGCAATGTTTATGTGAAGAAGAACGGCTTCACGCTGCACCGTAACCCTATTGCCCAGAGCACGGATGGTGCACGTGGCAAGATTGGCTTTTTGGAAGGGAGGCACGCCTGGGAGATCTGGTGGGAAGGCCCTCTTGGCACCGTGGCAGTGATAGGGCTCGCAACGAAGCGGGCGTCCATGCAGTGCCAGGGCTACGTGGCCCTGCTGGGCAGTGATGACCAGAGCTGGGGTTGGAACCTGGTCGACAACAACCTGCTTCATAATGGGGAGGTCAATGGAAATTTTCCCCAGTGTAACAATGCACCAAAATATCAGGTAATAGCTGGAGCCTTTACCCTAATCAGATTTTAGATGATCTAAAAATAATGTGTGGAATTAATTACTTTTTTAATCCAGCAATGTGAAATTGTGTTTGTCTACAGATTGGGGAGAGAATACGAGTGATCCTAGACATGGATGACAAGACGTTAGCCTTCGAGAGGGGTTTTGAGTTTCTTGGAATAGCGTTTCGTGGACTGCCCAAAGCCTGCCTGTTTCCCGCTGTCTCTGCAGTGTACGGCAACACTGAAGTCACCATGGTGTACCTGGGAAGACCTCTAGATGGCTAGAAGCAAAGTAACCTGTGCCATCATTAAAACTAACAGGCCACTGGCGAGTGCAGGACTTTTTCTGTCAACCGACTGGCGACTTTGTTTTTTGCATCGTTTCGAAAGGTTTTGGAGTCCAAGGGGTCATGTTCCTTCCAAGCTGAATAACTATTCACATACACAAAGAGAACTGTTGGCATTTCTACTACAGCTCAACATAAGGAGTCAGTTTTTGGAATGGACAAACTACAGGGAAATGGATTGTGTGGGAACTGTCATAAACATATTTCTGTATCAATGTGGATGTGTCCACTTTTACAGTTTAGCTGCTGGACTGTTTTATTTACAGGATAGGGGAACATTATTTAATTTTGTGCGATTATGGCTAACAGTGCTGGACATTTACTTGAGATTTTATGTCTGCTTAAATGAGGCCAAAACTATTCTAAACTGGCAAATACTTTAGACAATATTTTAACAAGTGACACAGCAGTTGTTGTCAATGGCTATCTGTTGTATGAGTTTATGGAACCAGCTCATCATGGATTTACAGTTAAGCTATAATCGATAACTGGATTATAATAGTTATATGCCAAATCAATGTGACCTGATGTTATATTTTGCTGTAGGCAAACAGAGGACATGCGGACCAACTGTCATGCATGTGCATGGATACTGGCGTATGGACTATAACATCTGACCTTTTTAATATACCTATCCCATAATGGTGGAAACTATACCTGTATCATGTTAATGTGTGTCCTTTTTAATGTGCTACCGTAGTATTACACACTATTTATTTCTTGGTTTTATCCATGGTACTATAGATACTGTATGGTAATAAAGCCTGAGAATAAAGTCCACATTGGTGCCACTCTTAGAATAAAGATGTTTTGATGTCTACTTATGCACGCCTGTCCAATTACACTACATGTTTCTAACCCATGTTATATTAACCAGCCAAATTCTTTTTTATTTTTAGAGGCTCTAAATATAAGGCTGCAGGATTAGTTGTACGTTTAAATAAATCTCAGGATTATATAGATGCTTAAAAAGTCTAAATGCTGCATATTGTTGCTGTGACAACTATGTATATCTTATCATTTATTACATAAACATAAGTGTTAACTTCAAGGTGAGAACGTGGCTGTTTTTCACAGGACAGCAATATGATATGCATGTCCGGTAACTGCAGTAGTTATTGGTCTGTGCATGATCAAAATACACATTATCCAATATTATTTTAACCGTGCATCATGCGGACCGTTAATGCTAATGTGGTATAAATGAATTGCACAATAACATAGGCAGTTCATACACCACACAGAGGGACTGTGCATTCAGCTCTTACTGTAAGTGTCGAACTTCATGTATTCACTATGTTTGGATCAGCGCTTTACAGAATAATTATTTGTGCTCAGAAGTCACCTTTCCCTGGTTTCAAAATGGAAACATACCGCAGTTATGGCTTCAAGCTATCAAGGGCACAATAATACAATCTTGATGCAGATGGTATTTCTTTTTTTGAGAGAACAAGAGGTTATAAGGTTAAATATTATTTTTTAGCTTTACAGTCACAACAACCTGAATCAAGAGATTAACCTTCCTGCTAATAGTATCTAAGTGTTCTAATTTTTTTAAGTTACCTTTTGGCTCCATTCATACTAGGAAATGTCAGTGCATATTTATTAACAATGTACAGGCCTATTTGTGCACACATTTGTTTTAAATCTACTGTAAATACACATCATTAGCCACACTATCCACATGGCTCAAGAAATGGCAACTTTGGTGATCCCTGACATTTTCTAGCGCCTTCATGACATCATGACACAGATTTCTATCACATTTTGTACAGATGTCTCATATCTCATATCGCAATAATCATTTGCCCTATAAATTAGTTTATGACCAAATACTTTCAAAACCATCAGCCTCAGCTCTACTACGTGTTTAATGCTAATTAGCAAACGTTAGCATGCTAACCAACAAACTAAGAGAGGGAACGTGGTAAACATTACCTGCCAAATATCAGCTCGTTATTCATTGTGAGCATGTTAGCATGCTGTTAGCATTTAGCTCAAAGCACGACAGTCCCTAAAAACAACCTCACAGAGCTGCTAGCATGACTGTGACTCAGTCTTGTTTATCTAGAGTCAATCACATA
Source organism: Cottoperca gobio (assembly GCF_900634415.1). Classification (NCBI taxonomy): domain Eukaryota; kingdom Metazoa; phylum Chordata; class Actinopteri; order Perciformes; family Bovichtidae; genus Cottoperca; species Cottoperca gobio. The sequence goes on from NC_041374.1 coordinate 12,772,741, forward strand.
AGGCTATACAGTAGTGAGTCACATTGAATTTAATACCATTTAGCCATATGTAATATTTTAGATAGAAGGCTGACAATCATTTCAAGGCAAAACAAGAGGCCTGATTGTATCATACACACATGTAGTGCAGGGTAGTCTCTACGCAGGTATACGGAGTATAGGCTACCTACGCCTTTTTCATATGCCGTTGCATTTACCCGCTTCTAAATGTTAACACTTTTTAAGTTGTTAAATTTCCATTTGTGGATGGACTAAGGAATAAGGAGTAGTTCAATCTAAATGCATACTTATGTAGTTATGTATTATGTCTCTCCCCTTATAGTCTATGGGCCAGTATTAATTGCAAAATCTGCACCTCTTCTGTGGCTAATGTTGATTTCATAAAGACCCTTACTCACTGAACAACTCACTAAACCTGACAATGTGCAATTACTACTGGCCCATTTTTTGTGAACTTTAATATGCAAGAGTAGTCTGACATGTCACTGTTTATAACACCGGGTATTTATCCTTTGCTGGACAGTCCACTCTAAAACAATTATTATATACAATATTAGCGCATAAATTAAGAGTATACCCAACGATCCAGGCACCACTGCATACACACTACAAATCTGTATATAATTACAGGAAATGGCTCCCAAATGTTCAACAATATATTCCAAAAACTGGGCAGAATAACTCCTCATCAACACTAACTGAAAGTTTAAGTTGAAAGTATGACCTAAAAATAACCTGAATCAACACCATCGCCTAAAACACTTTTAGTTTCACAAACATTTAGGTTTTAAACAACACATTCAGCTCAGTTAACTTAAAGTAATGTTTCACAGTGCCTCAATGTACAGTACATTCAGACAAATTATACTTTTTTACTCAGGGAAAGATCCTCCAGTGCACACGAAGAGATGCATTTTACATTGCATGCAGCAGCTGCAACAGCAGATTGTTTTGATACAGAACATCACTATGACTCATAAATTTGGATTAACAGACACAAATGAAGTGCACCACCTGCAGAAGCTCAACCTTCATCAACAGGAAATAAAAGGAAACAACATCACAGCACTGGACACACTGTTCTGCTCCAGTGTAATGTCAGAGGATTACCACTTTAATAAATGATTGATCGAATACAGTGTGTTCTGCCAATACTAAGAGTCCCTTTCTCTTTGAATCTACCAGAGACTGCTAATACAGAACAGTATCTCTCATTTCCTGCCAGTCTGTGTTCTGACCCTGAACGTCTGTTTGTCTATAAATGCCAGTCTCTCTATCCTTGATCGTTATAGTCAGTCAGTCACTCTCTGATGTCCTCAGGATTGTATTTCTAACTGCAGTATCTGTATATCAGTATACCTATCTAACAATGTAAATGTGGAGGTTAGCACAACAGCTCATTTAAAAACCATGGCTGGCTATAAACTAATCTAAAATGCCTCTTCTACATACTAGACCGTTTAGTGGATTATTGTATTTTTTCATCTATAATTTCACATGTTAAGAACAAATGTGTTGGCAGTTTAATACTATCCCCTGACATAACAATCCCATGGGTTCGCACCTGCAATCCTAGTTTCAAAATGCAATGTATCCTGATTTCACAAGAGGGCAGTAATCCTCTAGTGCATGTAATGCAAATAGCCTTACGCCACAGAAAATCCTGGTCATGGGCAATATAAAATGTTAAGAGGATAGATGTTCTTCGCCTTCCTTTATCATTATAAATCAAAAAAATGTATCAGTTTTCACCTGATTCATCACCTTCAGCAGAGAAAATGTTATGGTTAAACAACAGTTTACGATATTACAAAACAAATGATGTATGTTAGAAAGATATTCGAAGGAAGAGAGGTCTTACATCTACTTTAGACTAGAGACTGCTGTTGAGAAAACGAGTGAAAAAAGTAAATTTAATATAATCAACCCGAGACATTCCTCAATATTCTGGTATTTATCGTCATGTTACCCTCACCCATGGGACTATACACCCCAGTGGCCACTGTCACCTCTTCAGCCGCTAAAAATAGAATGCTAATTTTCATACTGCACCATACATGTCTTGAAACAGACAAATAAAAGTGATTAGAATTCACACTTGTGCCTGCACGCGTTCACCACATGTCCAGAGTGAGAACTGCTTTCAAGCTATCTGTTTAAAATACAAGAATAACACAAGTGACACGATGGCATACTGAGCTACAACTGGAAGTCAACATGTTGATTTATTTAACCAATGTCACAAATATGACGTCGCTGGTGTAACACTGGAGGAAGGGTCATGCAGCTGAAATATAAAGCATTTTATCTTCACTGTTAAAATGTGTTTATTATAGACGAACCAAAACCAACCAGAGGTGTAAAGTGGGGATTACCAGATATTCAACTGCTAGATAAATTTAAATTCCATAATTTATGCAGCGTGGTTATGAATTAAAAGTGCCCTGTGGAGTTTTCTCATTGACAACGTTTCAGTTTCAGTTCACCAACACTCATTGTGTATCTTTGAGGTCGAACAAACATGTTGAATGCCTTTATCTTCTCATAGAACATAAACAGTTTATTAGTTTTAGGTTCGAAACCTGCATTAATTACACTCATGTTCATCTTCTTCCCTGCATTTGCTGGTGCATTGCAGCATTTCTTAGCTTGTTACCGCCACCTGTCAATCAGAGGAATAGTGTGAAAACATTGGCAGAACTGCAAAGTTGAACCTTTGGTGGTCTATCTTCCCATCGTCTGGCTACTCACCATTTGCCATGAAGGTAGAAGACTCCTGTATCAGTCTCTCAGCGTCTAACGTCTCCTCTGGGCCTGTAACAGACAATTCATCCCCTTCCACAAAAAGAGTTGATTAATTTCAGCTTGTTTCTCGTTGGTAGTAACATATGAGAGAATGTGAGAGAATAGGGAACAGCACCAATGGTTGATTTGTTAGTAATTCCTTCCTGTTTTCATACAGGACATCTCCAGTTCTCACTTCTGGCTCTGCTGTAAGTCAGGGTGGAAATAAAATGTTTTAATCCATGACTCCATGTTGAGGTTGATTGACTCGGTTGTGTGATGCTCTTAAAGGGCCAGTGTGTGGGATTCAATTTTACTCAAATCTCTCGAGGTCTGTTCTCTTCATAGTGAGGTTATTGTTATTGAATTGTTAAAAAACATTTCCTTATTACAGGTTACCAAGAGGGGTTGAAAAAGTAACAAAAGTGCAGGGAAGGTTCTCGATTACTTAAAGTAGCCATGATGTAAACATATAAATATTGAACGTTATGCATTAGAGGACTTCACCATATCACTTATTTAGAGTATGTTGCAGTGATATGATTTGTGCATAAAAGTGTGTTTTCCATCAATCATCTTCTCTGAGTTATGTTATGTGGTATCTGGATTGTAACCCCTTCAATACACCACCTTATATTCAGACACTTGAGTGTGTGTTTTGTAATGGCTGTGGCAGTGACAGGCCAAATACCAGGCAGGAAGGGTGTGTGTATTGAGTGGTTTCCTCTCTAGGAGCTTGGCTGATCAGAACAATCCGAGGGTGTGAAGGGTGTGTACTTCTTAGGTTTTTGCGGTTGCACTTGTGCTATCAACTTTATAGTTGCCTGCACAGCATCATTACTGTGTTGGAGTTTGTGTGATGGGGGAAAAAGAACACAAAACTTGTGCTCTGCTGGTTGAGAGCTGTTGAGCCTGCATTTGCCTTCCTGTGGCCCCGAGCTTGAGAACCTCTTTCTGATTTAAGCTTGTCCATGTGACTTTGGTTTCCGTTGCTTGCCTGCTTCCGTGAATAGTAAAAAGAGGCATCAGGGCTTCAGTGAGAACAGAAGAAGGCAGCTGAATCTCACACACGAGAACACACTGCAACGAGCAAGTCAACCAGCGATATGGTCAGGGCATCAACCGTCAGTGGCTTGGGAAATCCACACCTAACCACCAGCGTAAGTAAATGCATCGTGCACTAATCTTATACTGCAGTACGCGCTGATGCGACAACTACTAAAAGGAGCAAACTGCATGCTTTGTCTTAAATCAGAATGTTGGCTTTAAACATCTTTTGTCTTTGGTGTATTAGAGCAAGATATCGTATTAATCACCTACTTTTGTGCTTATTAGAAATATTGATAATTCTGTATAGGACGTCATAAAGAGTGGTTAAAACAATGTCAGCACAAAACAATATTTTCCAATTTTTATTAATGTTGCATAATGAGTCATTAATAATGTTAGCAAATTGAATGTATTGCATTTGAGCAATGTCCCTCGAGTTAGGGATTGCTCAGTAGTAAAACTCATAGGTTTATACATTTCTCTCATAACAATTATATATATGATCATTATTCGGATGAATAGGACCATATACTGTAATTTTCAGCAATTTGTATGCAATATAAGTGTGGTTTATATTATATCAGTATTAAAGGGTGGGTGCTTTTCTCTTTATGGGCAGTAACGCTCACAAAAGCAAAAACAGTATTCTGCAATATCCTTTCCTCTGGGGGCGACTCTCCCCAATGTAGTAGTTATGGCCAGTGTTGTACAAGACAATGTATTTAACTAATCAGCCGTGAAGATTAGTAAAGATTAACTATTTATTTGAACAGTTTAAAAAACAACAAAAGAGAATTGATAAGAATGGTTATAAAATGTTATTGTAGAAAACAAAAAACTAAACTGTGAGGGGTATTAATAACACCCCCAAAACAACATACTTCCTCCTAAGGCCATTAAAACACAAAGATTAAAATATGTGAAAGCCAAAAAGCAACGCAAAGCCTCCATATTCCGTATGTGACAAGCGTTTGAATTGAATTTAGGGAAATTTCACAAAAATGTCCAGTTGCTGTTTTCTGGAAAAAAATACGATACTATAGAGGAGAATCATATTATTTACATTCTTACGCAATAAAAGACATATGAACTGTTCTTACGTGTTTTTCAAGCCATATTTACAACTAACATTTAAGGTTACGAAACAAGATTTAAAATAATTGACTCAAAGCTACAGAAATGATTAAAAATAATAAAAACTTAGGTTGAAAAGTTGTATAAAAGTTTTTGCCACGAGTAGGTAATTAAACCGAAGCTTTCAGAATTGTATCTTCTCTGATTTCCTCGCTGCTTCAACACTTTAATGTCAAGCTGCTGTTTTGCTCTGCCAGCTTGATAATCCATTTATAGTGGATACATTGAATTCCCCAATTATTGATGCACAGAGCATATTTCGAAATGTCATGATACCACGCTCATCATCACATGCAAATCCTAATACATGTGGTTTTAAACTGAGGAAGAGCAACGCTAACGCAGCACCCATCCTCTTTCTATCCCCGCGTCAACAGTGAGGATGTTAAAATGCCAGTCCACAGGCTCACTACCATCCTGCTTTGCTTGTTACCCGTGTGGAGAATCCTGACGCCAGTCTCAAGTCATCCTCAACACAGCCGATGCCAACTGGTAAGATGTCTCTCTTTTACCCAGATCTGCTTAATACAAAGGTCTCATGAACATAGGTAGAAGTATACAGTAAATCTCATGTAAAAGCCAAAACATTAATTTAATGTGTTTTTTAAATAAAATATTGTATTTAGAGTGTTAATCTAGTTTTAGGAAGAAAGTGCCTACTGCTTTGATAAAATATAGACTTTTGTGTGGCTACAAAATATGAAAATAAAGCCCATGTTGAAAATTCTGATGCTAGATATTAGATTAAACAATCCTTCCCCATAAGATCTGGCTGATATAAACCCACAACATAATAAACTCAGGCTTGTGATTTATGTTCCTAAACTTGGCAAAACAATCTATTGACAAGATTAACAAGCTTGTTTTAGGGATAAAAGAGTCCTGATGCAAGAAACGCATGTAGACTGATCTAAAGCCTGATGCAGATCGGACCCTTGTGAAGAGTTCTCTACAACTTCAGTTGTCGTGCCAGAAAGAAATCCACTTTCTATGGGATTTCTAAAAAGCCAACATTTCTCTCACACAGAGAGACATATAAATAACACACAATCTTTTTCTCTGCAGATACAAAGAACGGCTGTCTGCAATAATGGCAAGCTCTCCTTTGTGCCTGCAGGACTCCCGGACAACCTGGAGGAGCTTCAGCTCAACGACAATCACATTCAAACACTACAGGACAATTCTCTCCTCGGTTATCCCTCACTTAACACTCTGAGCGTAGCTTGTAGTAGTTTAGAAAAAGTAGAATCAAACACTTTTCAAGACTCAAAATTGTTGGAAAATCTTAATTTAGCAAAAAACTATCTTCACATCGGCTACCAAGACACCAGCCACGCATTAAAGAGTCTACCCAGGCTCAGAGCCTTGGATCTCTCTGAGAATGATCTTAATGATGAAATGATGGCCACGCTTCTCCAAAATCTGACATCCCTGGAGTACCTCAATCTTTCCGGAAACCTCTTGCAGAGACTGGATGAGACCTCGTTCAGAGATCTTTACCAACTCAAAGAGCTTGACCTACAGAGAAACATCATGTTCGAGATTGATGGCGCTTTTGACAACAATCCTAAACTCCAGCGGCTCAACTTGGCCTTCAACTATTTGCTTTGCCTGACAGACTTCCACATGACCCAGCTGGTGGTCCTCAACGGCAGCCACAACTTCATTGAGTGGTTCATCTCCCGACAGGGCCTTAATGACACTTTCCAGCTGGAAACACTTGATCTATCACATAACAAACTACTCTTCTTTCCTTTCTTGCCTAACCACAGCCACATGCGGAATCTTTATCTATCCCACAACAGCGTTAGTTTTTACGAACACTTGGAAGACAACGGCACCTTCCCGAACACGACTTCAACGGTTGAGTTCTACAATATGAAGAAGTACACGGGCAACGTGACTGCTAAGCTGTGGGATGAGAGCCTTCACGGTGACATCTCTTCTCTAGAGATTTTGGATCTAAGAGGAAACCAGGTGCAGTATTTTCCTCAAGGATTCATCCAGAAAATGCCTGCCCTGTCTAGACTTCAAATGTGCACGAACTGTCTGGAAACCTTAAATCTAACATCAGAACAGTTCTCAGGCAGCTTGTACGAATTGGACGTTAGCAACAACAGGCTAAACCAGATCACAGCAGATGAAGGCACGCTGACCGCTCTTGGCAATCTGACGTACCTTAACCTTAGCCTGAACGACCTTCAGTGGTTACCCTCAGGATTATTTTCCTCACTGTCAAGCCTCAGGTCAGTGGATCTCAGTTACAACAACATTGACATTTGCCTTCCTGAGGAAGCTGAGATAAATACAGACACGAGTACAGCTTGTGCGGATTGGAAAAACGTTGCATCCTTGCGGCAGCTTTACCTTAAGGGATGCAACCTTAAAATACTTCCATCATATGCATTCTCTGGGTTGTCTCTAACGCACTTGGAACTGTCCAACAACCCTGGACTCAATGTTCAAGAATCAGTGCAAAGTCTCAGCGGAACGTTACAGCATCTAGGTTTAGGAAACACTCACATACAAGACATGGACTTCTCCCGTTTCCAAAGTCTGAAGTCTTTAAACATTTCGCGGAACTCTCTCTCCCACCTTCCCCCTTCCCTTGTAAATCTTGACCTTAAAGTGCTGGATTTGAGGGACAACAAACTGTCCACTATTCCCTCAGGTCAGGCTAATGCATTAGCCCAGAAACTGCACACTGTTTTCCTCACAGGAAATCCGTTCAACTGCTGCCAAACTGAATGGTTTGGAACATTTGAAACAACAAAGACAATCAATATGGTCGGACAATCATACATTGAATGTGAGGATCTCATCCAAACGACACACAGAGTGGAGCACTTCCAGCCATTTTTGTGTTTGAAGACAGGTGGGAAATCTATAGTCTGGTACATTCTGCTTTTTGTACCCATCTGTCTTTCTTTTGTCGGCATTTCGATTATTGTTCTCCTCACCTTCAAGCCCAAAATGCTACAAAAATCTATCAAAAAGAACTGCTTAAAGCCTACGACTTACTGATACTTTATGAACCCTAAACAAAACCATATCTGTACAGTATATTATTCATAAATGTAACTGAATGTATGTTGGAAATAAATTCAATTCATTGTAAACCTGTCTACAATAATGTAAGAACAATTCTATGATATGTATTTAACCAACCGAGTATTCACTTTTTGACATTGTTGTGCTGTTGAAGAGCGTTTCACAACGAGACCATAAGCCTGATACCTTGATGTAAAAATGTGGCTGTGTGACTTTGTGTGTGTTTGTGTGTGTGTGTGTGTGTGTGTGTGTGTGTGTGTGTGTGTGTGTGTGTGTGTGTGTGAACATAATGCAGAAGTAGTGTGATGCAAGCTGTAGCTATAAGCAGCAGAGGAAACATGAAATTTCCTGTTTTGCTAAGATGTGCAGAAACTGCCCAGTTCAGTATCTCAGAAAGGAGGGGTTTAAGGTTTCCTTCCCACCAGGGAGCCACAGAAGCAACATAGAAACTCAATTTCAGCGTGTCAGTACTCATGAGGAGTTGGTTTGGACCCATACAGTATATTGCTAATGGCTAATGCATTCTGCTGTGCATTTGGCATTTCTGCATTGCAGTGTCAGGCCAAGTTTAGGCAAATGTGTACAGATAATATTAAAAACCTTACAAACAAGGGACAGCTTAATTTCTCTACCTTTGTGTGTATGTGTGTTGTTGCTTAGGAGCGGGAAATTTGGTAGATCATTGTGCAGCTGTGTAGTGTGCCGGAGGCCTAACCAGAAAGCAACCAGAATACCGCTGTGGTGATGCTCAGGGTCATGGTGGTTGGAGCATAAAAAGAAGACATCGGAGTGAATCCGTGTCAAAACCTAGAAGTACCAAACTTTTTACGTAACTTTTATGACAAAGTCGACAGTCAGTAAAAGTCAAACCATGTTTTTGGTGTTCGTCTGTAGCAGGGGGTTCGTTCTATGCATTCAAATAGGTTACAAAAAAATAAAGAGAGAAAAAACAACAACTCAGGGCAGTAGATAGAGAAACAGCCTTGTGACTTGAATATCTTTAACCACTGTTTAGTTATTAATAATTAGTGTGAACAATGACAGGAAAATAAACAGCACAATATAAAGTCTGGGAAACTGAATGGAATCAAAAAGTTGATCTGGAACAATAAACTTCTGCTACTGTTCTGACTAAACGGCTTTAAGGGACAGTTCACCCCAAAATCAAAAATCATATTTCCCTCTTCCCTTCCCTGTATTGCTATTTATCAATCTAGATTGTTTTTGCTGCGAGGTGCAGAGTGTTGGAGTTATTGTCAGTAGAGACGAGACTCCTGAGCTAGCTAACGTTACAGCGCAGCCGAGAAGGACGGTATTAATGTTTACATCTCGTGCTGTCACGAGCACGAGTTTCTCGTTGCAATAGACGCACGCTTCCTTCTGCGAGGTGATAAGGTTGGAGGGTGTAGATCGGTAGAAAGAAAATAGTTCTCACATGAAACTGCTCACCACGAGGTCTGGGGATTATCTTGAGTAACCGGGTCATGATTTCTGAAAAGAGACATTGCTGCGGAGCTTTTTTAAAATAGTTTATTTTAGTGCTTTAAGCAGCACAAGCCGAGTGCCATCTAGTTACTGTTATATTTGAGAGAAGGCAGACGTCACTACGGCCCATTTCTCACAACAAAACCATCCAGATGAATAAATAACGCTACAAATATAAGGGAAAATATGTATTTTTGATTTTGGGGTTAACTGTCTCTTTAAGAGTCTGATCACATTGGGAAAGAATTGGGAAAGACTTGCCATCAAGAAATCATCATTTGCGGAAGGTACTTCGCCACTGGTCACAGATTGTTGACCAATTTGATTACTCAGCTATATTAGGTCAGAAGTCAGAAGACAACTATATAAAACACACGGCAGCCAAACTTTAATAACTTTCTAGCTAACTCACCATGGTATATACATTCATTAGATATGATTGCACAAGCCGTATTCAGTGGTGGTCAGGGAAACAAGCGACCACATATATACTATGCAAATTATACTGCCAAGTGCAAGTCTGTAGTGTGCACATCGCACAGCAAACTCGCTGAACACACGTGGATGCAGCTGATTTCTCTTTGCAAAACAGCCCAGCTGTGGTTATGGTGTCCATACTTGAATTGAGTTACCAAATATACACCACAACACTCTTTACAAGCAATGTGGCTAAAGTATTTTATCTTTCATTTAAGTAGTGGCCGCAGTTTCTCACAGGGAAATGCAAATGTGCATGGAGAAGTGAAATTTGACCTAAAGTGATCAAATTACATTATTTTGAGTTGAGTTACATTCTGAAAGAGGGGGAGGGGGGGGTGTACTGTGGTACATGAGCTAGATCCTATGTACAATCTTGATAACGCATATCCGGATACCTTATACCAGAAGTGGTCATGGTCACATGAGTGAACGTGACTGTAAATGTGTTCCTGATAGCATAGAGAGGGTGTCAAGACAACTTCTTCTGCTATTGATTCTAAATGTCTATTCTAATTATAACTCTGTGGAACATCTTCAGTGAGTCGGTTTGACTGGTTGAATGTAATCTGGAGAAAAGATGAAGTGTGTATGTGAGTAAGTACGAGTGATTGGCAGTCATTCTCAGCTGAATGTGCACATTTAGGTGTTTCTGGACAGATGAAACACAGAACAGCCATGACGGCTCTGTGAGGCTGTATTCAGGCACAATGGTGCTTTGAGATAAATGCTAACGTCAGCATGTTGATGTTAAGCAGGAATAATTAACAGCTGCCACAGCTTGTTTTGTTTTCACTTTGAGTCTGTGTTTTTGTGTCATCATGACAAAAATGTGCTCCTGGAGAAAAGGACAGGGATAATATGGTTGTTGCCCAATGACATTGTGAAACAGCAAACACATCAGATAAGCAGGTTGTCTTATCGCTTCACTCTCTCACCCTGTTTTTCGGAAAAAAAACTTTTTTTTGTTTTTTGCACCCGAACAAACTCATTACTTCTTGGCAGCGGTCAGTATTTGTTATCAGCATCCTCTGTAGTAGTGACAGGAAGGCCTACAAGACAAGAGAGCTGAAGATACATCGCTAAAACTGCTTTCCTGTACTCTACTTCAAGGTGGCAGAAAATGGCAAAAAGTATTTTCTATGTTAACATTATGAAAGAAAATGGGGACTTGTGAAACAGGAAGTGATTTTTCTCAGGATCACTCATCTGATCTGAGAACTGGTTAAGGCGTACTTTACCTAAGAGGGTGGGGTTATTTATAGAGAGCTAAAGATGTGAAAGATTAGAAAAAGAGTCTCTTAACGCAGAATACTGTACAACTGAAAAGTTATGCTCACAGCTGAGGTTTTATTAGGACCAATGTTATCCTTAATGATTAGATTTTTGCTGATGCTTTAGTTTTTGAGTCCAAATATTTGTTCTGATACACTTTTTTTTTTTCTCCTTTTGGCTTTAGCTTTTATTATTGCACTCATACAAAAACATTTTAATAAATGGTTAATAAACACAGCCGACATTAATGGGCTGGAAAAAGAACATTTAAGATGATGTACAGATATATTTTAGGAAGTTCACAGGCAGTATACAAAACATCACTTCCTCTTAATCCTTCCTGCTCTTATAACAGGCGAGGACGAGGTGCTTTGCACTGGACTTATTGTTTAGACAGGAAGCGCTTTGTATCACTTGGTAAATGTGTATTTATGAAGAGAAGAGCTTTCATAAGGGAGGCCAATATTACTGTACCCTTTAAATCTTCTTCAAAAAGGAAGAAATTCTGACAAACTGGGTCAGCGTTTTGAGTTATTTTCTGGGGATTAGTATGTTTCTGGTCCACAGCTGCTCGCACTGCAGCATGAAGCTCCACTGGGAGTTGTGGAAGCCACTGGGAACGGGTCAGGAGAGAGCCCCAAAATAACACCAGGGCAGAGGCACTGTATTCTTTGCCTTTGAAGAACATATTTCAGGAATCAATCTAAAATAAAGTTGCTCTTAATTTAAACATTTTTTGTCAACAAATCAACATAACAATAAGCTTTCGTTCCGTAGCAAAATAATGGTGGACATGATTTCAGAGTAAGTGCTTGTGTTTTTCAACTCATCTGAACTCTTTCACAGTATTTGTGTCACACCACTAGAAAATATTTTATCAGTGTTAAATTCAAAAAGTAAGAAGAGAACTAATTTGGAGAAAATTGCTCTGTAGGAGAACCACATGTGATTGTCTTTCATTAAGCACTTTCACTAGTACTACTGGGTCTAAAAATGGCAGCTTTCAAAGCTGTTCATTGATTACAGAAATGATTATTATCTTTTCTGAAACTAGTTACATTTCTGTAGCTGAATTTCACAAGATTCTGCCAAATGACATCTTCAAAACATGTCTTGAGTTGCATATAGCAACCAGTTACACTTAATGCTGGCTGTTCTGCCCTCTAGTGGTTCCACCAGGAATAACTCCATAACTACTGAAAAGGTCAATTCACATAAAAAAAACAGACCATTAATACTTTCTTATTTAATGCATCATATTGTATATTTATTTTACAATTGTATGCTATTTTATCCGTTACACACAAAACAAAAAGCAGCCATGTAATAATATACTTTTATCTCCCAGAACGTAACAAGATGTGAAGTTGAAATGCAGCTTGAGGGGAAACTAATGTCAATGTTTCTACTTTAAGGCGTTTTCTAGTAAGTCGACCGACGGCAGAAACAATAACCATGCCACAACTTGTGTATATAATTAACAATACACAAATGATTAATGTAATCAGAGACGACCGTCTTCTGGTCAACTAACTGCACTGAACAGGAATGTGGAAATGCTGGTTCCAGTTATCAATAACTTAGAAGTTTTAGGGTTCAATACTAAGAGAGGAAACTGAATTGACGGTATTAATACTGCTGGTGTAGCTGCACAACGGCAAATGGTTTAAGAAAGGTCACTGCGATAGGCACTTAATAATGTTTGGTAAGTGAGTTTAGCAGCTGCTTGGTTATCAGCAGGTTACTACTCCCACCGCTTCGCTCATCAAGAAAATGTACTGGAACAAAGCGTTAAACTGGCTGTCCAGTACGGCTCCATGTGAATAAAGCTGACGTACAATGGTTACAATAATGTAAAAAAATAATAATTCATATTTTGGATAACCATAACAGCTAATGCACCATAAGATGATCAATTATATAATAAGACTTAATAATCAGAATAACTCTCCACTTCAAACTGAAGTGCATACAAAAGCAATTTTTCTCAATTCTTTTAGAAGTTACAGTTTGGGAGATGTTCTGGCACATATTGCAGATTGCATGGCATCAAACACAAAAGGCATGAAAGCAAGTTTTTTAGAAATGTATTGCAGTTGCGTACGAACACACATCAAGGATTGGGGTCAGTTTCCTTTCCGTTCACTCAAATGTATTCATTCCAGTTGAGTCGGGCTAAAAGTAAGACTCCTTGTCATAGAAATATAACTCATTCTAAAATGACTGAATGGAAGAGAAAGTGACGCCTGACCCTGAAACACAATATAAATATGAGATCACAGCTGGTTACAGGGGGCTGGAGGGGGCAGGGGGGAGAGAGGGGGGGGGGGGGGGGGGGGAGAGTCTCAGTTAAGCAGCTCCAGGTAAGTGATCGGCACTTTGCCCTTCTGGTTGCCACGTTCGCCCATCAGCCAGTCTGAATCCATGCCTGGGACGCTGCTGACTGTGATCACCTGTTAAAGACAGGGATACACTGTTTATTATAATAACTTATCAAGTCTCAATTTATATATAAAAAAACGTAACATCCGTTAGTTATTAACTTCAATGTAATATTCATTTGTCAAGGCAAGATCAAGGTCAGTCCATTCTGTAGCGCTCATCAACCTTCCACACTGTGATGATAAATCCTGTTATTATCAAAGGCAGCTCAGGACACACAGTCGGTGCTCCAAGTGCAAGAGCAGACTGGAAGACTCTCCAGAATGTGACCGTTAGAACGAATGAGGTAATGCTGCCTCATTGTTAGTCACCCGCAGGCTCGTAATGAACAGTTCAGTGCTTTTCCAGGAAAGGGAGTGGCTAATGTACAGGAACTGCTCCACTGCAGTTTGGGTTTGGACTTGGCTTCCTAATTGTGGTAGTTAAAATGTGGCTTATTATATTAAAAGAAATTGGAAAATGAACTATAATAAACGAGGAAAAAAGAAAATGCTTGAAATGTTGATAGTCTTCCTCCACAGTAATAAGATCGAATGGAGTAATGATTATTTCAGGCTCACCTCGTCAGCCAGCAGGGAAAGCTCGTTGCTGCTGGCGGCGTCGTAGTCGTAAAGCACTCTGGCTTTGCGGCTGCCGTTGGAGCTCCGCAATTCGTTGAATCCGCCCGATGCCGTCGAGCTGCTGTGGCCCGCAGACACACTGGGCAGGGAGGCCGACACCGGGATGGTTGGCACTGAGATGCTGGCTCCGCCCAACACTGACGATTGGTTGTTGTTGGAGAATGACGAGGGGAAACTGGTGGGAGGAATGGGAGGCGATAAACAACGGCAGCGGCAGACTGCTGTGCCACCCTGAAGCAAGTGTTCCTCTGATGCAGTACATTATTTACCCGTCTAACTGTTGTGCTCTCTCTCCCTGTCAGAAGTTGATACAGCTGACTTCTCTGCGACCCCATCCCTGATTAAGTATTTGTCATTTGTCTCTTTCCACAAAATTGTGAAAGGTTTATGAAACCCTACACGACCTTGTACTGCTTCGACTTTATCACACAAAATAATGAAAACAACACCAGACATCAATAGTTTGGTGTACAGGAAGGGTTTCTAAAAGTAAGACAGGAAGGTGATTTACTCATTTCAGGAAACAGGGAAAGGAAAATTAGCAGAGCAATGACTCACTGCTCCCTGCATTAACTGTACCTTATACTATTACTTTTAAAATGAGCAATGTCTTGAAATAAATGTTGAAATGAGTGCTGCACTTGACCCTTGTATCTCAGAAAATATGTCTGGAAAAACTGCATCTACTGCGGCTAATAACCAGAGTTAGAAGTGAACTGGGAGGGTTCCCACAGCTACTTAAACATTGCATTCAAAGACCTTTTCAAAAGAACATTCCAGGCCTAATTCAAGGATCCGACACGGCATAGTTTGAGACACAGATCAAGGTTAATTACTCATCGAGAATATTTATAATGAGAAAGCAGGCTTTACAGAAGCTCATATAAAACAATTATAAAAAGAGAGCGAGAGAGCGGAATATAAGGGGACTGGGATTTTACCTGCCCAGCTGCTTTTGGAGATCCACCATGTACTGGTAACACTGTGCGTAGTATGTAGACTGGGCCTCCACAAAGTCATTCAAACAGCGTAGGTGGTGTGCCTGGTAATACACAAAGACACATGAGTACTGAAGAGAAGAATACTGCAAGTTTCACTGGTTTCTATCAAACTTCTTAAAAAAACAAGATTTCTTCTTCTGTTTCTAAGGTTACATTTGGACACATTTTAGTTTTCAGGGCAGGTTTTTGAGTCTAAAAACCATCAGAACTAAAAATAATATCCCTTACTGTTATTTACTTAATGACTGAATGATGATTAAAGTGGAAGCCGGAGAGAGGAAAGGCCTTTCAACAACCATCTGTGAACATGGAGGGTGTGCCGGGCTGAGCTGGGTTACGTACGTGGGTGCTGCTGACGCCTTCCAGCAGCAGTCGGGTGATCTCTGCCTGCCGGTCAAACTCACTCTGGGTCATCCTCAACTCCTGCTCTGCCTGAGAAAGGAGAAACAAAACTAGATTTTATAGAACAACATCACCAAACACATGTGTCTGGGTTAGACGAAGGATGATGTTCCAGAAAATGCTTTTTTCAGCCTCTCACATTGAGAGATTTCCTGCTTTTCTCTGTTTCACACTTTGGTTTGCTGATATCCTCTTTTTTGAAAAGGAAGTCAGTTTGTTTTGCCACCTGTAATATGTCAGATTATCTATATTTAAATAAAGTGTTTGTGCCCTAGTTCTGCTTTCATAAAATATAATGGTTTCAACTCTTTGGCATGAAAATAATCAACTTGCTGAATATGAACATATAATATACTAGTTAGTCCTCAAAATGTGTTTAAATAAATAAAACAGTTAAAAGATAAAATGATGCCAGAATCTGTATTTGTGCATATGACTGATGATTCATTGAGCCCCGACCAGGGACGTCAGAGGTACATCAGGAAAGACAGGGAAACGGACACAACAGCTAAACATGATGTTTCTGTGCTGAGGGAAATGTTTCCCTTTCCTCACATTGAGCCAAACGATTCAATATGAGATCTGTGGAACAATGGCTTGTTGAGACTTGCTAAAAAAAGTCCAATAAACATATAGTGTGGAGCTGAGACTGACGGGGACAATGGCCTTACTGTCCTGAACTCCCCACAGCTCACATCTCAACCACAGAGAGAACATCTACAGTATTCGGTTCTCGTAGGACTCGTCTAAAGGGAGTCAAGGTTTTCCACGAGGTACAGCAGTATTTGTCATGGAGGAGATAAAGAGAGCAGCTGTTGACGCTGCTACCAAGGGGGGGGGGGGGTGTCTGTCTGTGTGTGTGTTTAATTCAAAGATGGCTCCAACATTCCACTCACCTCGGTCACTTCCTCTGCTCACATCTGCTGCTTTGCGTTTTGAAAACAGTGACACAGTAGTTAGAGCTACAGCTGCTGCACGGCTGCAGCCAACACAACACATCCTCACACTCTGTGTGTCCGTGTGAGGGCCAGACAGCGGCAAAAGAACACACCATGTACGAGGTAACAGGACTGTGACAATGTGTGCGTTTCTCTCATTCCTTAGTTTTACAAACGTGTCCGTGGACAAAGATGGTGAAATAAAAGATCATGGGAGAACCGGTGCGGGTGTTGAATAGCAGAAACTACTTACACCTCGTACACGTCTTCTCTTTCACTCAGGTATTGTTGACAGGACACATGTTTGTTTGTATGGATTAAACAAACCACTAGACAATTAGACAACCCTGCGATTTGGAAAAGCTACATTACATGAGCATGTTAAGAAGCCACAGGGATAACTGGGCTCTGAAGGGGCTTAAATACAACGTTTAAAAGAGGGATGGAAATGACGCTCACTGGTCTCAGTTACATTGTTGCATGGTTTACATCGAGATGCTCTGAAGACTTGCTGGGATATCGCCCAGTGTTTTAATGTCCATCCACTCCGACATTACCTCGTACTGTACAGGGATAATGCTTCAGCAGCTTAGTTAAGTATTAGTCTCATTTATTTTCTTACTTAATCTCGTTCAACTCTTGATGCAGGAGGAGGATGGATTTTGTGAAGTCTTGGCTCAGTTAATAAATACTATAAATCAATAAAGATATCATCTTCAGACATTGTTAATTTCATGACAAACATTGTGCAACTTTGAACTAAGTGAGGTCATACAAATTAGAATGAAACGTAGCATTTGTTAGAAATGATATAATTATCAAAGCTCAGTGTACGAAACACTGGAGCAGCCTCTTCTCTGGTACCACCATCAGCTGATCGGATCACAACAACTTCAAGTTACTATCTTGCGGTTCAAATTTCATTCATATCACATTAATATATTAAGCGGATCATCTTTTATTTCTGCATAAGAATCCCTGTAATTGAAAAGGGATGTTGTTTGCATTTGTGAAACACAATGCATCCCTGTCCTCTGGTGGCTCCTGTGTATGCATGCTTCAAACATTATTTAGTAATATCCTCGTTAACTTTTCCCCGGCATCTTATGAACACTGCATGTTTAATGTTTGAAAAAAAGAGACGCAATAATGTTATTTCTTATTACATTTTTTCATTTAAGGGAACTAGTGCCCCTAAAAATGATAAAAGTGTGGAGCCCTGCTAACGCAATGAAATTCAACCCAGATGTTTGAAGGCAAAGGGGACACTATAGCAAGAAAACAACCAAAAAGGGGAAGTTTAAACTTCCCATAGCTGCTCATGTGACTGTTTGTCACAAGAAATGTAATGATCAGCTTCATGTTGAGTAACTGTGTGGCAGTCATGACCTGCGTGACTTCAGACAAAGTGACAATAGGAGACGCCCAGACGGCTTTTCTTCCTCTGAAAAGAAACTGGCTTAGAATTATAGAGAAAGCCGAATTACACTAACACTGTTCATGAATCAGTATTATAATGACCAGAAGGGGTGTGTGTGTGTGTGTGTGTGCGTACACTTACTGCAACTCTAGCATCAGTCATCCTGGCTTTCTTTAGTCTGGTTTTGGCCGCATCCAAATCCAAACGTTTGACCTGCAGTAGCTTCCTTTCTTTCTGGACACAAATCACAATAAATCCCTCAAAAGATTTAATTCTTAGGTTCGTACACCGTGTAGCGTCACAATTGTCTTGCAGATGAGATAAGTGGTGTGCATTTGCTTTCGTCGCTCACTTTATGGTAGATGGAGAAGGAACCATACTGTTCGGGTTCTCAGTAGAACTGCACGCTAAATGTGCAGGATGTTCGGAGGTATTTGATAAATGGTCTAATGGTGGAAGTTACATCAGCATCAAACTCTGTTTCTAACAGTTACACGGTGAGGAAGATATTCCTAAAGTAAAGAAAGTGTGTAACAGGTAAAATAATAGATAGATAAAAATTAAAGAGGGTTTTTTTTCTAGAGAAATTAGAAATGAAAATGATTGCGGAGTATGTTTAACATCTACGTAAGGTAATACTATCGAGCATAATCAGACGGCAGGATTTCTTTTACCTGTGAAAGCCTGTCTGGCACTGACTGTAACCTGTTCTGGTACTGAGCTCCTTAATATCTGTGGTGCGTTTCCTCATCTAACCACTTCACTGTTGATGTTTCTTCTCTTACCATCCCCCCCTGCAATACTTTAAAACTCACCAAAGTGTGAATGTCCATATCTTTAAGCAGGCCAACCTAACCTCATTAAAGTTAGCGGTTTGCGAAGGTGAGAGGCTGTTGGATTCTGTAGCTGCTGCTCTATAAAAGCAACAAATGTCACCAAGAGAAAACCTCAAACTCTGAGCAACAGGAAACATTTGCAGGTTTGCATTAACTAACTAATAAACTAACCATATTTCTGAGCTCTACCTACAAGTAGAAGTCTTGAGGATCACCAGTTTCTACATGTTCTTCAATTAGAGGCCAGAACTAAACATATTTTGCCTTTTCGTAATTTTTTCTAATTAGTCAGAAATGAGAAACTTAGTTGACTGTTGGTGTGGCGGGGATGCGGTAGTAACTCAGTCTTTAGGGACTTGACTTGGGAGCCGGAGGGTTGTAGGTTCAAGTCCCATTAGGATGGGTTAAATGCAAAGTCTAAAGTTCACTGCGTGCTGTGTACATGGGTGACAACAAAAAGAGGATTCAAAATCCGACATTTCCATGTAGAATTAAATATCTTTAGCACTAAACGATATGAACAATATGATTTATGATTAACGAGGCTGCAATAGAAAAGGACGATCATCAGCACTATACTAATCTACAGCCACTAATATTGCTGAGAGTCATTTCCAGATAAAAGTTCAAAGTTCAGTGCAAAGCAAAAGTGATTCAAGACCTGTAGCCGGCCGCCCAACTCACCAGGATGGTTTTGAAGTCGCCCTCGAGAAAGTTTCTGAAAGGTGTCAGGAAGTTGATGGCAGCACTTTGGATCAACTCCCGCTCTGCGCCACCAATCTGCTTCTCCGTCTCACCACATTTTATCAGAGCATTTCCTGTAATGGTCAGCAGCACAAACGCAGCTTCACTGTAAATACAACACTGGACGTGAGACTGCACAGCGTGGCACCACAGACCACCACGAGGCCTAAATACTTCCGTCTTGAGAGGACACGGGGGACTGTGGTTCAAAAGGTAGCGAAAAGCCAAGACCGTGACTGAAGAAAGACAAAGACCATGAAAGACTGTGGCGGGAGATGGCGCTGATGTTTAGGTTCTTAACAAAAGAGCGGTGTTCAAATGTTCTCCACAACCTGTCAAAAAGCATTTACTCAAAGTCTACACTCGACAGAACACTTGAACACTAAACAACCATTTTATGGATGCTCGATATATATATCTCACGGATACATTATCAGCTTATAAATGGGGAAATTTATATTGTTTACCAGAATTCAGCAGGAGTTAAATGTTCGTTTAAGTCCCAGTGTGTCGGGCAGCTTAGTGTCTCACTCACCGTAGGCAGTGCCAGGACCAAATTCACTTCCTGACTCGATCATCGACTGGCCCAACAAATCATGGTTGTTCATTCGAGTAGGGGCTTTTTTTTCCAGTTTCTCATACACAAATTCTTCTAGCCGGACATCTGCAGATTGCAACAAGAAAACTTAATTATAAAGTCATAAGACAACAGTGAGGGAGCCAAACGGAGGCAGTGACTCGAGGACAGTGAGTCCAAACAGCCTGCCTTACGTTTGTATTTTATTAAAAATAGAAGCGTTTATAATGACAACCATGATAAGAAATGTTATTGCATCACGTGGAAGAACACTGACAGTCAGAGTCACAGTAATCATATATATGGTATGTTGTATGGATACACAGGAAAATGTAGAACAAATCCAGTTTACAATATCCAAGACTGTCTAGCAGCTGGTCTGTCTGTGTTTGTTGTGCTACAGCAACATGGTCATCATGGTGTGAACAGAGGAGGATGCACAGCTGAGCTTACAGACTCCACAGACACCCTACCTACTGATGTATGTCAAACACCATTCCAGAGATGTTATGCTTTCTTACTGGCAAATATATACGCCACTTAAATTCAGATATTTTCTGGACTGTTGAGCTACTCTTTAGTGCAGCTTCTATCAATGATCAACACATTTAATATTGCCGATATAGCTGATTTATTAATGTTGGGTTCAAAGGTAAATTACCACTGTGATAAAGCTACCATAACATTTAGAGTGTTATTAAGTTAACAGACCTATACATGGGGTTTGGTTACTTTCTCCCCATAGACAGAGGGACATGGAGAGGGTACCTGCCCTACACTGCTCACAGAGTAAACAGTGGTCTTACTTGGGTTGGGCTGTAGTAAGACTTCTGTCTGCTTCATAATCCTTTCTGTCCATTGCTTGGTGTTCTCAGCTCTGATCAAAAGGTTCTCCAGATGGGCATCCAACTCTGTCTTTTCAGCCTGGCCAAGTTTCTCTTCTGTAAACTGAAAAAGAAAATATCCGGTTATAGTATAACCTCTTGCCTGGAAAGTGACACACTAAAGAGATAAGGGCTGAGGTGTCATGTTTGATGAAAGGGGCCAACTAACGTACTTCTAACTTACACAATAAACGTTATCTGCCTAGCTAATGTTGATAGCGCTATCTAATGGTTCCCGAGGCCTGCTTTGATAGTTATGTTGAATAAGTGTAAAGTGTTGGCTATAATGTGGACTGGGGTGTCGCGGGTACCGTTAAAAAAACAGTATTTTGTGTAACTTTGAAGGATGTTGCATTTTCTCCCAGCTGGCTACTTAGCAATACGGTAGCGTTAGCTGTTTAGCATGAACGCTAACGCTACCTAACTGATAAAGCTAGCAGCTAACGTTGGTTAGCAACAACTTACGCGAACTAGACGGTCAAACTTACTTGTACCGCGCGGCTCAGGAAAGTACCGGCGTCGGCAGCCAACCGTTTAACATTAAAATCCATGGCACCGCGGGGGAAATAAACACTTAATACAGCAGCTTGCTTGTCTCACAGTTAAACTGCCATCCCTATAGAAAATGTCATTGAAGCAACTTTTTGTCGGAGTTCCACCCAGCTGTTGATCCTGACAAAGATAGTATAGAGGACAAGATAGTTCCCATCTCCACCCCATTCTGACAGCTGTGAGTAAATCCCGCGCATGCGAATATCAAGAACGGGAAAGTTGACGCGAAAAGAATGAATGTCAGTAAACTAAAACTACACAACACAAGTTTAATTAGCAGCTGTTTACTTAGGTCGGCTGCACAGCAAACGGCTGGTGTTTTCACTCTGGGCTTGTAAGAAACGACTTTTATCTGCGAGACACACCATACTATCTCATGTTTTAGAGGAGTGTACAGGCCTGACAGAAAACAGTACCCAGAATCTTTGACAGTGGTTTATCGAGGTCTATGCCATGTTCTTATTATACATCCACAGTGTAGGCGCTCTATTCTGCTCAGGTGTGTGTTTAAGCGAAAACTCTAGCTTCCATTCTTCTTGTGCTTGTTCTTCTTCTTTGTGTTTAATGGCAGGTGGAAACTACCGTTTTAGGAGCATTACCGCCACCTTTTAAACTGGAGTGTGGATTGAAAGAACAAAAAACAAAATAATCTAATTCATATTTACAAATTAGAAATTAAAAGGACATAGTGAATGCACCTTTCACGTGCATGTTAAACAACCATGGCTACCTCCTGCTACATACATCATGTCAAGTAGTATTGTAGGCCTATTTCTTTTATTTATTGAAAAAAGGATTTTCGTTTGCTTTTTGTAGGCTATTTATCCGGAATAGATACCTGCAAATACATACTCAAAATCATGTGAAGCACAATTCCTCATACGAAATATAAGCATACCATGTTCTCCCAACTGAGGTTTCAGCATATTAACCGCATTCAAATTTACAGAAAATAAAGACACAATTCTAAATAAACCCTTTTCTAATTATCATCTACCCTGATCCCTGGGCCTCACACCTTCTGCCTGTGAGCCCATATTGACCCTTCACCATATATTTCTGAACGGACTTTAACTTTGATCATGCAATTAGTGTCAAGTAGCTTTCATGATCCAATTGTAAAAACCACCATTCTATCAAATGTGTTAGAACAATAAATAATCCTGAATATCACCCTGAAGCCTCCTACCTGCATGCTGCTCCCTCCCACCACAAACAGGAACATCACAAGATTTGATTTCATTATGCATTACTTAAGAAGAGGAGGCGGAGGCGGAGGAGGCAGAGAGAGGGAGGCTCATCTGTCCTTATAAGTTATGCATTTTCTTATTAGCAGCATTCATGGCTCGAGTCCAAACTTTGCAATTCTAATGAGAGTAAAGGACAAATGGGTGTGCACTTCAAGTGAGGCTATTATGGGAGACTTGGAGAGATTATCTCGATCCTACCCTTTTGAATTTTGTCTGTTTTATACACCATGATGCAGGTTTGGTGCATGCAGTTCGTTGTGATGTGGATAATGTTTCTACATCAAAATATCTTCGGCAACGCTCTCCTCTTTCTTAGAAAATGTCTTGAGGAAGCGGACTTTGGCAGATTTTGGAAAAACAAAAACACTTTTCAGGTCTGGTTGTAATTATGCCAGACAGAGCCGGCTACCTGCTGTGTGGGAGGAAGTCAGACAGAGACAGAAATCCAATGACTTCCCCTCTGTAGGCTACCAACGCACCGTCAGCTGCAACCTTTCAGCTAAACGACGGCTCAAAGGTTTCTTAATACACACATGTGCTTCACAATTGAAAATGCTGTGGGTTGTGTTTCCCATTAACACATAAAGTCATTTCTTATCGACTTGTAATACCAGTTTACATAAAGGTATTGATTTATAACCTTGAGCTATTGCCTATTAATCATGCAAACGGACTCCAACAGTAGCCTACACACTCCATTTTTTAAAACCACACTATGTCAAAGATATTAAGGCTTTGGCTTTGCTTTATGCTTGGCTAACTTTCTGAACTGTTGGGGCGGGTGCTTTAAACACATGAATATGGAAGTCAGCATTTTCAGGAAGGCAGAACAGCTCCTTTGAGGGAGGAATCGGTTGCACTCTGGTTGTTCCAGTAGTAAATCTATGTGTATCTGCTCTTTCACTCCACAATAAAAAACAATCACTCAGGGGGTAAGAGAAAACCAAAACCTGCTGAAACTTTAGCAAAATTACTTTCTCATCAAGGCAACACCTGTTTCCTGAGATTAGGAAATCCCAACTGTCCACATGTATGTTGGTTATTTATTTCAAACTGTTTATTACAATGCAGCTGCTCAAGATAAATGTATTTCATACCTTCAACACAACATTAAAACCTTACACAGACTTCCACTTTCTTACATGACGCAGCTTTGACCGAACAAATGGATTCAAGTTTCACTCAGTACGAGACTTTAGAATGCGACTGTCATGGATCGTTGTGTCAAAGTACATCTGCAACTTGAGAAAGTCTTCTAAAATAACTTTGATTATCCACACTCCATAAATACTTGTTATGTGATAAAACAACAGTATTTAGGACAAAAATCAAAGCTGAACTACAATTGCTGACTTTTTTGGACCACATTTTCAGCTAGCTCCAGCAGCAGAGGATATCTGAGTGTCCTCTTCCTCCAAGACTCTGGGATTCCCTGGAGACCAATCTGAAAACACATCAAGATGACAGCTGAAAGCATCGCAGGCAGCACAAAGCTTTCGGAATATCTGAGCTCACTGTCAAACTCATCAAAAGAGTTCCACTACAGACAACAACAATATGCCAAAATATATATTTTAACTATTAAACAAACATAGTTCATTTCTTTGCCTGCTTTTGACTCATTATTTTGTCATTTCTGAATGATTTTGTGACACTTAGTTTAGCATAATTATTATATGTATCAGAGCATATATTTAATTAGGGCTGCAACTAACCATTATTTTCATTGTCAATTCATTTGATGATTATTTTTATTAATCCATGTCTAGGAAATGTCGGAAAATAGTGAAAAATGTTCGTCCCAGTTTTTCAAATTCCAAAATGATGTCTTTAAATGTTTTGTTTTGTCCGTCCAAAACCTAAACATCATCAGTTTCATATAATATATACCAGAGCAAAGCAGAACATCTCCATGATGAAAAAAACTTCATTTTCTGTCATACAAATGACTTTAATGATAGTCGATTATCAAAATAGTTGATTTAAAACCAAATGTCCTCATCCAACTGATTTCTACTAATAACAATTCCAAACAGTATCAGTGACTAATGACTGTTGTACACGCCTGAGAGACACATTCCTACAGTACCTGTGCCCCAAAACAGGCTCCTATGAAGGAGGCTCGGCTGGCGGTGCATCCCCCGCAGCGCATGGTGTCCCTGACTGCTTCATCCAGCTGTTTCAGCGTCAGGACTCCATGAAGCGCTCCCTGGAACGCATCGGGCAAAACTACACACAAACCCGAATTAAGTAACAGATTGAGAGAGACATGGTAAATCATACAGTAACAGATCAGCTATCAAATATGAAAGATTCATTTTTAAGTGTTACATTGTTACATACTCAATGTGCGTGCTTTGATTTACTTTTGTAATATCAATAAACCTTTTAGCCCTGTAAAACCTGAGACACTCCACTCAGCGGGAATGGGAGGATGAAAAGGAAGGAGGTGGGAGACTTAGTCGGGAGATCAAAGGCTGGAGGACCCTACTAACGGATATACTGACAGGGAGGGTACGCAAGCCATGCCAAGTCAACAGACCTGGATCCTGCTCCTTACCTCATGTGTTTGTGAACGCAGCAGGTATGAGCTGTTGGGATGTCTTGGCTAGGTTGTCCTTCACCTGGTGGATATGCGCTTCAGCAGAGATACAGGAAGAGAGATAAGATATAATGTTTTAACATTGTAAGCCCATTTTTTGGCTGCCTATTGTCATAACACACATTATGCATCTTATACATCTTTTCTGTAACATAATATTTGGATTTTGAAAGACAAATGCTATAAAGAAATGTGACATGCTGGAGCATTTTGTGTTTCTTGCAGTTTTGACCACATTTCCCACAAGACCCCCTTGTTTCTGAGTTCTGTTGCCAATACTCTGCTTCTTTTAAGGAAGGATGAGAGGAGAGCAAAATAAAGGAGTTTCAGCTTTATACTGAAAATCCTACCTTTACTGAACAATCAATTAGTAGTGCTGAAAGTTAGTTGAGAATTTGGGGAAATAGGTTTGAGTCTCATAATGAACATCTTTAAAAGACACATGTAGCCTTACCAATGACAGCGCGGTCCAGCTCCTGAGGGTTCTGTCTCTTCGGGTCGTTCAACTGAGCCAGAACTGCATTCAGAGCATCGGGATCTGAACCATTCAGAATGAAATGCTCCAAGAACCTTAGAGGTTAGACAAACAAACAAAAGGTTAAGTCTCCCTTAAGATAACTGTATGTGCTTTACCAAAAGTGAATCATCGTCTTTGTCTCTTGCCTCGCTGCAGCCAATGTCACAGCCACACACATGTCGTTGTTCTGGGTCATCCGTATGGCTTTCTCCACTTTCTCCAACATCTCAGCTCGGCCAGCGTACATGGCCACCACCGGAGCCAGCTTAGTGACACCGTCCATCTGACAGTCCACATCACAGCCTGATAAAACACACACACATACAGAGATTACAACCACCATAACAACCTGGGGAAGTGTTCATACAGTTATCATCTGTGATCTTTACCAGTTTCTTCTTTGCCAGCATCCACATTTCTGATGAATGCTTTCAGGCTCGCGTTTCTCCACGGGCCATCTATGGGGAGGATGGCTTTGGGACCTAACGAATGCAACAAAAACCTATTTTATTAAGCAAAAATTAATACCCTATTATTCAACAGCTGCATCCTCATTAATAAGATAGAATCAGAAAAGTATAGCTAAGGGGCAAAGCAAGCAAGAGAGGAAAATAAACATTTCTTTGAACCTTCTGTTGATGCAGTTTAAGTTTCTGTAGGTGGAGCTATTTTCTTTTTCTCTGCTCAGCCGTGGCTATCACTGCCAATGATGATGACACAGCTCTTCTTATACTATTCCAAGACATAAAGCTGTCTGCAGTTTACTGTACCCAATAGTACCCTGTGCTTTTATGGTGATTTACAGAATTTATATGATGTCCTGACAGTAAAAAAAAGCAGAAAATATCCAAAGCTCTGAATACCAACTAAGAACAGAGAAGTCTGACTGTATGGAATATTTTCATGCACAGGGAATTCCCCATCAGCTGGTAGGAAAAACATTATGCGTAGTGTTATCAGACATTAACAGAGGCTCTCACATCCGTTTAAGTCTGTTAAGTTGATGATTGATACATATGGAAATCACAATATCAGTAATTTAACACCCCAACAGGTGCAGTACCTCCTGTCTTCTTGTAAGGATCATTGAGAGGCAGGTCGTATACTGTTCCTGGACCAAAGAACTTGTAGATGCGCTTGGTCAAGTCTTCTCCATTAACATCTGCCAACACATGACATATTGTATCTTTAATAAACACTCATGTTAGTTCACATTTACACACACTGATGTGACTTCATCTCTTATACTGTTGAAACAGACAAGTGATCTGTTAAAGGAGGGTGTCACAAAAAAAGTTAAACATGACACTATGCGTGACATACAGTATGTGTTACATTAGCACATCTTCGTGACATCCTCAAACTCCGTACTGTAAACCTTTGTACATTGCTCTGACTATTTTGCACATTTCTGCACATTACTAGCACTTTTAAAACGGCACAGCGCTAAGATTTTAAATTCAGATATACTGTAAATGTTCATTCTCAGTAATTTGTCATATTATTATTGCTCTTATTTTAAATGTAATTATCTGACTGTGTTTATGTCTGCACCATTATACACCAAAGCAAATTCCTTGTGTTTGTAAACCTACTACCTACCGAAGTCAGAGCTCTCGAGGAGAAATAGTCCAGCACATAACCCGGACAAAACCCACACTTGTCCTTTTTAAACTTCAGTTTGGTTAGCCATTTCCTCTTGCTTTCAGTCTTTATACTAAGCTAAAATGATCACCTCCTGGCTGTTGCTCCATATTTAATGTATTAACACGCAGTCTTTTCCAAAATGTATGTCAATAAATAATCTTTTCAATCTTTGAGGAGTCATCCTCCTTGCAACATAAGAAACAACAGGATCTATGGGAAATATAGTAGACCGGGGTAACTTTGATAATGAACTTCATGTTAATTTAGGTTCTGCCTGTTTCAGTACCTCCACACTGGCTCAGTGACTCCAGCAGGACGTATGCCTGGTCTCCATAGCAGGTCTGCTCGCCCGTTGTCCTGCGGTAAAAGGGATTCGCTGACTGAGGCCGAAACTCAGGACAGGGCTCCAGATCAGAGAGAACTTCTTTGAGCTTGTCTGGATTGTAGATCCAGTGCATGGGCTGGGCTGTATGGGTGGGACACACACACACACACACACACACACACACACACACACACACGCACACACACACACGCACACACACACCACACACACACACACACGAAGAGGGAGAGAAATAGTGGAACATTCAATAGTTTTGTTTTTGACTTGACCTACTGTACATGCAGCCTGTCGATAACAGATAGCATGGAAAGGGAAATAGTTGTGGTTTGTATTGGAGCAGGAGGATCCTGAATATAAACAAGAAATACATGTTAAGCAGTCCAACCCAAGCAGGAACTAACATTTGGGATCACTTCTTTTAGTATGCATCATTCTACTGTTAGTTAAGAATGACTTGGAAGTAAATATATATATATTTTAAAGGTTCAGCACTGTGCTTTCATAACATCATGTGTGAAGTCAACACGACTTACACAAGTTTAGGAACCGCCCTGTCCTTTATCAGCATGTACATATGTTGGTTATGGATAATACTACTGATAAGGCTTCTATGCAACATGTAAGACAACAATACAACAGTTTCAAATGTGATATTGTGTGACACCTAACAAACACTAGAAAGCTTTATAAATTGCTTTAACAATAGTTTGATCCCAACAGGTGTGATGTATCACATTTGCAATGTGAAAAATAAACATGCATATAACATGAAACAGTAGAAGCTCTATGAAAGCATCATAACATGCAAAAGGCCTATGAATTATTGAGTTATGGGAAGTGAAGGAAGTTGTACTATGGAAAGCCCTGTTGCTGTAATTAACTGAGTCCCAGCACTAGTATCTCACAGTTTATCTTACCTGCTGCATCGGACACTGCTGCCCCGATAATGGCCCCAATGGCTCTGTCTGCCAATGTCAAGGCCATCTGCTTTCATTTCACACAGAAGAAAAGCATACACACGAAATAATGGGAGGATTTCATCATATGTTAAAACATAAACTTTGAAAAAGCCTGAAATAAATGCCTGTAATGTTAATCATTGAAATAGAAATACATCGCTCTATTGTTGTTGGAAATGGTTTTAATGTAGCCAGCAACTAAAATACTGCATTTGATTACATACCATCTGGTAAAAAGATTAAATAATTATTCTTATGCATCCAAGACTTATATAACCTTAGAAAGAACACACTGTAATTTGGTTATTTTGTAACACGCTTAGAATATTAATGTGCGTCTGTTTTCATTGAATACCCCAGAAGTCCTTGAAACAACATGGTGCATCATAATGAAGTGACAAATGATATTTTATGTCCATAACTGACTTATTTATCCTTACCTTAAAGCCTCGTCTTCACCTTTTAGTTTATCGCTTCAAGTGTTGAAAAAACATTCGCTGTCAGTTTTCTGACAAGGGGAGGGAACCATCAGCCCAGTGATAAGTATGCACCAATGGCAACCCAAGAAAAACTGTTTTGAATTGTACTGGATAGAGGCCAAAGATCTGATACTGTAGATAGAAGTTAACACACTGGTGTCCAGCTGTTATTTAAGGTTCAAGCTTGTCAAACAAAGAAGTATCAATAGTAAGCAGAAAGCAGGTTTTTATAGAATACGAGGGGTAATGACTTGCTCTTAATTCTAGTCATGAGAAATCCTTTAACATTTTACTTTAACATTTAGAAAGCAGCATCATATAAAAAAGTACAGCTGACGTTATAAGTTTCGCAGATGTTTGGTCATAAAGTGTTGGACAACTTAAATTTCTGACCTGACGATGGCGCTTAATGAAAAAACAATGAATAGATATTTCAGTCAGAAGCATAAATGTCAACTTCATGGTGGTTCTTGAAGAAAGGTAAGGGAATAACCAAAGTAATTTGGATTCATCCTCTGGGAACCATGCATGTCAGTGTCTATCGAGTAGATGTGAAGTTATTTCACTCAATTAAAGAAAACTTTGACCTGCTGGTGGAGCTAGATTAAGGTCAGAGGATCACCATGGTAATTGGGATTCATCCTCTGGGGACTATGAATGTCTGTACAAAATGTCATGGCGATCCATCTAATAATTGTCAATATATTTTAGTCTGGACCAAAAATAAAAAGTGATGTTAGTAAAAAGTAAAAGGATACTTCACGAGGAAGAGAACACACACATATAACTTGCAATTCTATTGATCTAACTCAGCTTGTGTTGTGTTTTTTATTATACCACTGGCTGTACAATTGGGAGATTCTGGAGACAACAGTTCTGCTTTGCTGGATTTTTGAGGACCTCTACAGACACTGGGGTCACCCCCCCCCTCACCCCATGTGCTTGGGGCTTGAGCCATATGGACTGTTTCTACGCCTGACCATGTTTCTAAAAAAACAAAAACGTTTTCTTTAAATTCCTCCAAAAGGTTAAACTTCATGTATTAGTTAATTTGCACTTGATGAACTGTACTGCAACACCAGAGAGCAAATGACTCTCTTTGTCATTTTAATTTGTCTCTCTGTATATCTTCCACTCCATTGCGTCCATCCTGATGGTTCCCCAGCTGATCCCCCTGTTCCAACTCTGATGGAAACCTGCAAGCTCTGACCGGGCTCCACTTATCCCCGGCCTCTCATGGGTATCCCAGGCCATTGATTTTTCTACTGGCCTCCTAAACCAGCAAAATAGAGTGCTACTGGTAGGGTCAGGTAATCAATAGCAGTTGGAAAACAATGAACAAAAGCTGCTATGGTCACCTTCAGTGTTGTGGATGTCATTCTGAAAGAAAACTGTATTTATGCTACTGTTTAAACTTGCCATGTGTACCAAAATACAGTGACTGGAATTGTATAATCATTAGGGAAACATTTGAATGAGAGGAGTATGAAAAGACAGAGTTCAAATAAGTGTCCTTTAATGACAAAAAAACACATTAAATTAAGTGCATGTAAAGTGCAGATAAATCTTACCAAGGCAAATCTGCAGGATATGAGAGCATTTGCTTTCTCTGGCAGGGAAATAACATGCCCTTCACGAAGGGGATAAAAGAGCTGCACAAATAGATCAGCCACTGTCACCAGATCAAGTGACACAATGAGCAGGGTGAAGCTCTATAAAGCCTGGCAGAATTTGCTGGAGATATTGATGGAGTGCGGACAATGTGGCACTGCCCGCGTGTTGGTGGGGGTTGCTGAGCTGTGGGTGCTGTGATCTTCTTGCAGGATAGTAGGGAGTGGAGGGGATGCCACTTGATACCAAAACTTGCAAAGTAACAACAAAGAGGACATGTATGTTAACCTGGACGCAATGTTGTGGTTTAGTCTGCACAGTAACACTTTTATGTGCCCCTTTATGTGTTTTAAAACTATATGTTTGGGGTCTTTCTCTTTTGCAGGCTCCAGCTTAGGGCAAATGCAGGAAATAGCAAGACTACGAGTCTATAGCGATACTACACGTCTGTATGACACAGCTTTGTACGATGCTAACTTCAGTGTGCTAACATTCTCACAATGACAATGCTAGCATGCAGAGGCTAAGCATTAAGCACATTTACCATGTTCACCATTTAGCATGCTAGCATACTAACACTTGCTGAATAGCAATACACATAAAGTACAGCGGAGGCTGATGGGAAGGTCATTAGTTTTGCAGGTATTTGGTCACAAACCAAAGTATTGGCCTGATAACAGCGCTTGATGATTGTCGGGGATCGCCAAAGTCAGTCGTCTTCATCCACTGCACCAGATAAGTGAAATGTTTAATCAGAAAATGTCATGGCAATGCATCCCGTAGATATTTCACAAAAAAATACAAAATGTCAACCTGCTGGTGACCTTTTAGCCTTTCAACCTTTTAACCATTTAACCAATCCCAGTGGATCACCAGATTCTTCTCACTGTTTTAGTAAAGCTTGCACATGAACTTACTACCTAACTAAAGAACTTCTTACACATTCTTACCGGGTGATCGAGGAAATACTGACACATCAAAGTTTGGTTGTTATTCACGTTCTTGGTGTTGACCCTTGACCCCTGAAGTTTGTGATTTTTTTGGACTGGAGTAAAACCAGACTAAAGATTATTTTAGAAGATGGACAGAA
Organism: Cottoperca gobio; assembly: GCF_900634415.1. Lineage (NCBI taxonomy): Eukaryota > Metazoa > Chordata > Actinopteri > Perciformes > Bovichtidae > Cottoperca > Cottoperca gobio. The sequence goes on from NC_041374.1 coordinate 12,804,914, forward strand.
ACACAGTGTTTGGGACTGAAACAGTTAAACTCTAGGAAGCTTGTTACAAAGTTTATAGTTAAGATTAATCTTGAACTTGACAGTTTTCTACAAGTCTAGCCATGCTATCAGGGATGACACAGAGCTGCTGGCTGTAGACTCTTCTTATCATTTAGTTTATATACACTTTTGGTATCCTCTGTGTGTCATCTTGTTTTTGCTTTATCTTCATTGACTCAATGAACATTTTATCTCTCATTTGATTACTGAAGCACTTTAATTATGTGCTGTGACAGTGAAAAAAGCCCTGGCAGTCAGATCACATCTGCCATATGTGCACAAACATAATCATGCTGTTTCTTGGACGCTCACATGGTTAGTCATTACCTTCTGATTCTGGACATATTCCAGGTGAAATATGTGCTTTGATTGAACATTTTAAGCAATAATAACTTGTTTTGATATTATTATTTTTGATGTGTTGATGATGCACTTTTTAAAAAGAACTGTGCTTATTGCTATTTTCCAAATGAATGATTGTGTTACACTTGTGTGCTTCAGTCCATGTGCAGCATTAATCAGAGGAATGCTGATAATTGCCTTGCTGCATGGTTGTCCTTCTCGTCTGGGAGAGGAAGCTGAAATGGGAGAAGGGTGCTGAGAGGTATGCCAGCATCCGGCCGCTAGCCACCTCTCCTGTCATCTACGCTATGCCAGCCATGGTATCCGGTGCGAGGCCAGTGGAAGACAAAGCTGGATACTCATAACTCAGCGACACAAACTCCCTCCACTCTGATCAGTCTTGATTTAAATACAATGTGGATAAACAGAGTTGGAGCGTTGACATTTCTGACATTCATCCAAATCGTCTGCGCAAATATGAAGAGAAGAAGAAGAGATGAGGAATCCTACATCGCAGAAGTGTTTACAGTTGCTGGAGACTAATCTCCACAGCATTGTTAGCATAGGCCTGTGTTCAGTCTCCGTATGTAAATGTCCTCAGGATGATTCATCGACATACATTCTTCTTCGGCATAGCACTGTTTTTCTTTTAGGGTCCTTACTCTGCAAATCTTAACATCTCTGAGTGTCATTTCTGTCGAAAAAGGAAATTAATCTTGGAGGTGTGGAGTTCTCCTCTTCTTATCTTTCATAATTTCGGCACATACCGTAAGAGCCTCATGCAGCGCTGTTAATGTGATTACCAGCACACCCTGTGTTATATAGAGAGTTGTGTTTTCACATATTGGATTTCTCATAGCCCCACATTCCTGTCTTTGTTACATAATGCATGCATAGTATAATACATTTAGAATGATCTACATGTCTCATGTGTGTGATGTTTCTCTGATGCTTAAATCCCTTTTTGCACATCCTGATTTGGATGTTTATATAATCCCATTTACTCCACAGTCTTTATGTAGCCTATTGCTTTGTGTTGTGCTAATAGCCCAACAGGGATCAATAAAAACTTGTATTGCAGGTGCACTCTCTTGCTTCACATTCGTGCCTGGAAGCTACTCACTGCAGTCTTTTACTCGCACTTTACAGCCGCTCTGGATGAGTCGGGGCTCAAGAGCAACTTGACAGTAACAGACAAAAGATTTCTACAAAGCAAATGCAGCTTGCGTACACTGTAATCACCCAACCTCTTTTGCATTCACATACAGAGCATGGGAGTGGCCATAGGAAAGAAAATATATACTTATATATCGAGGCCACGATTTATTAATTTGTGCAGCACAACAGACCAGCCTTTCTCCTTGAAGTGCAGTGTACCTGCTTCAAGTAGTCTATCAGTAAGTTATGCTGATTATTAGCTTGCAAGGTGACATTAGTTGCTACCTCATCAAAATGTAAATCATCCTAGAAATAGAAAACCGGGTATGGAAACACTCAATATCATCTGCATGACAGTCACTTGTTATTTCATCAAAATGTGGGAACAATTTTATTAAATTGAGGCAACTATATATATATATATATATATAAATAATGTATGTATTTTCTCTTTAGCCAATCCTGGGCTCCATACATTATTAAGCAATTTAAAGCATTTAATTTGATTCTCATAAGTCTAACCAGAGCAGTCAGCGCGCAGCAGAATCTGAGGAGAGTTTCCTCATTTATTCACACAGAAGCAAAACGAGATAAAGCCAGCTTCATTTAGACCATATATTGGCTCAGTCACGACAATCATACTCTTAGTGTGATGATAAGCAGCAAGCATGCATTTTCAAAATGGTTATGTTAGAAATGTTAACACTTTGTAGAAAAAGTATGTTTTAACACATATTTACCTTTTTCTCTGGGCGTTCCTCCTCATCTTGTCAAACCACTAAAGCAAACATCTGTATTAATATTACAATAAAAAGCATGGCGATGTATTGTCTCTTCATTAGACCTTTGTGTTGAAAAACATGTGAATGTGACATCTATAAATGTGAGAAGTAAAACAGAAGTAGCTCTGTTTACTTTCCCCAAAACGAAACAATGGCAGAGGCTTTATCAGACAGAGGAAAGAGACCTAATTGGTGTTTCATTGCAGAAAGTGATAATATTACTTTGGAGGAGACACTTTGCTGTATAGGCTGACAGCTGGGGGAGGAATAAGAAGCAAAGGGGTTACTGTGTAGGCTTGCTGGAAAAATCCAATGCAATTAAAAACAACTTTCCCTCCTCCGTGTGTTGTCCAACACCCTTTTTGGTGTCAAAATAAGGAAGCGCAATGCTCTCAAAGTTCCATTTCACTGAGTTTGAATACCTCAACCCCAAATGCACACTAAATGAAGAAACACATCAGAAAACAGGGCTCTTATTCAAAGTCTTTGACATGAGCAGAATTACAGATGTTATGCTTTTAAAGGTTCAATGTGTAAGATCTTCCAGAATTTAAATTTAAAATATTAAAACAATGAACGAACATTATTAACAGAATGTGAAGAGGTCACAGTGTTGACGTTATGTCAAAGACGTCTATGTGTTGTGTTGCACATATATCTAGTGAAGTCTAGCTGACTAGCTGCGCTCCGTCCAGTCTGTAATACCACTTGCTCCTCTAGAGGCGATAGTGAGACACTGTAGCGCCAGTCTGCCCTCATTATTGAGGGAGAAGAAGAATAGCTGCCTGACTGTGGATGTATTGGGCCTAACTCTCTTGTAAAAATTGCAGCCAATGTTCGGAGTCTGTTTCATAGTTTGTTTATTGAATGACATTCAAAGTGAAAGCCACAGCATCGAGGAACTGCAGATTCTCTGTTGCTGTCGCTACACAGGACCAGCAGGCCACTGTAACTCCGGCCCCTGGGGTTTGTTCTGGCTGAGCTCAAGTCTCTTCGGCCAATGACTTGTGCGCCTTCTGACGGAGGTGGCTCCCGAGTGCCGGCTCTGCCGACCTCTCTCCTCCCGCGGTGGGCTGCTCTCCTCGAATTTTGATATTTTTTTTTACCACTGACTGACTGACTGACATAATACAGGAGTTAAACAATATACACAGTAAATATATCAACACTGGAAGAGAGAGAAATATATAGCTATAGAATGCAATACACAATATACAAAATATAATGAATTACAATATAATAAATAAGCCAAACTGCTAGAACTAAATATAAACATTAGAGATTGTATGGACGTAGTTTAGAGGTGAAATACTGCCCCCTATTTCTTTGGAGCAGGTGGCTCGGAATTACACATTGAACATTTAAACACACCAGCGGCAGCACCATTACATCCTACTCCTAATCCAACATTTTTTCAGTAAAAACACACATCTGCTTTTTGCCACAAACTTTCCTACCAAACCTAAAGATTCCGTTCATGTAAATCAAGGTTCAGAGTAAGTAAGTAAGCATCACTGAACAAGACAAGCAGTCATTCATTAATATATGAAAATACAAAGCAAATACACACAGTATAATAGATCTCACATTACCTGTAATGCATTGAAGCTGTAGTTGAAATTGATCATATAATACGATATTGATTAAAGAAGATATCACAGAATAAAAGTGTACTTATACATCGCCTTTTACTTAATTCAATACACAGACTGTTATAAAACTATACAAACTAATTGAAACTAAATGCCAAATGAACAGTTCCAATTGGTTAATGGTTTATTTGGTTTGTTTAATCATTATACTCCCTGTGTAGCTGGAATATTTGCATAAAGAGAGGAACTTGGATATGGAGTATGATAATATTGGCTGTGCAAAATGTATTTGCAAATTGATTCATATACTTTAAGAAATGTATGTTTTTTTCACAACAGTCTATGGTGTGTTCTGTACTTAGTATTTAGTGTGGTTGTAGCCTATATATTTTTACTGTAATTTCATATAGTACACAACGAGGTGGCAAGCGGAAGAGGTGAGGAACTGTATGAGGGGGAGGGAAGAGAGACGTTGGGAGACATCGAGAGAGCGTGTGTGTAAGTGAGTGAGAGAGCGAGAGAGGAAGAGTGCAGGGTGCGCTCCATCCACAGCCTCAGTACACCGGACGCATCTTCCACCAGCTCTCTGCTGTGGTCCAGTTCCGTTTTCACCGGGTTTTACAGTTGGTGGATATAGCATGGATACGATTTAAGACGCACTACCGAGCCGTCAGCAGTTTCACTTGCTAAAAAGAACAAATTATCTTAAAGCTCGTCCGGCTGAAGTCAGAATAATGATGGAGTATTGGAGGCAATGCGCGCTGTGGTTAATAAACTGCAAGGTGCTTCCAGCTAACCACCGGGTTACATGGGAAGTGTGCTCAGGTATTTGACTTGGCCCAAACCCTCCGGGATGGAGTCCTCCTGTGCCATCTGCTCAACAACCTGAGACCCCAGTCCATCAACCTGAAGGAAATCAACCTCCGACCGCAAATGTCACAGGTAAGAAACGGCTGCAGACAAACCTAATATCTGTTACTCGCTCTGTCCCCAAAGTACAACTAAGCCCCGTTAGAGAGAGCGCAACCAGACATCATAATAATGATGCTGGTTTAAAGGTTCCTTGCTTCTCGCCAAAAAAAACATACCTGCTACAACATGAATGGACCTTATTATAGATGTAAATAGCTATATTTCAAATTCGGCATTATAAAATCTACAAATTAGCACTTGGTTTCAAGAAGATTTCAACTTTAAAAATCTTGGTTACGCCGCTCGCTAGCGCTGCATATTTTGGTCGCTGAAAACCGTAGGACATAAGAAGTCAACAGATAATATTAGTTATACTTATATTTACTTTAGTCCATGATACCGTGTGCAATATATGCCGAATAATAAATGTAATCCGTGGCTCTGTGAAGTGCTGTTAATTGTTGCTTTTTGACGTGAGTACATTTAACAGTGAGCAAAGGAAACACTAAATTGCCAAAGAACTAAACGGAATTTGGGGCAGTTATTGGGGCCACTTTAGTGATAGGCTATATAGGCTATAAGTCTTACTGTGAACGAAAATGACAAAAACATGACTGTTTGATTCTTTTACTTCACTTTGTAGTTTAAGTTACTTATAGTAAATGTTGTCATTGACAATGTTGGTCAACACTGAACCGTTATGTGCTCAGAGCTGCTCAATCTGCCCTCTATAGGTGATGTAGATACACAGGGGAGAGAGGTTAAGTGGTGATGAGGCTTTGTTGTGGGCTATCCCAATCAGAGAAGTGGATTTATCTAATAGGATTTACAACAATAAATGATCAATAAATACTTTCATGACAATACTTTTTTATTTTTTATTACCATTATTAAGAATTCATGCAAATAAGCTATTTGTTTGGCTTTCCTGGCAATAAAACACAGGCAAATACTATCTCCTGATTGGTTGTTTGCTTTTTTATTCATATTTAGTAGTACAACTAAAATAACTAGTTAAAGTAACTACTACTGTACAACAACAAAAGATCAGTCTACTTCTGCTAGAAATCCCATATATATATATATATATATATATATATATATATATATATATATATATATATATATCTATATATATATATATATATCTATATATATATATATATATATATATATATATATATATATATATCTATATATATATAGATAGATAAGATAGACAGATAAATAGATAGATAGGTAGATAGATAGAGTGAGCTGTGGCAACGTGGCTCCTGTTAGTCAGATACCATCTGCTTCAGAAACAGGACAGCCGGAGCCAAGGCCAGATTAATATTCGCCTTCATAACAGTGAATCTGGGTGTCTGGCTCGATGTCAACACACAGTGAGGTAGACACTCACCTACTGAGCCTGCAGATCTGCACAAATAAACTGTACCAGTAACACACACACACACAGATGTAGAGTATTACTATGTAATGGATGCCCCAATGCTCTCATCTGATGCAGAAATGGTAATAAAGGTTTGAATATTAGTACAATAATGGATGTACTGCACAACAGATGGGGAGAGGGGGATTAGGCTTGTATCCTTGAAAAAGCTCATAAACTCAATGTTATGTTTAGATGGTTAATATGATATGCAGCTACTGTTCTTTCACAATCTAATTGGATATCCATTCAACTTGAGCACACAGGTCAAGTGGTCAATTTAAAAAAAGCATAGAGGATTTTAATGTCATCAATGGAAATGGAAATCAACTGTCAAAGGATCTGTTTACTCGGCGATTTCTGAGAAAACTAGATTGGGACTGTAAGAGGAGAAGCTGATTGGTCCATTTACGGTTAGAAGTTTTGCGAGCACCAATACGATTACTGATTGAAGGACATCAATAGGTCAGCGTTTGCTGTCAGTCATGATATAATAACATACGGCGCTGCCATGCGTAGAGAGGTTGTGAACCAAACTTACGCTCAATGCCTGGCCCAGACTGGGTTATTTATAGGCATAGTTTGTTTTATGCATGGCTGGATGGCTTACTCACACAAGGCAGTGATGAAGTTACATTCAGGGGTAAATTAGCATCAGTAGTAGGCACAGCCCCATACATTTACAAAGCGCATGCAACTTCACGTGTTTGGGAGCACTACTTACCAAGGGTTTTTTACTACAATGTTTTGAACTGCATTTCCCAGAGGTCATCTGCCAACTGAATAGTGGGACTAGTTTTGTACAAAAAGAACATAGGATTTTTGTATTGGGAAAAACCTACCAGATGTTACTGTTGAGATCAATATTGGAAAAGTGTACATTTATAAACTTTGCGAATGATGGATTTGAATATTAAATATTAGTTCAGGGACTTTACGACTTATGTATGGCAGTAGATCATGACTCGTTGCTTCCCCTTTCACACACATTCACACCATGTGATGCTGGATACCAATTCCCTTCTCTGAGCACTGTTCACCTAAAAATGGGCGTCAACCCCCCCAGCAACTTTCCTCCCTCTGTTTCCTCAAAGTTAAATTTACATAACTGAGGGCGGAGTTGCTTCCCTTTTAACCTGCATAATTCATGAGGGCCGTGGCAGCTACTTTATCATTGGCCAATAATAACACATGAGATGCCACTGTGGACTCACCCAGGGGACCCATGCGATGGAAAGACAAAGGCAGTGAAGGGACAGAGCTACAAAGAGTCTGCCTGGCCTCCATAGACGCATCTCAGAGGACATAAAGGGCCCTGAAGGGCTATCCCACTGTGCTGGGGTTAGCTGCGTAATTAAGGCACAATGCATCAGAAGCTCTAGAGGGTTCACATGTGTGATGTTGGCATCAGGACGGGCTGCCTCTCATTCTGCAACATTAATTTTGTTTGGGAGATTTGTATGGCATATATAGTGAGTATTTCTGTTTAGAAATGTGCTCATGTACAACAGAGAGCCAGACAACTCTATGTAGGAAGTACAATGATGACATACACTAGGATCAGTCTATTTAGTGATTAAATGGTCTTGTAGTGGAAGTTGAAGAATGATGCATGGGTTGTGTATGTGTACTCTGCATGAAAATGTTTTCTATAATGTTTAAAATGAACAACTCAAAGTTCCAGTTAAGGGCTTAAGGTCAGTGTAAAGCAAAATGTTCACCCTCTTTGATCTACTTTAACAGGGCTGTAATGAACCAATTACATAGTCTAGACGCAGTGCGACCACAGCAACTGCTGCATTAATGCTTTCCTACCCTAGAAAACACCATCATCGCCACATAATCAGTAGTTGTTTTTTGTCTCGCTCATTGAAAATCAGCGGTTTAGCGTTAAGAGGAACTATGGATTGCTTATTGTGACGCAACGACCATGTGGTCAAACATGCTGAATGCTGTCTTTCCATCCCTCTGTTTCTTGAAACATTTGGGACGATGTTCTACTGAATCTTTTTACTGACAGACTGCAAATATGATCCAAATACTGGTAGCAAGGACATTAACCCCCTTGTGTGTGTGTGGAGTGTGCTACAAACAAACTAGCTAGCAGGCTAGCAGAATAAAGCAGAGAAGGAGCTACATTCAGTTCAAAGACACAAACAACTGCTTAATCATTCACCATTCATTCATCCTCTTGTAACATTTCATTGACATTGAAATCTGCTGCCTTGTTTTCTGGCAGCTGAAAGTCTCTCACACAGAGCAGCCGTGAGCCTCAACATGCACAGGAAATCAGGAAATGGAATAGAGGAAGGAAGTGAAACTAAACATGCCCTCCATCAAGCTCAGACCAAAGCAGCGAGATGTCAGACATAATGAAGAGAAAAGCCGCCGCTCTCTTTACATGGCAAAAAAAAAACAACCCCTAAATACTTCGATACGATTTCAAAGATTTCACTTCACTTTTGGAAAGTGAAAGTGAGAGAAAGACAAGTATGAGTAAGAGTCAGGTCTAATTTTAATGAGCATCGAGCGTCAGCAAGTGTTTCAGTGCATTGATGTACAAGACAAGAGAGAAAAGGCTTCATAGATTTTACACAGATATACATAGAGATGCCATGAAAACTTAATCAACACAATTATGAATGAATGTTTTGCTTATTTTAATGTGATGCAGAATACAGTAATGTTTTTTTATACATATACCTAGCAGGCATAGGTTAGCATATAAATATAACTATGCTGATGCATATGATGGATTTAAGGACAAAAGGAGACGGCTCAATAAATAGCACACTTGATTATTTTTATGCTTTTATTTTGACAGGTATGCAGCAGATGTGTTGCTTCACTTGCCAAACTGATCTGATTTTGACTCTTGGAGAACTTACAGTAATACGAGTTTTACATGTGCACATAATAGTAGTAATACTATTATACATTATACAAGGTGCATATGTACTTTTTGTCGAACCCAGACCAAAATTCTATGATGTCAAAAAAATGAAAACTCCATACAGAAGGCTTCAAAGGCTCCGAGGCTCGCTCTTCACTCGCAAAGACAAAAGTTAGAGAGAGAGAGAGAGAGATAGCGTGGGAGAATGAGAAAGACACAGATTTTCCTTTTGTTAGTGCAGAATAAGACCTTTGCAAGTCATATAGGCTCAGGAAACATAACAGATTGTGATTCTGTGTAAAAATAAAGAATAACATGTCCCAAATCTTAACACATAAAGCATTTCACTGTGTAAAATATATGGGTATAGTAAGGTTCAGATGAGGTATTAAGGTGTAATTAGAGAGGGATATAAGGCTATACATCATGGTCATGGTAATTATGCAGAATAAGGTCCTAGATGAGTGAAGTGAAACCATGTGAAGCGTTAAAACACGGTATCAATACTTAATGTATTTCTGTATGCGAGAGTGTGTGAACGACACTCATCACACACTATTCTTCCTCTGTAATCCATATCACACTCTTAGATAGGATGCACTGCATGTTTTTTTTATAAACATACTTTTCGAAATGTATATTACAGTAGTAGTTGCAGCCCCCAACTTTTAGTCCAATAACCAGATCGCTCATTGCACTCCCTTGGTGTTGCAGGTGTAATTCTGTTTCAGATGGCAGAACATCGTTAATACAAACCTTTGCTAATTAATAACGAAACAAAATTTCAGTGCATTCTACAGTTAAGCTTTATAACTGTAGCACTGACTTTCAAATGCAAGTGGTTGTGTCTTTAAGAGAAGAACTTTCAGAGTTAGCTATAGTCTCACAAATCATTTATTATACATTTTTTATAAAAATAAATCAAATTAAATCCTAAAATTAATTAATAAAACGTACTGCTGTTCCGCTTCCTTTGTTGTCAGTCATCTTCTGTACAAAACGTCCCCTTCTGGGTTGTTTCCATGGGAACAAGAAGGCACAAGAAGAATTATGGGTCAGATTTCAGTGTCTGTACTTCATACTTAACATTCTCATCTAGATTGCATGCATACTCATACCTCTAACCTACTTATTTGCATACTGATATGGCACATACTACAGATTGCATGCTATTAGTATGCAGTATGCGGGCATTCGGACACAGCTTGTGAGTCCCTTGATGACTTCCCCTGAGTTACAGTGGCTTGGCTGCCCTCGTTGATTCATTTTGAAGAAAGCATTGCTCCCGTCAGTGTGTAAACACCACATTACTGCAGCTATTCACGCCGCATCGGGCCAAGTCACCGCAGCTTCCCATTTAGAATTCCAGTGCAGCGTAATGCAGTCGCACTGGTTTGTTCCGCCGTGTCATCGCGATGACATGCATGTTCATGTACTGCTTTATGTACAGTGACGTGCACGCGGATATTTCAAAAGACAAAATCATGTTGCACCTCTCTTGGGCACGTACACGGAGTCGACTGACCTTTCATTCCGTCACCAAGGTAACAAGCCCGGCACCACAGCCAACCGATAAAGGCTACGGTCTAGTGCATATTAAAGAATAGATAACGTACATGCTGATTTTATTAGGAGATATTCAGTGGTGGGGAATGTACCTCCAATCAATGTCTATCATGTTACTCAATTCTGCCGTGGACGGTTCAGTTAATCACTGTTGAGTGCTCTGAAAGCTCTGAGAAAAGTCAATACTGTCTGTTGTGTTTACGGGCAAACAATCATCATCATAAGTGACATTTGAAGTGTAGTCAGGGGCTTACACACATCAGAGGAGGCCTCTCTGCATATTGTATAATTATGAAAGTAAAGGAATTGTAGATCCAGATGATACCAACCCATAACCACGGTCATAGCCAGCAGCAGTGTGTCTCCAACCTTTTACTGTCAGGTTCACTGTAGTGGAAACCTGGAGCCAAGCGAAGTGGAGAGTACTGTATCAAGCCCTATAGAGAGATGATATAAGACCCTATACTGCCCAAACACCCATCAAGGGACCTGTACATTTAACCTTTTGTGTGCATAACATATGACCCAATATGTGGAGAACGCCTGCTGCACATGATTGATCCCATGTTTTCTTCAGTAGAGACAGTCACTGGATGTAGTTCTGCCTTGAGCAACTCAGGGTTGAAGTGATGGACGACTGTTGTCTATTGGAAACAGGAATGTCCTTATTTGTGTATTGGAGAGAGTGGAAGAGTAATAATCCCTTCAATAGAAATAGTAGTGGCTCCATACATGTATCACAGAGCAGACAGTGGAAATGGATAAGACCATGTACAAGTCTATCCATTGTTGTTTATACCATTTCATGACACACAGTTTCCCTGGAGGCTCTAACTTTCCCGAAATAAAAATATGTGGAAACATTGAATACCTTTTGGCAAAAAAAATGGAAATACTTGCAGTTTATCAACTTCGACGTTTGAGTTTAAATCCAAAAATATCATCGCTGATACTGTATCAGACATAGCGGTTAAACACCACACCTGAGTGGACACACACACACACACACACACACACACACACACACACACACACACACACACACACACACACACACACACACACACACACAAAGTGGCGCTGCAGAGAATTTTCACACTTTTTTAACACAATCTTCCAAGATGTGTAAATCAGGGCGAGTCAAAGGAAGAGGAGCAGGGATGCTGTCTGCTCACCATTCACGCTTCAGTGTTTGTCAATTCAGTGTGTGCATTTTATTTAGTGCGTTGCGCTACATTTACCCCCCCCCCCCCTCCAATCTCCACCACCATTACTCTTATTAAACCTCTTTTTGAGTAAATCACACACAGCTGAGCTAAAACTACTTGACCTGAGTTTCTGTAGCCAAGAGTGTCCATATCTCACGTAGTAACACTAATTCAAATACCTTATCTAGTTGGGGGGGATGGAGTAAGCTTTGTGTATATGTGGGGTCATTGGGGTTAAAAACAGGATTTAATGGAAAATGGCCTCTGAGACTCTCATTGGTGTTGTGGGGGTGGTACAGAGGTTGACGGATGTGTGTGTGTGTGGAGGGGGGGGGGGGGTGGAGGAAGTTGGGTTTTTCCCTTATTGCTTTTAGTCATTACATGAAAGAATCAGAGGCATGGGGAACTAACTACCTTTGTGTATCCTCTTCAGAGAGAAAAGCGATTCATGTAATGTGGACGAGATAAATCAAAGCTTTTTTGATAGAACCTACATGTTGGATCATCGGGAGGTTTTCGGTCATCTTCAATTCTTTCTGTGATTCTTCATTGTAAATGCTACTGTAGCTGCTCACACCATTTGTGGGACCTTTGTTTATGTTAATGTTTGTCATATGACTTTGAGAACATAAAGAAACACGGGTATTATTGGTAATTGCATGGAAATGATTAAAATATGTTAACGACCTGGATTGTGTGTTTTGCTATATTTCAACAAAGTATCAATGATACCGATGATGAAGAGTTAGAGGTTTAAAATGTCGCTATTGCTTTTGTATTTTACAGTAATCTTTTTAAAACTGTGTTTGATGTGATTGAATTGATTGGCCTTTATAAGATGATATAGCCATGTGGCTCGTAAAAACAAATGTACCAAAATAACCTTTTGAAAAATGTCCGGCAGTTCCTTTTTGGAACCAAAACAAACCAAAATAATTAAGCTGTGGGCTGTAAAACCGAAACTATGAGCTGTTGAGCTGAAGGGATGTAATTATGTGTGGGTCCGTCACTACGAATGTGGTCCATTGTTAAAATAAATGTTTATTAGTGCAGCTTTAACATTTAGCCTTCAAAAAGCCACATGTTTTCATTTTCTTTCTCACTAAAGAACAATTACTACAGTTTACAGTTCTAAAGAACAAGAATTGTCGCCAGCAGTTACTTAACATACTGAATGGAAGGATTAGCAGGAGCACGGCAGTTATCTCCTGGAAACACAGATGACTCGCCGATCCTCTGCTCACCTAAAGAGGGAGGTGACCAATGAGCCGAACTCCTGAAAAAACACAATAGTCGCTTACCGGAAATGTGAGCAGATAAAGGGGTGATAAACAGGCTGTCACTAACTAGCAAGGGATATTCAGAGTCACGGAAGTGAGTGGAAAAAAAGTGAGTGGAAAGACCATCTGCATGCTCGGTGTCATGTGTCGTAGTAAACCAAGTCTGTAGGTTTTTCATTCCAACCAAACAAGCGGCTCGTTTCACAGTTCAGCACACCTCAAACCAGCGAGGAGGAACTATGAAATCCTTTACCACACTTTATTACCGGAATGAAAAGCTGCTGACCGCTGCAATGTTGATAATATTTCATTAAGATAAGTAAGCTGATGGCTGTCTGCTGCGATGACCCCGACCTCAGTCTGAGAGAGCGGCAGCACTTTCGTCAGCGCAGGCAGACCTTCGCCTACATTCCACCTCCCATTTCCTGGTTACACAGCTGACAAAAGCTCCAACATGACATGTATGTGACCTGATGGCTTGGTTTGTGATATATCACCCACTGGTTATGACTTACAGAGTCTTGATAAAAGAGCTTTATAGACCAATGCACATTATTTCATTCACTCCAAAATCTCAGAAACATAATCCAGCAGGGGTTTAAAAACAATATATCAATGTGTCTTATTCACTGTTTTCCCCTTAAGCATGGTTTCCTCTTGATAATGGTCCTCTTTACTTTTCCCACACTGCTGTCAGCAAACATATGAGACACAAACAGAAATGAGATTTAAACTACCAAATTAGATTCTATACTCAGGCCTTGATTCCCATCATCCATTTGATTGCCACTAATTGACGCTCAACAAGGTTTAAGCAGTAAGATGACCTATCTCTGTCTGTGTTTCATTACTTAGATCTATGAGAGAACAAGAGCAGGATTTCATTAAGCTCCACAATACGCACGGGGGCCATAAAAAGGCTCCAGCTTGTTGCTATGGAGCTTTTGACTTGTGTCAAGGAATACATAAGCAGAAACTGGATACATATTCTGGATACAGAGCACGACCTGGCTTATATCAAAAGCACAGCAGCGAGATGGTTTGTTTTACAGGAATATTTCTTGCCTTATATTCCAGATGGTTGGTCTTCAAAATGAAAAGCGTTGGTGGGATTTTAAACCCTGCATATACTGCTTGTGTGTGTACGCTGTTCATTTCCATCCTAACCGAGTCGACGTGTGTTTGGAGCTTCCTGCTGAGATGTTGCAGCGTAATCTATCCTTAATTCCTTATTCTACACAATGAGGTTATTTGCAGGTTTCATTAAAATGCAGAAATAGGTATACTGACACGGTTGGTTGCATTTGCCTTGGATCTGGTACAGTTTCACTTGGTACATTTATAAATACCAGGGTTATAATTAGAGCCCAATCAATACTATTTCTTTTCTGATACTGATATTTGAAAGTAAAATCTGACAAGAAGATATAGGTTGATATTAATTTTTTCATGAACACATAACATAAAGAAGTATCTTTAATAAGGAACACCTTCATTTATTGTTTAGAATTGTGAGCAAGATATAAGGTGTGTGTGTGTGGCATGTTAGTGCTAGGAGACAAACTATATATAATAATAAAACATATATTTGGCATTGCTGTACTGCAATTTTTTGTTTATATCCAGCCAACATGCTGTATATGACATTTTCTGTATCGCATCAAATGCTTTTCCTTGCTTTTTATGCCTCTAATGATAGAAGTGTAGAGAGAGAGAGAGAGAGAGAGAGAGAGAGAGAGAGAGAAGGGGAACGACATACAGCAAATGGCCACGGGTCGGACTCGAACCACAGGCCGCTGTGGCAAGGACTCAGCCTTTGTATATGGGTTGCCTGTGGTACCGGGATAGATAGTTAGATGTGGATGGAAAGATGTATGGCACTCTGCTGTTTGTACACTAACGTGAAGCTACAGCCAGTTAGCTTAGCTTAGCATAACAATCAGAAACTCTGGAAAACAACTGGCCTGGCTCGAGATATAACAAATGAACATGTTATATCTTGTTTAACTTGCTTTAATTAGTGAAATTAGAGGAGCAGACGGATTGTTTCACGTTCAGATAGAGCCAGGCTTGCTGCTTCCAGTCTTTGAGCTAAGCTAAGCTAACTTGATGTAGCTTCATACTCAGTGTACAGACATGAGAGTGTTGATCCTCTCGTCTAACTCTTACAAAGTGAATAAGTGTGTTTTACAAAATGGTGAAATAATCCTTGTAAAGCTATGAAATAACAGGCACAATTCATTCTTAAATAACCCATGAATGTAATCACAAAAATACTTAAACATACATTGTTGCCTTGTACATAGGCTACATACCGAAACAGAAACAGATGTGCAAACGCACGGACACACACATGCTCATACACATGAGACCATTGACTTCCTGAGCCCCAGAGAGAGTCGCTAATGCAGAAGAAAAGCTGCCAGTGGAACAGTTACTGGTTGCCTCATGCTGCTACACTCTTGTTAATACAATTCGCCCTCTACTGTCTTCGGCTCAGTGTAGCAAAGATACTGTCTTTCATATGCACTCTGTGAAGCTGCTTCCCTCAGATAATATGCTGAGGTTCTTTGGGACTCTCCAGAGACTCCAAGCAGACAAGATGTACATGTCTGATAAAAGAAAGTGATGTGTACAAGTGTAAACATTCAATATTATTCACTCACTGCTCGCTAGCTGCTCCATGCTGCCTCTTATCTGGAGCTCACTGGTTGAGGGCTTTTCTCACTATTGTGAAGAAATCTGTTAAGCTTAATTCAATCCGAGTGGAAAGGCATTTCACATTTGATGCATGGATATGCGCTTTGCAGACAAATCTGAATTGGGGCGAAGGTGTGTTTGGAATAAAAGAATAAGTCCGGCTGCTTCTTCTCCAGAGCCGTTTGTCTTTCAAGACGATACTAACTGAATTATTAAGCGTTGTTAAGGTTGTCAAACACGATTACAGTCAGGCCTTTGAGCATGGACTCCTCATATTAACAGTATGGCACAGGCTTGTACTCTTTTTTTTTTTAAGAAACAGGAAAGGGCTAATGAAATCTATTTCCTGTAAACCAGTTACCCAAGAAGAAGAAAAAGAAGAAGGAGATGACGATGAAGAAGCATTGTAATATGGAAACATATCTGTGGAGAATTTTAAACGAGGTTACACAGTGAGTGCTATGGATGCAGTAACTAAATGTCAACTTTAAGTTGTGGACAAAATGACAAACAAATCCTCAAAACAGAGGAATGTTGCCTTATGAACCTTTGCATTCCTCGGACTCCCAACTTAAATAATTTGTTTATGATTCACATAATATCTTACAGCAATGCTGGTAGGCATTCACATTTACCTGCCTAGATGCCATTTTATCTACGTATTTGATGCTCCAACTCAACTTTGTCTTGCGCTGTTGGAGTCCCCCTTTGTACAGCAATCCAGTGTTTTCAGTCGTTCATTTCAGATTCCGAGCCCTCGTACTGGTGCTGCACTTACGCATCACTGCTCAAATGCAAAAAGCCACAACCACACAGTTGGTCTTGCACTGCATGCCTTTTGTGTTGGCTGTGATGTGCTGTTGTCTTTGCACCCTTCAATATTGACACCGCTGTTACTCCATACCAGTTCAATTTTGCAAGCATCACTTTGCATGAAGCTTTCATTACACCCTTTCCATAAAAAAAATAGAGTAAATAGAAAACATAGCAAGTTCTACTCCCGCAAACATTGAAAATGTACAACAATGCTCAACAATGTAGAACTTAGACATGTTTCAGAGTAATATTAAAGCAGTACACATTTACATATTTAAAGCTAATCCCAGCACTGTGATGTGGCAAAATATCCCACCGCTCCCCGAGCATCTCTTTCACCAGTCTTTGTTCTATCCTGTATCAACTACAGGAAGGCTGATGGGCGTCACAGATACTGCCCGTTGGATAACCACCTTATGTTGACACCTTCCCCTTTACTCACTGCCTGCCACTCTTCATAAAGAGACCTTACTTCATTCTGTGCCTCCCCTCCGCCACTTTTCTCAGTTTCATTGGTGTTGTTAGGCAGCATTCAGTGCTAACTGCTGCATAATTTGGATAAATCGTTTCTGGATGAAGCTCCATTAACATCATTAGCAGAAGATTTAGTTTGCAGACGAGGCAGAAAACACTGAATGACCTTGTTTATTAGGAGTTACTTATTGATTGTTTCATTCAATTTTCTCGGGTCAAGGTTGACCCTTAGCTGCAATTAAGCTCACAGTATATACAAAATCAGCTGAGGGAGAGTTTCCTGGTTTCTGCAACCACCTTCTTACCCTCTATGGAAATGAGTCTATGACTCAAACTGAAGTGTCATAACTTCAGGAGGAATTTAGACACATATTTCACCCCAACAGACAAAACTAAATGCATTATGAAAGCTTTCACATTTGCAGTTTTGTCTTTCCTGGGGAAAAAAGCCTCTTTAGTGTCAGAAGTAATATACTTTCTTAGCTTATTACAGACATCTGTGTATACGTTGGCCGATAATTAACAAGAAATTGCATTACGGAAATGCCAAATATATATTTGAGATGAAAAAATGTGTGAGCACGAGCGCTTCCTGGAGTTTGTAGAGGTGATCTTTGGATAAGGAAACACAAAAATCACAAAGAAACTGCTGCCGAAACGTGTCGGAGTTTGTTTTCAGGTCTAACATAACTATTCCATTACAATAAAAGCATTTTAATTGTTTAAAAGAGAGTGCTTTGGAGTTGTCTTGGTATTTTTGTGTCTCATGCTAACAGCAACATGCTTAGAACTGGGCGGTGAGAGAGTTAAGCCTTCAGAATAATACATCACATATTGACTGTAAGTGCAGCACAATATCATTTAGCATATAATAGCTTATTTTGTTGAGCTTTTTGTCTGAATTCAATGCTAATTGGAACGTTGTGAACAAACTGAATATTTGTGGCAGAGATGTGAGAAATCATAAAAGAACACAGTTGAAAATAAAATCTCTGCCTTTCTCTCCCGACTCTCTATCTCTGCTTTAATTACGCACCCCTCCACTGTCCTATTTCAACAGAAAATATATCAAATTAATGAAACAAGATGCTCTCATGGTGCCTATAAACACTGACCCATCTATATTTCAGAGCTGTGGTCCTCCAGTGAGAATACACAGCCAGAGGGAAAGCTACTGTTGCAGGCAGAACAGAAAAGCTGCAATAAATTTCATTACCATTCAGTGGTATTAAGAAAAATACACACGTAGCTCTTTTTAAAATGAAAATGAAATATAAAAAACGCATTGTGTCATTTGTGCTTGTCATTCTGCATGTACATTTGTGAGTGACTCGCTCACAGACGAACACTTTCTGTCTTCCCCACACAGTTCCTGTGCCTGAAGAACATCAGGACTTTCCTGGCAGCGTGCAGCGATGTATTCGGCATGAAGAAAGGCGAGCTGTTCGAGGCCTTTGACCTGTTCGACGTCAGGGACTTTGGAAAGGTAAGGCTGCGTTGCTCAATGACACAGAGTGAGGTGGAGGCTTGCATCAGCCTGCATCCGCACTCACTGTGCCAGCTGTCCCCAAAGACGGAACTGAATTATTATAAATGTGCAGAAGTGAGGAAACTTGGTTAAAATTATTTATAAGTGAAAGACTTTCTTTATCTTTGACTTGGATTTGTACATGTTTAATGAAGGTCTTGGTGCATGCATCAGCTGTTTTTGGATCATCTTTGTGGGCTCAGGAAGTAGAGTGATGCCAACGCACCTTGTAGCCTCTGACTCTGTATGAATGTGGGTGAATGCTGAAATACTTGTGTCGTAAAGATTGGAAAAGCGCTATATAAAAGCAGTCCATTTACTATTTGTTAAGCGTATCCTCACACTGTAACAGCACTTTCAATTTCATCGGCTTCTGGCTCATGTCTACAGTATCATTAGTAGATGTTCTTCCTGGCATTGCTGGTGCTAATCAACACAGTCTGATCCCACATTGCAGCTTTCCTCACACTCCTTAACTCAAAGCTGAAGCTGATGTCAGCAATATGACCCAGCAGTTTAATCACTTCCTCTCATTAGAGTGAATACGCCTCAGTGTGCAGACTTTACAAGGGGTTAAAAGTCTGGCCTCAGGTTCATTACTTTGATAGGACTCAGCTTGTAGCGCTGTGAAACTGTCTGCAGCTCTTTGACAGCCCTGCTGCTGCCCTCTGGGAGTCCCCAGGAGGTTAACTTAGAAATCAGAGGATGCTGCCGGACCCTGGTGCACATGATGTTAGGCGTTTATGAGACGACAGGGTCATGTATCCAATCTTAAAATGTGTGCATGTGTGTCAGTGGGAGAAACACAGGAAGAGACAGAGACATATTGATTGACTAGTTGTCATCTTCATGTCATAAAATCTGTGAAGAAGTTGCCTTTAAAGCATCCTGGGATGCTAAAAATAGGGTATGCATTTAATCAGCCCCACAATGATACAAATGTATGTCATCATATCCCTCATATCAGAAGTGAAACAGACTGTGATAGCTGACTTCTAATAAAAGTGGAAGAGTACACTTATTTTGGTTTCCATTTATCAGCATTTGTTATGTGATAATTATGAGAAAACGAAAAACCATTAACACGAAACCACATTCCAAATTAGGAAAAAAATAACTGACCTTCACTTAAGTAAATTGAATTGAATTAGGCCTGACAGTATATGATGAATGGAAAAACACCTCTTAACTTGAATTGAACGTCCCTTTTCACTCTACCAGAGAAACTTCTATGAAAGATTACAGCTTGAGAAATGAAGGCGTGTGAAATTGTCACAGAAATGGAGAGACAGAAATAACTTTTGTTAAATATGCGTCACCCAACCACCTAGCCCTTAATCATCTGTGTTCCCAGTAGAGCTTGACTTGAAAATGTAAAAAAACCAACTAATTGGCTAATATCCAGTGAAAAATACTCACTTTATGAAGGCTTTGACTTACAAATGATATGTTAATACAGTCCTTAATATGAATTCTTAATGATGTAATATGTATACGAAAAAAAACCCACACAGCACAGCAGATTTTCTGAAAAAATATTTGTAAGATTAGTCAAGCGACAATTAAAAAGGCTTTAGATATGGTCAACAGTACCTTTATATCTCTACTGGAGCGCTCATCTTTGATGGCGTGCCGAGCATAATTAAGTACAAGCTGAGAGAATTAAGTCATCTATTCATTAAGTCATCTTTAATTAAAACGCACTTGGCCCGCTGGCAAGTTTCTTATAGGAAAATATTTTCAGAGAAAATCGAGAAAAGAACCAACAGTGCCTCATTGAATTACTGTAGGATATGAAGAAACCAAAAAGTGAATTTGTAGATTTGTATTCATGCGCTTTTGTATTTCATTTTTCCGCCCCGGGCTTATAGGCTAAAGCTTCCAGTGTAAAATCTCATATATAAAAACATAGTTAGTCACAAAGACACTAAACAATCTGAGGAACTGAGAAGATTGACTCCACTCACTCTGTAGGTTAAACTAAATATGAAGCTAAAGCTAGCAGCCGGTTACCTTAGCTTTGTGTGAAAACAACTATTAGTGGTCTTACATGTGAGTTTTCTGCGAGACTGTATTTGACTGGAAAGGCTTTGTACAGATCAAACAAACTAAATACATTATTATTAAGCTTTAGAGGTAGGCAGATTGTTTAGTCACAGGCTAGCTGTTTCCAGTATGCTAAGCTAAACTAACAGTCTGCTGGCTGTATCCAACTATTTAACAGGTGAGTGGTATCATTTAACTTTTAGCAAGAAAGCAAATTGTAGACTCATTTCCCAAATGATGAACTATTGCTTTAATATTTTACATTTTCTATGGTTAGCGTTAGTTAGAGTTCTGTCTAGGAAATCGGTTAGTTGTGTGTTCCATTAAAAAACTACTTTGGGATTGATTACTGGCACCTAATGGTACTGGTACTGGTAGCTCTTTTCATAACTTGACACTAATTGGATTAATGTAAAGTAAAGTAATACGATACTTCATAACACAGTGAGGTTGAGTCGCCCTGACCAGTTTGAGATGAATCTATAAATTCTTTTCAAGCAGACTCATTTTCCCCCTTTGTGATGTCCGACTTCTTCCTCATTTCCCTTTAGTGATTTCAGTTTGCTCAGGCACAACACTTTGATGACTCTCTTGAGTGAATCCCACATTACCCAGAGTGAATTTAACAACTCTGAAATTAGACAGCAAGCAGGGCCCGCAATCCTCGCTTGGCTGGCTCTGCAGAGGCTAATGGAGTGAAGAGAGGGGGGAATGAGGGAAGCTGCCACTCACCTGCAGTTCCAGCTATTTTATTTGTTTGTTTGTATTAAAAATAGCAACCGGACTGCTACTGAATAAAACATCAAGCATACCCGTTTAGTTTAAAGTTTGTGTGGTACTCTTGATCGTTTATATGAGTCTGTGTGTGGAAACAAATGCTGGATATCTTTCTCTGGACTTCAGCAGTTGTGCTGTGCAAGCTTAAGGTATTTTCCTGCCTGCTGTAATAGCAGATATGTTTTGAACTGTACCCACATGAGAGAACCTTAACCATACAGCCTGGAAATTCTTCTCGACTCCTCCACCTTAAAAGCTGGGAAGGAATCCAGCAGTAAAGGACGAGTCCCTGATGAGGTTCAGGTCTTTGAAAACATGACCAGACTCAAAAGGAGAATTTTGAAATTGTGATAACACAGATTCATCTGACGAACAGGTTTGGACTTATTGGTGTTCTTGGATTAAAGTTATGGCCTCACAACACTGCAATAGTAGGAAACACTGACACATACAGCAGGTCTGTCTGTAGCCCTTTCCCCTCAGTGCAGGAACATCTGGTTTGCACATCTGCCTTGTAGACACATGGAGGGTTGTTGGGCTCTGCAGGGAGAACAGAAACGTGGCTGCACAGGGCATGCACACACACACTGATACACACCTGGCAGAGAGAGAGAGAGAGAGGTGATAGTATGAAGTATTTGGAGAAGATTTTGAGGGCTACAATATCGTGTTGCTGTTTCATTTAACATTTTTTTTATCTGTGGAGGCATTTTGTGACTATTTGATGAAGGAGACGAAACATAAAACTGTGGATTTCACCGTAAGCGTTACCAATTTTACGGTACCAGACACAATGGCTACATGCAGTGAGTAGAGCATATAGCTCTGCTGACGTAACCCAAGTACCCTCTGATCTCGTGTTAAAACGTCATGTATCCTTTTGTTGTGCCATGATTGAAAATACATGCTGCCGTCATCAGCCCTGAGAGTGAATCACAACAGTCTCACTTCTATTTTATTGCTAATTCCTGTCATCTCGTATCAGTTTCTTTCAAAAATAGAATCAAATTGCTGACAGGAGCTTTCCATACTCAGTCACATGATGGACAGCTGCTCAGTACTTGGAATACATTAGAGTCATGGGATGACCGATTAAATAATGCAACATACTTCAGTTTAGGAACAAAACTGAAACCATTATCAGCGGCTCATCATCTTTGCTGCTGTGTTTCTCATTCATTTGTAAGATGTCCTCACTGACCACAGGACTTGTGGCTCATCTGAATCTCTTTCATCATCCCACACATTCTTATCTCAAACAGTGTGGAACAGTATATTATCTAATACATGCAGAAAGTAACTAATACAATAAAACAAATTAAGATAATTATGCATAATATAAGTAAAGAATGCAAGTAAATCAGCCATGTGGGCCCTCGTTCACTACGGCATCATATTTCTTTCCGGATTTTAAAACTGATGTATGCTCTCACCACTTAACCTGGTATTTATTCATTAAACGACTATATGCATTATATATAAATATTAATATTGGAATTACTTTTTTTATCAGAGTAGTATATGATTACAGACCCTACTTAAAATCAGGCCGTGGAGACACAAAGCACATCTGGATGATTGATGAACACTGGGCTTTATGTGGGCTGATTCCTACATACTAAAGTAACCTCAGATCATCTGCGGCGTTCCATTCTTTAGACTATGCAAATTTTGCTGCACCGCAACTTCCTTTCCACGTGCCAGGAGATGCCACACCTGCTTGTGTTTAGCAGTATAATGTGTAAATAATCTGGCAATAAGAGAATGATGCGACATGCTCTTGTTTTTGCAGCTGCGTCCTATTCGTCCATCTGCAATGAAATCACCCCGCGCTCACTGTAGATACTGTGATGCAGTTTCATTAATCAGACACAGATGAAGGTTCCTCCCAGTTGTTTGGAAGTAGGCTTGTTATACTAAAACCTCTACACTCGGTCCATGTATACAGCGCTCTGTAAGTCAAACTCTTGGCCCTTGTTGGAAAGAAATCAGTGTGTTAGTAGTTTTGCTGTAGTTTACAATTTGCATTTTCAGTCATGTCCTTCAGGTTAGTGCTGACAACACAATGACGTCATATTATTGAGACAAGTTCACCGCAGCGCTCTCAGGGGCAAGACATGTTTAAAAGCCTCACGCATTACCCTCTATGGACCTCTGCACACAAAGACAGTGTCAAGCTCTGGTGGGCTCTTCTGTTTTACTATATTATACTTCTGGCTCTCTAGCATTTCTAGGTGGATGAAGATACTTATTATTTCGGCGGGGGGTTGAAAATGGCACCCCGGGGGAAAGGAGAGCAAAGATGGGAAGGAAGAAGGAGACAGACAGAGAGGGTTTATTGATTAGTGTCTTCCTCCTCAGTTGACTGTGATAAATTTAACCACAGAAACCCACTAAAGGCTGATGCATCTCCTGACCAGCCCCCACCCAATCATCTCTCCCCCTCTCCTGTCTCTTTCCTTTGTCCTTCAGCTGTGCTCTCGCCAGCAGATCTATGTGGTCAGATATCAGATGTCTGCTACGTGCTAATGGGTGTATCTTTGTACTGCATGGCTAAGCTGCAGTAACAGTGGTCCACAATTGCTTTGAAGACATGTTGTAACAGCTGCCATTAGGACTCAATCAGTGTAGTGGATGATCAATATATTGGGTTGATATTGTTCTTTTATTAAAATCACATACTGGGCTTTGGAGCTTCCTCCCATACCTGTTTAATCCTCAAGTGGATTACCAGAGAAGTCTTTCTAGTGTTGTGTTGGAGGTTTTTACTTTACAGCTGCGTAGGAGTCAAGTCGGTTAAACCTGCAATTAAACAGTCAGCCTTAAGGAGCTGTGAACCCACCGTTATTCATTAGGCTGGCTTGTACTGCACAGCCTTACTTTCCCATCATATTTAAATGCTGTTGCTGTAGCAACCCATATCGGTCAAAACCTTTGCAGCTCTGCAGAGCAGGTTTGTTTGTTAAGCACTAACATTAATAATGTCTGCTTTCCAACAATTAAAGTTGTCAGTTACAGTTACCCTGACGAAGGTCTGTGTAGTTGGCAGTCTGGATTATTTCTGGTAGAAGTAATTGTTTTTGATCAGTAATACAGAGGTGTCATCTGCAAACATGTGTAGCTTGACCGAGCAAGTCACAGTATGTAGATAGATAGATAGATACTTTCTTTATCCCGAGGGAAATTCAGGATGTGGAGAGTTCAGATTTTGTAGGGCTGACAGACTCTCACATTCATACCTCTTGGTGTTTTGAGAGTCTGTACTGTACATACATTTTTTTGTGGATTGGGAGAAGAAACTGAGTTTAAAAAGAAGTCAAAGCTTAGAATCAAAGTTCAGTTAGAACTGTAGAGAAATCTTCAATATATGAGTACTGTAGAAATGTTTGCTCTAAATTCATAGTGCATTTACCTCGACTTCCAATGTTCATGCTTCACTTACTCTCACAACACAGTTGGCGTTATTGTTGTGTCCAAAGCAATTTGATGAAACGTGCGCTAAAGCTCTTGTGCTGAAAACTCTGTGTATAATCCATGCACTCCCAGTGACTTGACAGCATGACATCAGCTTCCACTGGAATCATACTTTTCATATCAACTGGCTTTCCTCAAGGGTGAATGCACGCACACATGTGCATAAACACACACGCACCCAACCCTTGCTGGCAGAAGATTGCTCAACCAGAGAGCTCTGCGCCCTCCATGCTTGCCAGCTGCAGCTGAGATGTATTGTCTCTTTGATTGTTTCTGGGTGAGACAAACTTCTGTGATGATTGCGGACATCTGTTTGATCCCTGTGTGAGCACACTGTTTGTCTAAGCTGTGGCAACCATTAACTAGGTTGCCACAGTTGTAGGGGTATTTCATCTGGAAACCAAAGGCCTTTCTGCTCTGTGTACACATACAAATACACACTCCGACAAAAGGCAGAAAAGTGGGCTTGTCATGGGGAGCGTGTGGGTTTGGGTATGAATATAACAGTTCATTCCTCTCCAACATAGTGAAATATGCATTTTTCAGTGTATTGCTTTGACAGGCCTCACATTGTATTTTACATTGTAAACCATTAGGTCAAGCTTTTTCTGAGAATCTTCTTGAATTTATTACAGCACAAAGATGAGCAAGGGAGATTTCTACCAATAATAGACCTTAAGGTTTTATGCAGTTTTTATGATGATGATGGCTTGGAAACTGAGTTTTATTGTCCGTCCCCCCATTCAAAGGTGACATAGTATTTATGTACAACTGTGTAGTGGTCCACTTACGGACAATGTTGTGATACCAGAGTGACGACTCCTAATGATAAGACAGCTCTACACTGTAACTACTCTGGCATTTCCGTACCCCTAAAACAGAGATGTTTGAAAACGCTGATACATCACTGAGGCTTTTTATCGTTAATGTTTTCTTGCTAACAACGCAAGTAAATTAATGAGGTTAAGATGTATGAATTTCCTTCCAGGAGGGGTTCAGATTGTGGTCTAACTGCCCATGGAACTGTTTATGAGGGTTTCTATGACTGGAGCGAGACGAAGGCTACAAGTCATTTCCCCTTCCGTTTACATTTTGCACAAAAATATATACATTTAAAAGCTACATGGATCTTTCAAATGTGGGGATAAGATGTTTGCATATGAGTGTGTCTGTGAGTGACTATGTGCTAGTGTTTGCATGTGTGTGTGTGTGTGTGTGAGCTTGCAGTAACTCCCCAGAGGACTGACTCATCTCAAGTCTCAGTAAGCAGCAGGAAACAGGAAGAGGAAATGGTCACCACAGAGCCCCTCTGGAGTTGTTTCTCTTTGTAGGAGTGTGTGGATATATTCAAATTCAGCTTGAGGTCTAATGGTGCATTTACACCCGTGTAATCAGAATCCGTGTGTGTGTGTGGAGATAAAACACACTGGCAGATGTGCTTCATCCCTCCTCATTCTGTCAGAATCACCACTACCACCCCTGTTGTGTTGTATTTCTCACCAAGGCCTCATAGGGCTAACAAGCCTGTCAAACCAATATTATTTCTGTTAGCACGCAAGCATGTGTGTGTGACCAAGACAAATGGACTTCCCGTAATTTCCTGAGCTTGCCTTCGTCTTGTCCCGTCAAAGGCTTTATCAAGTACCCACTCTTCCTGTCACTGGACCCTGGAAGTGGAAGTGTGTGTGTGAATGTGACAGAGAGTCTGTGACATAGAGAAAGAAACAGTGAGGCAAAGGGTTGCTCCACTCGAAAAACTGTGTGTGTGTATGTGAGTGAGAGAAAGAGTGTGTGTACATCTTTGCCCCATACCAGTTCAAAGGGAACCTCCCATTGAGTGTGTAACACATAAACACTGCAGGTAGCCCTACAGTGAAAAGATTCCTCATTTTAAAAATACAAACAGCTTTTGGAGTCTTCTCAACTGCAAATAGAGAAAAATAAACCAGAATACAGCACAGATATTTTTCTTATATTTGATCGATTGTAATTCTTCATCTTTTGTTTCAATCAAAGACTCCGTAATAGATTCCATGTTTTTATAAGTCTCATTTGATTGAATGCACTAGAAGCACATAGTGCAAGGTTAACAGTGATTCTGTTTGCAGGGACCTTCGTGTGAAAGCTTAGCATCTTAGGGTGTTGCTGGGTATTGAGGTTACCTGGCCGTGCAGACATGCTAGGTATTTATAGTCCACTGCTGAGTCTGGGCCAGCCAGAGAGCACGTGAAGCTAAGACACCACGGTCAGGATCAAAGCCTACAAAGACTGAAGAGCAGGTCTACAAACCAGCCCCCCTCCCCTCGCTGCCCTACTTTCTGACAGCTTTTTTTCCCCAGCTTCAAAACTAGCTACCTGGAACTGCAGACCTACATCTCACTGTGACTAAATCATTAAGAAAATGGCACAGAGTGTGTTGATGTATTGGTTTGCAAGGCAGACACTGGTCTTTATAAAAAAATGGGATCAGTCAGTGTTGCAGACGTGCAATCTATATGTACAGTATATCTCAAAAGTGAGTACACCCTTTAGATTTTTGCAAATATTCTGTTATATCCTTTCAGGGGATAACATTATCCTACTGAAACTTTGATATAACTTAAGGTAGTCAGTGTGCTGCTTGAATAACAGTATAGATTTATTGTCCTTTGAAAATTACTCAGTACACAGCTGTTAATGTCTAAACAGCTGGCAACAAAAGTGAGTACACCCCATAGTGAACATGTCCTAATTGTGCCCAATGATGTTGTTTTCCCGCCCTGGTGTCATGTGACTCGTTAGTGTTACAAGGATTCAGGTGTAAATGATAAGCAGGGCTGTTAAATTTGGTGTTTTGGGCACAATTCTCTCTGAATGCTGGACAACATGGCACCTCATGGCAAGGAACTCTCTGAGCGGCTGAAAAAAAGGATTATTACGCTTCACAAAGATGGCCTTGGCTATAAGAAGATTGCCAACACCATGAAAATGAGTTGCAGCACAGTGGCTAAGATCATACAGCGGTTTTCCAGGACAGGTTCCACTTGGAACAGGCCTCGCCAGGGTCGACCAAAGAAGTTGAGTCCACGTGCTCAGCGTCATATCCAGAGGTTGGTTTCCAAAAATAGACGTGCGAGTGCTTCCAGCATTGCTGCAGAGGTTGCAGAAGTGGGATGTCAGCCTGTCAGTGCCCAGACCATACGCCGCACACTGCATCAAATCGGTTTGTATGGCCGTCGCCCCAGACAGAAGCCCCTTCTGAAACCGATGCAAACAGTTTGCTGAAGACAATGAATCCAAGAACATGAGTTACTGGAACCATGTCCTGTGGTCTGATGAGACCAAAATAAACCTGTTTGGGTCAGATGGTGTCCGGCGTGTGTGGCGGCACCCTGGTGAGGAGTACCAAGACAAATGTGTTTTGCCTACAGTCAAGCATGGTGGTGGCAGCATCATGGTCTGGGGCTGCATGAGTGCTGCCGGCACTGGGGAGCTGCATTTCATTGAGGGACACATGAATTCCAATATATACTGTGACATCCTGCAGCAGAGCATGATCCCCTCTCTTCGGAAACTGGGCCGTAGGGCAGTTTTCCAACATGATAATGACCCTAAACACACCTCCAAGATGACAACGGCCTTGCTGAAGAAGCTGAAGGTTAAGGTGATGGACTGGCCAAGTATGTCTCCAGACCTAAACCCAATTGAGCACATGTGGGGCATCCTCAAGAGGAAGGTGGAGGAGTGCAAGGTGTCCAACATCCGTGCGCTCCGTGATGTCGTCGTGGAGGAGTGGAAGAAGATTCCAGAAGCAACCTGTGCAGCTCTGGTGAATTCCATGCCCAGGAGGGTTAAAGCAGTGCTAGATAACAATGGTGGTCACACAAAATATTGACACTTTGGGCACAATTTAGACATGTTCACTATGGGGTGTACTCACTTTTGTTGCCAGCTGTTTAGACATTAACAGCTGTGTACTGAGTAATTTTCAAAGGACAATAAATCTATACTGTTATTCAAGCAGCACACTGACTACTTTAAGTTATATCAAAGTTTCAGTAGGATAATGTTATCCCCTGAAAGGATATAACAGAATATTTGCAAAAATCTAAAGGGTGTACTCACTTTTGAGATATACTGTATCTATGGGATGACCTGAAACTGAACTCTTTCAAATATAACATCACATTAGATTCCACTGAAATATGTATCAATAAAGCACACGTTTCTGTCACTGTTATTTTTATTGCACCTCGATCTCAGTGCAGAGCGTTATTGTCTTCTGTGGTCTAAATGTCATTTTGGAGGCTTTTACACTCTGGCAAGAAGAAAACACGGGGGCTTAAGAAAGCCTTGGAACATCAGCTAAATGTTTGTTTCCAGCAGCTTCAATCTTATCTCTCAGAACTTGGAAGTTGAAGATCCACTCGTAAAAATGTGTTACGGGAAGACTGTTGAACATACAAACTCGCTGGTTGATGGGAAATCTTCTCTACCTAAAGTCTGGGAAATAACATCAGCCAACAAAAACAAGATTTATTACGATAGAGAAAAATCTTACATTAAAGTCAATAAAAAATCATGTACAATCAATGTTATGGGGCTTATGTGCCCGACATTTTCTTGGCCAGGTGCAGGGACTTTACAGTACGAGACTTACTTTATGGCCAAGAAATAGTCAAGTGTATTTACCAAAACGTCAAACTATTCCTTTAAAAGGAGACTCTTCTCCACTAATGTAGTACCGTGACAGCATATGAAGTTTAGCTGATGTATCTGAAGTATAGCTCGAATTCAATCCAAAAGTAACAACCACCAAAATGTCCGTTCAATTATACTAACTACACAGTTGTTCTGCCGATCAGATCGCTTCATAGCAGCGATTGGCAGCCTTAACTAAAAGTAAGTAAAAGTATTGGACTTCACAGCAGACAAACCTCACTGTGTAGTTTAATCTTACAGAGTCGAGCTGTAAAACTTTGATCCTGCTCACAGATGACTGTACATGGTTAATTTACATTCAGAATATGAATTGCCCCACGGTCAGTTCTGTCTTCCAGATGAGCAACCTTGCACTGAGACTGAGTAATGTTTACATCGTGCATGTATATTTCACTTTCTTCAGTCCACTATCTCCCAGCCGCGAGGCAAGTCTCCCTTGGGCACCTTCTGGCTTCATCTTAAAGAAGAAGAACGACGGAGATTTTATATTCAACAAGTGAAATTCCTGTCTCTGACACATCTTCAAAAACTTAATCTTTCACAAGGTGCCAACGGCAGCATCTGTCATCTCTCCATCGTATCTGAGCGAACAGCAACGCATTTGATTTCACAGGGACATTTATGTTCTTCTGATCTCACTGAGAGGTTTTTCAGTAGTATAAAGATCCTGCAGAAGCCGTGCACGCACAGGACTGTATGTATGTCAACGATGCGTTTTCCAGATGCTCAAGGCTCTTAGGCAACTATGAGGGGGGTTGGGGGTCTTTTCTTCTCTGTATTGCTTCCCAGAGGTGGAGGTGGAGTGGGTGGATGTGCTGTCATTCAAAGTGGGGGCATTTCTAAAAGCTAATCTTCATCCTCCACACTCTGCTCAGAACATCGGATCCCACTTCACAATATACCAACTGTTATGTGTTATATAATATCCAAAAAGATGCGGTTTTGCTTCAATTGCATGGGCTGATGAGGCGGAATAAAGTTTGGATTCATGCAGTAGATCAAATAATATGGTGGAGGAAGCCTTGGGATTCATACATAAAGAGCTGTGGTTTCCAGCATTCTGGATGAACACACACTAATGAGGATTAGTAGCCTCTATCATTGTCTAGTTGACTTAATGAGAAATAATTCACACATGGTTGCTATATATTTCAGAGAAACAGCCAAAAACAGACAGTGGAGGTGTGCTTATGGGCACAGCAGCATCAATGGTAAAACACTGATAACAGACCAGACTGAACAGTTTGTAATTATTTTCATGGGAAGACACAGGATGTCACGAGCCTCATGAAATGACTTCTAATGTCTCTCTTAAGGCACAATCTTTAATAGCAGATAATGCGTGTTATCCATTACAGCTCATGTCTTCAGGGAAGTGTTAATCAATAATAATCTCTCCATCTGGCTTCAGGTGTATTAGCGAACATTAGGTTTATCTAGCAGTGTTGTTCTGTGCTGCTGCACAGCTAAGTTCATGCTAGTGTTCAATTACTGTAAGTAAGAGTTCAGTTTCATAACAAAGTGAGATATCCCCCATTAAAATAAATGACGTATTAAATGCTACAATTCTGAAATTCAAAGCTGCCAATGAGGAGATTATTATGTGATGCATTACATCTTTACATTTAATGTAATGGCATACGTTTTGTTTGGGTAAGATTCTACAGACAGACGCTACGCTCTGTGTTTCTGTACACAGCAGCTAAATGCTAACATGCTTACAGTGACAGATTTAGTGCTAATGTATACATGCAGGTATAACGTTACCCAATGTTCACCATCTTAGTTTAGCGTGTTAGCATGCTAACGTTTGTTAATTAGCACTTAACGCACAACTGAGGCTTATGGGGGAAGTATTGAACAAATAAAGAAATTGTCCTGATGGTGGCGCCAGATGAAAACTCAGAGGATCAACAAAGTAAATGCTATTCAATCTGGGGGAACTTTAGATATGAATTTGCTGCGATCACAGCTATACAGGTGAACGGTCACAGACTTGCCATGAACACAAACTCTGCATGACACCCATCTGCATGCAACGTATCCTCATACAACAGTTTGTATGATATCTTACAAATATAATTTCATAATAGTGTGTTCTTCTATGAATGTCCAGAAACACCTGGCAATTTCAGCTCATTACATGCATACAGTCTTTTCAAAATAAAATTTTGTCTCCACAGAAAAAGGTTTGGGCAACAAAACTACTTGGTTATGTTTAAGAAAAGATCGTGGTTTGGTTGAAATTATCTCTGGAAGCTACAAACAGTGTTTGCTGCATGATACCCATCCACACCCTTACTTTCCACCTCAGGCAAACTGCTTTCTGCATTTGGCAGTGGATGTAAATCATGAGGCGTGGATTCATCAATGATGTAATTACTAGATATACCAGACTGCATAATGAGTTAGGTCAAGGCAGACATTGGGACATGAGGCCCAAGAAAGATTAGAGAGAGGTGGTTTTGGAATGAAACACTGAAATCAATGATCCCTTCATGTTAGAAAAGATGCGGTGTCCATTCTATGATCAGAAAGACCAAAGAAACCATCATATGGTAAAACATCTTTCCCCAGTTGATGAAACCCAATCAAACAGCTATTACATGCTTTTTGTCTTGTCATTTTGTCATTTTACTCCAGGCTATGTTAATGGAAACAAAATGCTTCCAAAGTGCCATATTTTACTCTCATATTAAATTATTGAAGCGAAAAGTTACTGAGAAACACCACACTGAGACTGCACACATCCGCATGACTAATGTGCACAATCTGCACAAGTGAGCTTGAAACAGTGCGTATTTAATTCTTCATGTTTATAATGGGAACTCCTCGGGGTGTATGTTAAGCGATGCTAACCCACTTACGCCATATAGATATGACAAGCTGGCTATTTGTGGCCAGAGCTTGAGCTGCTGCTGTTTTGTAGTCAATTTAAGATTTCGCTGTCACTTAGTTTTGATGCGTTATGTACATCAAGAACATTTTCCACACTTACTATATCTTACATCAGAAATTTAACTGGGCCCAATAAGATGAACACCAGAGAGAGGGCGCGTGTCTGTGTTGCAGCCCTGCTTTTTGATGCAATGATGAGGAGTATCTTTTAACTTATTATTTCTGTCTGTTGCATCTTTACTAAACCAGATAACACAACGACCAAAAAGCCAACAAAGACGACTCAAACTTAAAAGAGCATAGTAGACTGACACCCGGGATTTAAATGATTGAAATATTGAACTTCATAATTTACGTTCCAGGCTTTAAATGTCTCGAGCGAATAATACAGACGACATTATGTTTATCTTTTTTTCCATGAAGATTTGGATTTATGGCACCGTCTCTTTGAGTATTTGCCCGTTATGGCTCTGGTCAACACTATAATCCAGCATTGACAGAGGAAAGCAATAAAAATGGCTGACATGTAAACTACCATGATGAATAGTGGTGCGAGGTGCAACAAGATGGATAACCCTGCTGCAGCCTTTTGTTTACCTACAGTCAGTGTGGTTGTAAATCATACTGTAAGTACAGCAGAGCCGAAAACGCTATGCGTCGGCTGTTGGCCAGAAAGCTGCTATGTTTGAGCTGCTCGTAAACTGTGAAGCATTTTGCTATCTGTCAAGGTTTTATCTAAAACTTTTGGATATGGTGGTTTTTCTCTTAATTTAAGCACCTAGTCTAACTGGTAGTGACTTATTGTGTATGAAAGCAGTGCAGCGTTTCTTTACCAGGCTGCTGCAGCTTCCCTGCGGAGTGCTTCCCTCGTGAGGGCCACAGACCTCCCGGCTTTTCTCCCCTCCTAACGAGTTCATTACATTCACCTGGTGTCCCAGGTGTAAATCAGCTCCTCATTAGAAGGCTGCAGTAAAAACAAAGCAGTTAAAATATATTTCGAACTCTTCCCCTGTGGAAAAGAAGAAACACTTTAAATAATTAATCTTTTAAATGTTATTATAATCTAGCTTCATACAAAGAGTTTACAATTAGAGATGCATTCAATGTGTATGCTCAGGCTGCAGAGAATTATTCTCTTGTTTAGTCAGAGTTATTCAAATAGTGTCACGATCAATAAGTAGTTATAAAACCAACATACTTTACCATTTAGTACAAACAGGAAATTATATGATATGTGCGCTGGAAAACAATCTGTGTGTTTTGAACTTCACAAAGAGAAATCTAAAGGTTTGTCCAAAAATAAAATACTTATTTTGTGTTTTATATCTCTATGGAGCTCTTGCACCACCGCTCACAGTATATTCTTTGTTTGCACTTGTGAGCATATATATATATGCATTGTGCATTACACTGTGCAACAGATTCAAATTCAAGAGGAATTATTGCATATTCTGCCCCCTTTAAATATACTTGGTTTTGTCACTTCTCCTGTGTGCCTAGATTAACGAAGTATAGAATTTAGCCATAGCTCTTTATTTCCTCCCACATGTTGTAGAGCAGTAAATCCCTATAACTGATTTCAGCTTTTGGTGGTCCCCTCTTGTGAATCGTAAGGTCCCACGGGGTGAGGCAGGGCCGACTAACATTCAAGTATTGGGGTCTATGACTGACACAGCAGGATCAAAGGCTCTGGGAAGAGAAAAAAAATCCTGAGGAATGTCCATATGGATTTTCACTGACTGCCTCAGGACATCGTTTACAACACAGACAACCCACTCAAACTTGCTCTTACACTCGGTTATGGTTTTTGGTGAGTCTTGGAAGTCTTGGCTCCCCAAATGAGTTTACAAGGAGCTAAAATATGCAGCTTTTTAACAGTATCCTGATAACTTCACTACAGCAGTTGTTTGAGGGACAGAGCTTATATTTTCGAACTGAAACACCCCTTTGGGAGACTACTTTTCCCCGTTTGCTTCATTTCATCCTCAGTTAACTGCAGGATAATGTTTCAGCGGCGAGGGAATGAGATCTTCATGTCAACGTGATGAAACAATGGAGATTGTATTGCCGATTGGTTAGGGAGTGAGTGGGTGGAGGGATGAGGTGATGTCTTTAGCATGGCTGCCACAATGGATTCAATGATAATAACAGCAGTGAACACAATAGCAAGACGTCGTGGGATGCCTCATGCTATCTCTGAGTTTCTCCTCAGTTATCAGCACGCTGAATGAGAAAAAAAATCTTCCTTAATCCTCAATCTGTGATGATTATATGATGCTGAGGTTCTTCTAAACACACACACACACACACGCACGGACACACTGCGTTTGAAGTTATAAACACGCACGCACACACGCACACGCACACACACACACGTGCGTTTGAAGTTATAAACAGATGCTTTTCAATGTGTGAACGATATTGTTCAATACGCTGTGACTAAAAAAAGATTGAGGAAGAAAATCAATAATCCTCAAATTGCCCTTGTAAATGTATCTTAAACTGCACAATTACCTTTTCACCATTCAAACTCAATTCTGGCATATGTTCTTACAGAAAACCTGTGAAAGATGTTGGCATTTATCAGGCAGGGAGGTGCACAAGAAAGGCTAGTGGGTTGTATTTTTGGAATTGTAGGATCGCCCCTCACAATTCTCTAAAGCCCAAGATGATGTCATCAAATTGCCTGATTTGTCTCCAAAACCTCAATAAATTCAGGTTATACGCATAGGATGAAGAAAAAGACAGAAATCCTTACGATTACGAGGCTCACTTTCTTTTTATAACTTGTATTCATGCACAAACATTTCTATAATCTATAGTAGCCCCATATTGTTTTGATTGCATTGTTGTTAAGTACTAATAAAATACTGATACCCACATTCATTTAATTCCTACATTTGTGGTATATATGTCACATATGTTTCCTCTTGTCTGTACAGCAGAGTGTGTGTTGGTACAGTACACTGCTGGTCAGACCATGTGAAATTCAGCTGGAGTTACTTCACCTGTCAGCAAAGTGAGGATTTTTTACATCAGATGTGTTATTTATTACTGGTGTGTGTGTGTGTGTGTGTGTGTGTGTGTGTGTGTGTGTGTGTGTGTGTGTGTGTGTGTGTGTGTGTGTGTGTGTGTTTCCTGAGGGGCTGGAGGTTGACGTGATTTACCTGGACAGACATGACGCCCTTGCTTTTGACCTTACCCTGCTGAGATGGAGTTATTAGAAGGGAAAGAGATAAAGGATCATACTCAAACTCAAAGCATGCACTGTTGTTAACTCTCATTCCTGTGGAGCACGTCATAGAACTGAAATGACCTGAAATGAAGTTTAAGAGATGGAGTAAGAGTGTGACATAGCACTGGGAGTTTCTCCTATTGGGATTCTGTTCCAAAGTTTGTGCTGGAACACGAGTTTTAGTAGAAATCTCAGCAGCTGGACGACTGAGAGCAGGAACAACTCGTACTAATGGCCCTGTTATCACATAGCTATTAGTTAGAGGCACTTTTAACTTTTCCTGAATATGCTGGAACTGCAGTGTCCTCCACGAACAAAGAAACCCCCACAGAACATTACTTCAGATGTGTGTAGTGTCAGGTTTTCCATCCTGGCATTCCACATATGCAGTTTATAAAGACAATGGTGGCATATTTCTAACATTGTTACCGTTTTTGAAACAATGGATCTCTGATTTTACACAGATGTAAACAAAAGCAGGCCTCTCATTTCTAGCAGACGACATGTCGTCTGTGTCATACGACACCATAAACACAGATTAATGAAACCGTATGTGTTGGTCTTGCATACTTACATTGAAAATGAGCGACCAAAGAGGCGGCTGAACTTTGTCTTGTGTCATCATTTTCCAAAAGCCTGTTCTTTCTTATCCACACTAAAACATGAGCCGGGTGTTTACATATTTATTTCACTCTTGGGGGACATTTTCCAAAAGCTCTGTTTGCAGATGGAGGGCCACAAACCAGAGATACAGATTTGTAAGGACATGATCTGAGGTAAACCTTTTTCTAGAAAACTCTGCTGTCTGACTGAAGAGTTAATGCAAGTGTTTGATGAGGAGAGCGCAGGACTAAATGGCAGTCCTGCAGGCAATGAAGACTGAGGGGAAACGTGTGTCGCATTCCAATCAGCCACACGTCTGTATATCCAAACACACTAATTATGTATTATGGGCGTTAATGAGCCATGGCACTGATTGCCAAACATTAGCTAGTTTTTCTCTCCCAGGCAATCAGGCTTTTATTGGCTCCTCTCTATGTGGATTGAATTTTATACACCGGCTGCATCTGTCAGACCGACGTGATCACACACTCACACAAGAGTAAAGACGCATTCATGTAAATGCACAAATAACAATAATCAATCTCACGTGCAACAACAGACACACGGGAAACAATTATGACACACACACACACATTCCAGACCGGACTGGATTCTATTTCTCTCCATATTGTGTATTTATATGCAAATTGTGTATTTTTTAATGTGAATTTAACGTCCATTGTTTGCCACTAGGCACAATAACAGAGAGAGGAGGCTGTTAAATATTCACACGTCTACAGCTTCAACAGAAGAATGTTTGATGTGAACAGCGTGTTAGAAAAAGACCCTTTTTCTCCCTGAAACACAAACAGCATTTTGCTGACTTCCTTTCCTGCTTCTTTATAAATGTTTTATCTAGCATCGCCTGCAAATATGAGATATAGAGGCATTTAAAGGTCAGTGAACATTTTGAAATCTTGTTGATTGATGTACACTAAATGAATTTACATTTACAGGTGATATTTTCAACCCTTACAGACCTTTGTAGTTTTCTGTCTTCTATAAAAGGTGTCTTCAAACTCCAATACAGTATTAGCAAACGCTAAGTTGGAGCGTTTGGTTCCTTCGCTGGAACGTCCTTGCACTTCACACTCAACCTCTTAAGAGTCTTTTGCTCAGAAAAGTAAAGCAATCTTTAAAAAGAACTGCTCTAAAGCATCAGGTGCAGATGATGCTAACACGATCTGTAGGTGCTCTCACACCTGATGGTTTAGTGTAGTTGGATCAGCCCCAACCCCCCCCCCCCCCCCCCGTGTGTTTCCTTCCTGATTTATGTCACATGTGGTGGTGAGAAAACCCTCAAGCTAACAGCTGATCCCTGGTCAGCCCCAGTTAGAGATAGTCACAAACTGCTTTCACGTGATGAAAGTTTTCAAAATGTACTGAAGGAGAGATGAAGAAATCAGATGTTACTGGGTTCATAATAATAGAGAGCCGCAGAAAAGAGGAATACAAGCGGCGTGCAGAAAACTGGGACAGTGTGCTGCGTTCTGTGTGAAACCAATAAAACTGTTGGCATGTCGTACCTCAAAGAAGCTTCACCTATTTTGTTGAGGCGCCCTCGATGAGAGACGGTGATGGATGTCCCAGAATAGATAAAGAGGAGGTGATCAGTGGCTTTGCATGTCGATAGCAGATATTAGAAATGGTCTTTGTTTGCTTCCTGAGGATTAAATGATCCAACTGATCCACGTAGACTGATATATGGGGCCATTATTGATCTTTCTGTGAAAACTGTACACATGACATCCATGTTTAATTCACTTTCCATTCAAAATCCGATCAATGGCTTTGCGGTGTGACAATATTGAGCTTCTGATTGGTATTTATTGAAGTATGAAAGAATATTTTATGTACAGTATATTATCTGGAATTACAGTTGAGAGTTTTAGTATTCTACAGTATAATAACACACGCCAAAGTATGAAATTATGACGACATAAAACTAAATTGCTGCCAATTTTTGTGCACCGTCTACTAATATAAACACAAACACTTACAGATTGAAGTGATTGTTGTTTTTCCGAAATGTCAGTGGAAGCAGACAGAGTGCAACTAACGTGCACCTGCATTCACACACACACAGATCCATCCACCCACACTTTCTTCTGGGCAGACACACCCCTCATCCTGCTTTAATTGCTCTGGTGTGAATCACTGGATGTAACGCTGCAGCCGTGGCCAGACAGCCAGTTTATTATTCTCCATCAGTGGGACAGTGCCTCCTGCATCAACACTCATCTGCTGCATGGCTGCTGAGCCTGTGACCTCTGCTTCATGTGCTCACACTGGACACCTGCAGCTAATACATGACCTTTTTGTTATATTTTTGGGCTTTTTCACGCCTTTATGAGAAGTGCAGATTGTGAAAGGGGGAGAGAGAGAAGGGGAACGACATACAGCAAATGGACTCGAACCAGTGGCTGCTGTGGCAAGGACTCAGCCTTTATATATGGGGCGCCTGTGCTACCCGGTGAGCTACCGGGACGCCCCCTAATGCATGACCTTTGAGCTCATTAATTTAAAGTCTTAGATTATGTCTCACTGTACGGGGACAGCTTTAGTTAAAATTATTGCCTCTCATTTCCTTTGTTCTAATTTTCCGGACATTTCTATTAACAGTGGTGCGAGCGCTGATGAATGTAATACTTGTGAGTCTTCAGAGACTCCGTTTGGCTGTGTGCAGATGGTCAGTTTTGTTGCGAATGAGTGTGACTCATGTATTCAGTGAAGCCAAAAAGTACAACTACACGTGACTCGTCCCCCAAAATGGCCTGCCAGCTAAAACTGGAAAGCCTCCAAAGCTCTGTTCAGCATGCAGTGCATCTTCAGCTTTTGGACATGTTGTACCTGCCAACTGGCCTCAGGGTGTCATAACCTTAATTTAATATTAGAAGGTGAATTTGACTGATAACTGTGTGAGAATTAATAACAAAAAGGAGGAGTTTTAGAGGATGCACTCATCATGTCTGTGTTTGGATTGCAACACTGACATTGACATGCAACGCAATTGAGCATTGGGCTACATAAGGCCTCACTAACTCCTTTCTAACGCCACACCCTCAGATTTCTTTACTTTTTCAGCCCCAACCAACACTGACTCAAACGACATCACTTGAGGCAATTTGTCAATTTCACAGAGCTAAAGAAAAGTCTTTTTACGACTTGTTTATGCAGTAACACTCCCCAACACATGTAAACAGACAGATGTGAGCGCTTTGCATACTTTTCTTTTTGTCCTGCTTTTTTCACACACTAATTGGTGGAGGTAGTTTGGACTGTATGGAGACAGAAGACCTGAAACATGTACTGCCAAACACTGTTTTTCAGGTTTATACATTTAATCTTTAACTTATTTACATTAAAAAATCCTCCAAAATGATTTATCAGAAAGTACACATCTCCTATCAAGAAAAACAAAAAATGGTTTTCAGTGAATTATTATGCAAAGCACATCAGCCTATTCTTATCTGTTAGATTGACTCATATAGATGCCGGTGTGAGACATTAGTGCTTCCTCCTCTCATGATGCATTATCTCTGCACCTTCATGTAGCTCTGTCACAAACACGGCTGGACACCCTCCCACTGTTCAGCTGCTCACTACTGATACTTCCCTTTGATCAGAGCTACAGCTGATAAACTCTGTCTCATGTTATTAATGCACTGCTGCCTCAGATGTCTGGGATGATAAAATGCGTCGTCAGATTTATGGAATATGGAATGTCAGTCAGTGTCATCGCCCCTCTCTTTGATGGATGTGATACAGTTTGATTGATTACATATTGTGCAATTGATCAACACTAGTCTGCTTATCTATTAGATATCCTTAAATTAGACAATGTTAAAAACACTTACTGCTGAACATAATTCAACTTGAGTCTATTAATCTGGAGCATCATTGCATGAATGTTCATTTTAAATCAGTGTCATGTCACATTATTAGTACCAGTGGTGGATAGTTTTGTGATCAGTATTGATCTCTGAAAGCTTCTGCTCCAGGCCAGTTGTGTCTACTGTTTGTGTGTGTGTGTGTGTGTGTGTGTGTGTGTGTGTGTGTGTGTGTGTGTGTGTGTGTGTGTGGGTGTGTTTGTGTCAGTAGATAGATGACCCACAAAATGAGGTTTACGGGCAGGTTGCAAAACTTGAATGAGCAGAGCTCCCTGTCGAGCGTCGACTCAGATGCTAAAAATGTATCATTCGTTCGGGAGATGAGTTTAAACGGTGATTAGTCAAGCAGGTCCCACACAAACACACACACACAGAGAGGGTCAAGGGCACCGGCAGGAGTGAGCACAGCAGCGTGAAATGACGTGTCATACTAATAGCAATCATGTCAGCCCACAAAAGCATGCGGTTAACTTCACAGCACAGTTCATGCGAGTGCTCTGCTGCTACTGTTTGACCGCAGGTCGAATGAGTCATTCTTCTGGACAACATTCTTCCTCTCTCATTATTTCTAAATGTATGTGGTTTTTACATGTGAACACAAAATGTGCCGCATGGTGATGTTAAAACACACCGAAACATCATTGTAAGAAAGTATAAATGAGTTCCTTATATTTGAGGGATGTAAGTGTGTGTGTATGTTGTTGCACACTAACGAACGACACGTTACAGTAAGTGTCAGTAGATGTGTCGGAGCGTTTGAGAATACTGCCCTCATGTGTCTCCGCTCAGAAATGCAGCATCACCAGAGCACCAAGACCCAAATTACAAACCCCATCAGTCATAAGTCTGTGTATGTTCTTCATCATGTAAATAATATTGATTAAATAACACATCCTTATTTCCATTGCAGGTTATGGACACACTATCTAAACTTTCCCACACAGCGACTGCGCAACAAACTGGAATCAGGTAGAAGTGAAACGACACGATACAAACTTCTATAGCGTAAAATGTGACACAATGATACAGTATTATATGATGCAATCTACTATGGCTGGGTATATCATAATGATATTTTAAGCCTGAATGCTCTCTGTTTCCCTTCTAAAGGCCCTATCCATCCGAGGAGAGTGTCGAAGATGAGGATATCTACAACCACCTGGAGGACCTTATAGAGTATGTTTCCTCTCCTCTGCTATACACATCCATGTGCATGAACACTTTGAAACTTTGAAACTTCATTTCAAAAAGTAATTTTGTTAATTTAGCCCCTAGTGTCCCCATCACTTTGTAATCTACAAGCTATTGTGGGCAAAGGCTGGAAGCCACCTCCTCCAAGGCTTTCTGCACGAGCTCGCCACTCTTTTCTCAGTTAACCACAAGTCGTGTGGGCTTGATCTTTTTTTTTCTTCAAGCCTGTTTTCACACCCTATTCCCCACACACTTATAAATGTTTTGCAGATTTCTTATAAATATTTGCAAGTATACAAAAGTCTGTTTGAACTTGAGTGGACATCAGGTTAACCGGATGAATTAACTGAATTTTCTTCCTTTATTTTTAAATAACATTTTAAGATGCAGTCCTGCAGAGGCCTTGCTCTTAACATAATGTTCAAGCATTTCATTTTAAAGTAACTTCATCAAAACAACATAAAAAGCTTTTTTTTGCTTTTGAAAGTGAATAAGGAACACGACCATAATCCACCTACAAAAGCCTTTTTATCTGAATGCAATAACAACTTCTATAAAAACTGAATGTGAAGGATTTGAAGAGACTTGACTGTGACTTGGTTAAAATGGAGTTCTGAAGGTAATATAGTTTAGAATATGTTTGGACTGAAGCTGTCAGTTTATTATTCTATCCAAGGCAAATGTTTATTAAAACATTGAATTGCTCTCTATATTCAGCCAGTGTAGTCGCCTTTTGATCAAAGCAGAAACCAATAAGAAATATGGAACAAATATGCATTTAAAAGCTACTGTACCTTGTGTGTTAATGTAAGTCAGTGTCGATAACAGTAAAGATGCTGTTGGCGAGCCTCACACTGACACAGTGCTCCCGTCTATGTTTAGCGCTGACAGCTCCTAGTAGGAAGCAGCCCAGTTGTCAGTAGTGACAGGAAAACAGCAGTCTGACAGGAGCTAGCAGTGGATGGGAGGTGGAAGTGGCAGCTTGGATCACACTGAACAGAGTCGCGTTCACCGCTCAACTCCCATCTGCTCAGTGTTCAGCAGCAAATGGACACAACATGTGCAGAAACATACCCATTAACCCAACAGGAGAGCTTCACTACCACCATACACCACATATAGACAACTGCCTGAACTCCACCACTAACACTGCTGAAAGTCATGTCCAAAATGTAGTATTTAGGGCCATTATGTGTTCAACAGAGCACAGACTACATAAGAGGAAGAGAACATTGTGTATGTTACCATCTCATTGGCTTAATTCACTTTGATGCAACAGCAGCTCAGGGACAAGTTGCTTCTTGATCCCTTAAGAAAATCTAATTATTTAGTACATGCAACAAGGTGTCTTGACACTCAACAAAAACACTTCCAGTGTGTGGCTGGAATAAGTGTACGTGGAACTTTTATTAAATGTGGAAATTGTATTAAATAATACAGGTACACAATTCAATTTTCTCCTGCACATTTACATAACAGTGGTAAATTGATTGTTGGATAGGATTCAACAAGCCAGATTCAGATTTGGCTCCCCTTTTCCCCTCCCATCTAAGACCATGACTTGAGAACTCCATACTTCTCCAGAGCGCCATATTTTTCTCGCAAGCCAACTAGAGCAGAATGGGCTTTTTTCAGGAGGGGAGCTTAAAGAGGCAGGCGCTAAAACGGAGCATTTCAGACAGAGTGTGCATGCAGGTCTATTTAGACGGGCAGTATGAGAAAAATAATGTGGTTTTTTGCACATTAAAGCATGTAAATATGTTATAGTAGAGACCCAAAATACAGGTATGAACCTAAACATGAGCATCATACGGCCCCTTTAATCCTCACCCCTCACCTCACCCTCTATTCTTCACCCTAATATACCAGCACGCTTACAAGTGTGCTGTGTAGAGATCCGTCTCATGTTATTCTCCTCTTGATAAAATGTGGTTCTAAGCTACACACACACACACACACACACACACACACACACACACACACACACACACACACACACACACACACACCACACACTCACTGAGTCATGTCATGTTAGTCCAGTTGCTAAGGTAAAATAGTTGGCTCAGATGTGAGCAATCAGAACAGGCCTGTTATGTCAAACATAACAATCTTTTCTGGTGTGTG
This sequence comes from Cottoperca gobio, assembly GCF_900634415.1. NCBI lineage: Eukaryota > Metazoa > Chordata > Actinopteri > Perciformes > Bovichtidae > Cottoperca > Cottoperca gobio. Next base: position 12,848,578 of record NC_041374.1, read on the forward strand.
TGTGTGTGTGTGTGTGTGTGTGTGTGTGTGTGTGTGTGTGTGTGTGTGTGTGTGTGTGTGTGTGTGCGTGTGTGTGCGTGTGAGTGTGTCCATGTATGCATGTCAGAACCACTTTCACACCCCTGAATTAAGTTTTGTCCCCGGCTAACAAGATTTGTAGTATAGTAAGAAAAGAATCCACTTCTGTAAAACCCTAACTGTGTGTGTTTTTGTGCGAACCTTTCATGTGGCTGTCATGAAGAGTAAAAACCATTACCCGCTCACAGTGAAAGTCAGGATCAAACAGTTGTGTGATGCAATTTAATTGCTATCTTCTGTCATGTGTGCTGCAGCGAGAACGGGGTAGAGGATGAGGAGGACCTGTACGACTGCGTGTACGACGATGAAGATGGTGGAGAGATCTATGAGGATCTAATGAAGACAGAGGCCATCCCTCCTCCTGTTAGTGCTCCTCTCTTTAACTTCACACACTTCTTTACTATACCTCATTAATTCATGGTGACTCAGTTTGGCACATACCACATTGAGTCACCATCTACATTAAATAAATAGTTTGACATTTCATGAAACATGCTTCATTGCTTGCTTGCAGAGAGAGAGAGGTGAAGATTTATATCGCTCTCATGTCTGTACGTTAAGAATATGAAGCTTTTTTAGTTATATATAGTGTTTGTTGGATTAAACATATAGCATGTTTATTACTGAGCTTTAGAGGTGCTGGTATGTGAATACCTTTGGACAGAGCCAGGCTAGCTTTCCCCCTCTCTGCCTTTCAGCCTTGGTGCTAAGCTAACCAGCTGCTGGCCACAGCTTCATATTTAGCGTTCACAGTGTGCATACTAAAACTGGACATTGGAAGTCCTGAAAACTATCTCTTGTTGCCTTTAATGGGCTGCTAGTGTGTGAAATTGCCTTATGGAGCTTCAAGATACCAAGGGTGAACAAGGGTAAAGAAAGCAGTACCAACCTTTATATTAACTATGAGCCTTTGAAATCCTATTTAAATCCTAGAATTCTATAGATTTAAGCTTGAAATTTACTTTGTTTTTTTACATTATCCACTATGTTATTCCACAGAATGTATTAAGTGAATGTGTATATTTAATGTATATTTACATTCTAAGTGTATTGTTCAATAAAAATGATGGTCCCTCGTATTCTAGCATGTGTGACTCTGACCTTGCTCAAAGGGTTGAACAGACTACATCTGGATGAAGACTCAACAGTTTGTCAGCCCACAGTGCTGACACATAGTAACAGTGCTGTGTGTGTGTGTGTGTGTGTGTGTGTGTGTGTGTGTGTGTGTGTGTGTGTGTCTATGTGTGTCTGTGTGTGTGTGTGCGTGTAGGCATTCCAGAAGCAAGCAGAGACCGACATCAGGAGTTGCTGTTTAACAGAGATCAAGCAGACAGAGGAGAAATACACTGAGACCCTGGAGTCTATAGAGAAGGTACTGACTTACTATAAGGGCTCGATATTGTTATGCACATACAAGGTAGAGAATTAGAACGTGTGTGTGTGTGTGTGCTGTTATCTACTGAGGTTTCATACGTTGTTTAGATTTCAGGTAATAGGTTGTTGAGTGTGTTGTCACATGTGGCTTGTAGATGTTTAACAAATTATGTTACTTAGATCACTGGGTGCCAACCTTTTTGGGTAATAATAAAGCCATGTTTGCATGCGACCTCTTGTCACAGGTTGAATATGTCGTTCAACTAAAGGGATTTTCTCAGATTGTTAATTTCACTCACGACTCAGAGGCCTGAAGAGGAAAAACTATTCAGTACTTCATATGGTAAAAAAGCAAAACAGAGAAGTCAGGAAAATAAGAATCTAAATAAGAGCAGCAGAACAATATTTTTCCTCTTTCCTGTCACATTAATTATCACGCACCCCCTGAGATTTATCCTCTAACCCCGTTAGAGATCGCTACCCCCAGGCGGGGAAACACTGGCCTAGTTTGACCAAGTGGGTAAATTGATATCTACACTGTGAGTGTGTTTAGAAGTGTAAATTAACAAGAGTGACAAGAACTGACATCAAGACTTACAGAAAAAAACTACCAACGTAATTAATGCATAATGTGTTTTCCCAGCTCTCGTCACAAATTGAGGACGGAGTTGGTTTAAATGACAATCATAGCATTACTAATCATAATAATAATACGCAACTGTTTAAGAAATAATACAAATTACCAATCAAAATGTCACCCTAAATATGGCATAAACTGAATAATTCTTCATTCTTTTACACTTAATTACAGTGAGTCATAAAAACTTGCATAACTTTCTCAGGGTGGAAATGTTCCCACTGCTTTGATTTTATGCGGTGAAAGCTTGACAAGAGCACAAGAAATCAATTTGGCCTCCTTATCACTTGCAATATGAGGAACTATGAAACTCACTGACTGTAATTTGGAGTATAATGGAAAAATAATGAGCAGTGTAACAAATATGTAATCCCAGAGAGGAATGAGGGAAATAATATATATATTTTTTTTAAATTACAAGTGGGTAATGAGGAGTCCCAGCACAGCTAAAACTATACTATGAGAAAAGCCCTTTTGTGGTGGATGTTTTCCACCTGACGCTGCACTTTTATAGAACTGTGGGAGGCCCGCCGTCTCTCCCCCAGCCACAGCTACTTGTCTTCTCCCTCTTGTGTACGTTCACGTCTGGAAAAAGACCTTGCCTGCTCTCCCAGCGGAATACTCAGTAGATGACTTTCAATATGAAGTGGATGGTGGAAGTTGGTTTGTGCTCACGCGCTCCTTTGAGATGTAGAGGTGACTATGCGGCGGGAGTATTCTGAGAGGAAATCATTAAATTTCAAACTCTGAAAATTAGATTATTGTCGTGACCCAGACGGTCCTCCTTGTTTTTGCTGACTGCAGCTCTGTGCAACTTGGCCCTATAATATAATAGCTTCTCGCAAAATGACTTTCCCACTCTTAGTCTGGAGGGCCCACTCTCTCTCTCTCTCTCTCTCCCTCTGCTGCAGCACTTTATGACGCCCCTCACAATGTTTCTATCCATGGCCGAGATGGAAAAGGTGTTTGTGAATATCCCGGTAAGTCATCGTCTTTACAGTGTAACGATCTGACTGGGCGGTCGACTCCAGGTCACAAAACTCTTAATTGAAATGCTTTTTTTTTTACTGAAGACATGTTGACATTCACAATAGGAAAATACAGGCTGTAAATAATAACATTAATGAATTCCACTGTCAATCTTTTTATTTTTAAAATTCTGTTCAAACACTTTTAAATGTGTAATAAATATTATTATATTTATTTAGTGTATAATATTATTAGATTAGTAACTAGATTAGTAATTAGATTAAGTGTCCACAGACACGCTAGCAGCTCTGTGATGAAACGCTCAAGTCAACATGCTAACATGCTCACAATGCTAACGTATACGTTTGCCATTTAAAAGGACCAGCTACACATTAGTTAAAATACAAACACATTGAATTAATTATGCAATATGATATGCCACCATGAATGGAAAATTACTATTTTGATCGTACCAAACATGTGATAATTCTAGTCGTATTTGATAATAAACAAATATATATTTGATGTCATTGCATTTGGAAATTGCTTACTTTTCATAGACCAAATGATCAATGGATTAGTTAAAAAAAAAAGTAGATGAATTGATAATGCAAATGTTATCCCTAAATAAAAGACATTAAATAATCTTTGCTTTTGTGTTTCAGGAACTGGTTAAAGTTCACAAATGTTTACTGTCGGAAATCCAAGACTCAGTCTCTCACAGAGGTGCACAGAACCTGCACCAGATCTTCATCACTTTCAAAGAAAGGTACACTAGGAATCCTTTAACCATAGGCCATATTTTCTATAATTCTCTTATCTTAATGAAGCATATATTAGTCATAATAAACTGTCCTTAGATACTGTTTTCAGGAAAAGGAAAGTACCCTGGCTTCCTCTCTAATCCTCCGACTGCATGTGTTTGATCTGTCTCAGATTGTTGATCTATGGGAAATACTGCAGCCATGTGGAAACAGCCATTGTTAGTTTGGATGACATCTGCAAAGATAGAGAGGACGTACGCATGAAGCTTGAGGTAAATCCTTTTTAGTGTCAGTAAAGAGTTATTTAGAGCCACATTGACAAGTGTTCATGTCTCATAACCTCAGCATGGTCACAGAATGCCCTCAAGTGTGCACCTGAGGCATTGCAGGTGATGGCATCACGGCCGACAGCATAAATGATTGTAAAGTTTTCTATTTTGTCAGCTTTTTCTTTCCGAATTAAAAGCACCTGAACATATTTGATCTGAGGTTACACACGATACGCACTTTCACTCGCTGGCTGCTTTTCTTTAAAGCTTTATCATTTACAAGATTTGCTTTCTTTATGGTTTTCTTACAGGAATGTTCAAAGAGAGCCAACTACGGCAAGTTCACGCTGAGGGATCTGCTTGTGGTTCCTATGCAGCGAGTCTTAAAGTATCCGCTCCTCCTGCAGGTACAGCTCTCCTATCTTATATACTATTTCTACTGTAGTCATAAAGTTGTTATGTCAGCATGGTGTAAAGCCGTAGCCTTCCAATTACTGCTGATTGTTGGAAAACCGGATGACTCAGATAAAAGTTAGAAGCCCTCTGGCGTCCGCCTACTCATCTGTGAATACCAGTTGTGTAATAAGCTGTTTATAACCACCTTATATTTCCTTAAAGACTCACAGCTGTATTCCGTTACTGTCATTGTAAATTCTCAAAGCTGGACAGAAAGTTAAAGTGAAAAGTCTTCACTCACTTTATAGATGATTGTCAGTAAGTGACAGAGCCCCATCAGGGAGGTTTGGATTCATTAAAAGGCTCATTCACTGCCAATCAGACTTTGTGAGCCAGAGGTGTCACTAGGTGGTGCTGTTGACCATGTTTGGATCCCGTCCCCTGCCTCCGTCCTTCAGGCTCTGAGGCTCCTCTTGTCTGTAGCTTCTCTATGACTCTGTCTGAAATGACCCACATCATAATTGTCATCTGATTGAGACAATCAAGGAAATAGATACAGTGAGGACTGAAAGAGAGAAGCAGACAGAACGAGACACACAACTAAAGAGAGACAGACCGAGAGGTAAAGTAGCTTTGAAGTGGCGACAATCTGAATCTGAATGTCCCTGAAAATGGAAACATTTTAATGATCCAAACTGTCTGAGGATTTTTCTTCTATGATACATTTTGAAATGACTACATATGATATTATATGAGGATATATTATGTTTCCATGCTGTTGGAATATTGACACAGTATGCATTTATCCCACAGAATAAGTCAACGAGGTTGAAGGTTGTCTGTGTATAATGTACATATGGGTTTGCTGCAATGTATGCATTATTGCAAAGAAAGGCAGCAGCATTTCTCCTCATGAATAGATGTGTATACTGTGTGTGTGTGTGTGTGTGTGTGTGTGTGAGTGTGTGTGTGTGTGTGGGTGTGTGTGTGTGTGTGTGTGTGTGTGTGTGGGTGGGAGGTGACAGAAGGGCCTATAATCTCAGTGTGTTTTATTGTGTTGTTAATTGTGTGTAATGTTGAACTTCGGCAATGAAGGCAGGATGTTCTGATTTAGGAGGCTTTAAATGGAAGCACAAAAAGTGAAAAGAAACACCCTCAAAAGGATTTGAATCTTAAAAGCAATTGATTACTATTAAATACTTCATGTTTAATTATTGAAGTATTTAATTTGAGAACCATCCGCCTGACTTTATGTGGTTTTACCTTTTGGGGATTTCCAGTAGGCAATGTTACAAACATGATTTTAGGTATTTTCAAAAGTCCAATATTTAAATATTTATATTAAAGTTGCACAGGTTGAGTTGGTTATTTTCCGATCTGAAAATTAATATTTGGGCTCCCAAGGACTGAGCCTCCGGATGAGCGACTTGAAACCCTGCACACTTGACATTTCAACAGGAATGTGTGAAAACAAAATAAAGGTTTTTGCATCCTTTTACATTAAAATGCTCTTTTATAGTTTCTCAGCTCTCCAACAGGATTCTCTGAAACCTTGTGATGTCTCATGTTCGCACGCAACCCAAATGTCCCACAAAAAAAACTAAAACCTGTATCCACAAAACAACTACGTGGTGTCAACATGGGCCGACATCCCTGCGGAACAGCCGGGTAATAGCTTGCTGCACCAAATAAAGCATCCGCTGGGTTACTTTCCCACATGGTTACAAATGTCTCGTCGCTTCCTCTCGCTCCTCTCTCTTGCTTGTTCTTTCTTTCTCGCCTTTTTTGTCATCAATCTTTCTCCCTTTGTTCCTCACTGCGTCTACTCATCATTTCTTTTCCCCCCTGAACACGATTCCCTCAATGAGTCCATCATGTACATCCCGGCTATCAGTGTGACCACTCCCTTCCCCTGTATCTCTGTGGATGTGTGGAGGTGGGAGCAAGGTTTGATAAATAGGACTCTGTCGTCTTGCTAGTGATAATAATGCCCAGGTTGAGCTTGACTGACACCAGGGATTTGAGCAGTACCAAGCAGACACATATATCTCCCTTAGCGACTCAGTGTGTGTGCGTGTATCTCTGTGTGTGTGTGTGTGTGTGTGTGTGTGTGTGTGTGTGTGTGTGTGTGTGTGTGTGTGTGGAGATACAGTTTGTATGGGCCTGTTTGAAGGACATGCATGGCATCCTCCCTTATCCTCCACTGCTGAGGTCTAGATGTCTTGTTTACGCTGCAGCCAGGCACTGCCAAGCAATTTTAGATACACACTTGCGCACACACACACACACACACACACACACACACCTGCAATAGATGAGTGCACACACACGATATCTGATTTATTTCAGGACAGGATTCTTTTCGCAGTGACCTTTTTCATTTCTTATTTTTCAAAGATTATTTTTTGGCATTTTTGCCTTTATTTGACAGGAAAATGGGGGAAAGAGAGAGAGAGGCAAGAAAGGTCCCAAGGCCGGAATCGAATCTGCGACTTTCACTGTAACCATTCGGCTAGCAAGGCACTCCAACCTTTGTCATTTCATACCAAGAGTCTATGTGTGGACTGTGGCTTTAGTGTAAAGCAGCAGCAGAACAATGTTGTTTTTTTTGTGTTATGATTAACAGATAACCTCACTTTACTCCCTCCATTTATAACTTTGGGTGTATAATTAAAACTGTCAGCTAGTAGCTTTAAATCAGTTTTACAATATAAAAGAGTTGTTATCATGGGACACCTGCTCACCTATATTCTGTGTGTGATTTGTTTCCGTCCAACAGGAGCTGGTGAAACACACTCATGATGCCACCGACAAGAGTAATCTGCGGACAGCATTAGATGCCATGAAGGTACGTCATCAGTTTATCCAGTTTATTTCTATTCACACACTCTTATTCCAGCATGCACTGAGTGGAAGGTCCATCCCAAAGCTACATGCACAACATATTCAGTCAGTTTGAGTGCACAATTCATGTTTTATTCCCTTAAAGCCCTTGAAAACTTGCTAATCTGCTTCATTAGAATTGTGTTGGTTTGGTGTCGTATAATTGGATTGACAGCGGACTGGCAACTTCAGCAAACACCCTCACAACGGTCATCAGATTTGATTAAAATGTTGCTTAAAATGAGCAAAGATTAGTTTTATAGCCTTTAAAAAGAAATGCATTGTTGCTTTTTGGATTGTTAGTTAACCTTTCTACTTTAGAAATCCGATTATTTAGTGGCGACACACACCTACAGTCAGAGACAGAGTGGAGGAAAGGAGAGGGATGAACTAAAATAAATTTCCGCCACCCCCCCCTCTTGTGTACAATATATACAGTAGGGGGTCCCTGCACCACGCTACACCAGTTTGGGGGTCCTTGGCCCGAAAAAGCATTGAAGACCCCTGCTATAAGCTATTGCACTTCATTCAAAATGTGTTCACAAATCAACAAACAAGTCTTCCTCTAAATGCAGCATTTATAAGTCCTGCTCATCTTGTCCCCTCAAACGCTGCTCAACTGCTCAGTGTGTCAATAGGGTGCACGAGCCCACATCGGCAATGGTGGATTTTGACAGCACAAAAAGAAAGAAAATATATAAAAGGAAAAACTAAATTCTTTTTTTCTATTCTTTGTTTACAGGACTTGGCTCAGTATGTCAACGAAGTCAAGCGAGACAATGAGACGTTACGAGAAATAGATCAGTATCAGAAATCCATCGAAAACCTGGTAAGCCACCTGTTCCTTCCAAATAATTAGATGCTGATCTCATTTTCACACTGCTTTCTTTCTAAATTGCTTTCCTCATCTTTGTCTGTCTGCTTTCCTGTAGAATCAGACTCTGAGTAACTACGGGAGACCCAAAGGTGACGGGGAGGTCCGGGTGGCCTCGGTGGACAAACGAGCTAAACAGGACAGGTGAGACGTCAGGTTGAAATGCTGGTTGACTAAAACACTGACTGACTGACTGCAGCTTAACTAGAATCAGGTGCTGTGCTTGGAAAGCTGCCAGAGTATGTATTGCTTTAAGCCAAGGTGCTGTTAGAAACTAAACCTGTGTCTTGTAGGTGAAGAACAAAACAAAGTGAAGTACAAGGGTGTTTAGTTATGACCACCAGAGCTCCAGACAAACAGTCTTATAATGTATAATACATCCTGTGTCAGAAATAATACATATTGTAGCTTAAAGTTAGTAATAATTTAAGTAGCACATTGATTTCTAAAAATGCCCTTGGTAGAGTAGCATGATTATATCAATGACTTTGACTTGATGCTCTTTGAACCGCAGGCACATCTTCCTGTTCGACGCGGCGGTGATCGTTTGTAAGCGGCGAGGAGACAACTACGAGATGAAAGAAGTGATCGACCTGCACCTCTTCAAGATCACCAACAACCCCACATCGGACAAGGAAAACCGAAAGGTGCACACACACAACGTATTTTCGCCGCAGACTCTTTGACTTTAAAGCACAGGCGCAACTAACCACATTATTGATGACTATTTCCTGGGTAACCAACAATCTTCATAGACATGGCTCTGTAATATTTAGCCGTGTCTGTAAGCCATTGATCGCAGCCACAACTAATTAATGTTGTTAGTTACACCTGTGTGAATGTCTGAAATATTCAGTGAAAGCATCAGCTTGACTATCAGCACTGTTTCTCACACACATGCTTGGTTGCTATGGCCTGTGGAGTGTAGGTGTATTCCAGACAGGAATTGAATCCTATTTATTAGAAAGTCAGGATATCTTTACAGCTGTATTATTGAATTTTACGGTTGTTTGACGTCACAGAAATAGATTGCACTACTTCAAAAAGAAATACAATAAAAATACTTGACGTACATGGCAAGGTACATGTTTTTCAAGTTTCAGATCTGGCCATTACCCCAGAAAACATATTGGCACATCTGTCAGTCATTTCCGCTTCATTATTTTACCTGTTTTTTTGGCAGCAACACATGTCTTTGTGAACATCTTCCTCTCGTTTCCAAGAAAGTAACTAATTTCCACTGTTGGCGAGGCCACAGGGAGACATGCGGAAACATTAGCCTCAATTAAATCAAGCTGAAATAAAAACAAAACAGGAAGTTTTTTTCTGCCAGGCTCGCAGACCACATTCATTCCTCATATTTTCCCAAAATATTGAAAAATAATTCTGCTTCCTTATTGTGCTGCAAACTGAAATGAGGACTTTAACCAGAAAGCTTGCCGGATTGCAGACGGCTATATGTGACCGGATGCAGTAGGACATCCTGGGATCTTTGGCGTGCTGCATTTGACATGCTATATATTGGGACATACAAAATCTTTTTCTGGCGTAGTAAATATTATGGTCGTGTGGGTATTGGAACGCACAGATGGTCTTAAATAATCCAGTGACAAAATGTCCCAGCAATTCTGGCAACCAAATAGTTTATTTTTACAGTTAACACTTCGTAGTCCAGATACATCACAGCTGATAGGAAAGTGTGAGGCATATGTTTAATTTCTTTACCTTGAAAAAGAAAGCTTTGGTTTCTCGGGTCTGATTGGTCGCGTCCCTTTGAATCCACACTGATGCAGGTCACTGACATAAAAAGACAATATGTCTTGAGCATTAAGTTTTTCATTTTATGGCGTGTTCACCATTTTCAAAAAGCAATAACCAGCTTTAAGCGGTGATGTACACTCATTTTATAACGCCTAAAACTGCTTTTGATGACATTTAATTTTACCCAGAGCTTGAACAATGTAGTGAGCATACTCTGCTTTTTACGTTCACTCTTTCATTGTTACTGTAATGTGCAGCACGTAAAAGAACATACTTTCTAACATTCTGTACAATGGAAAGCACAAAACAAGCATCTCATATAACAACCAATCAGCTGTAATGGAGGGAAGTCTTGCACAGTTGAGTCCATTATTGCCTTTTTATGACTGAGTCAGCAAAGCTCAGAAACCATGTTGGACTCCTGACAAACCAATTAACAGCGCTGCTTCAGCATAATGAGCAGCCGTAACAATTTATCAGATAAACACAGGTTTATAAGAATTTAGTAAAAATTGAGTTGACAGTATTTTATAAGCACCTGTACCAGCATCTACACACTGCTTCCCATGTGTTCGCTAATTCCCCTAATGTGCCGCTAAAATGAACTACATGAAAAACTCTTTCCAGCTCATAACACAAACAAGAAAATAATCACCAAAAAAGATTTGATTTAATTTTTAATTTGATACATTCTTGTTCCAGCACATGTTTTACATTGTCTTGTTCATTCACCAGCATAATACTGAAAGTGTCAGACGAGAACAGTCTGCCTCCTCCCAGATGGTCCTATCATTAAACCTCGCTTTGGGCCTGACTATACACACACACATACACACACACACACACACACACACACACACACACACACACACACTGAATACTAAGTGCCAAGTGGTGAAAAATACCGCCATCATAATGAGGAATGATATCTAAGGCGTGCCAGGAAACAATGATTTGGGGAATAATGATGTTGTAAATAGCAGACATTAGTAGGCTTAGACCCATATGGGCTTATATAGTTATGTTTTTTATGAAACCTTAGCTACCTCAGTATCATTCACCTCTGACATGATGGATATGATGCAGTTTGTTTGATTACATATTTACTATGGAAATGGCAAAGATGACAGTGGCTGTCTGAGGGAAGCAGCAATAAGAACCTTCATCCTCGAAGCAAAAATAATCACATCTACATTCATCTGGAGGTTAAACTAAATAACCCTGAAGTCTAATCGTTTCTGAAGTGATGTACACAGCATCAGCAAGCTTTTGTGCTGCCAGTAGACTGAAGACATTTTTCATGCTAAAGCTTTCGGTTTAAGATTTTGCAGCAGGACGTGAGGGAATGAAAGCTTCACATCTATTCTCGCTGTTAAACGTAATATGTGGAATTTTCAGAAAATCCTTATTGTTAATGACACCGATGGCCTTTAAGTGAACTCTGGTCAGCATCCTAATTCTTGCACATGCTCACGCTCCATAGCCTATACGAGTGAGCATTCTGGGCCAAAACAGTGACGTGACATTACTTTACAATATCATATTCAAAATGACATTACTATCTGTAATGTTGATATCTTAATTGGACCATTGGCTCTGTGATTATAAGTTCAGAAGCTTGCCTTTTGCCTTTTGACTTTATGACATTATGAGCAGCCAAGGCCAGATTCGTGCTGCGCAGCTAAGCTACAGCTAGCTGGCTAACCTGAGTTTAACTTCGGTTACAGTTGCTAGTTGGCCTTGCATCGTTCTTGGCTAGTAGAAGGGTCAAAAAATGAAAAATGAAATGAACCTTTTATTTTATTCTTTTTTGTTATGTATTTAGTCGACAAAAGTCGAACCTCTATTCCGGGTAGGGAATGAGCCATTACCCCAAGTGAAGGAGTTCAAGTACCTCAGGCTCTTGTTCGCGAGTGAGGGGAGAATGGAGCGAGAGATCGGCCGAAGAATCGGAGCAGCGGGGGCGGTATTGCATTCTCTTTACCGCACCAGTTGTGACGAAAAGAGAGCTGAGCCAGAAGGCAAAGCTCCCGATCTAATGGGCGATTTTCGTTCCTACCCTCACCTATGGCCATGAAGGCTGGGTCATGACTGAAATAACGAGATTGCGGGTACAAGCGGCCACAATGGGTTTTCTCAGACTGGTGGCTGGCGTCTCCCTTAGAGATAGGGTGAGAAGCTCAGCCATCCGTGAGAGACCGCTGCTGAATAGCACTGAGTAGAGCCGCTGCTCCTTTGTATTGAAAGGAGCCAGTTGAGGTAGTTCGGGCATCTAGTAAGGATGCCACCTGTGCGCCTCCCTAGGGAGGTGTTCCAGCCACGTCCAGCTGGGAGGAGACCCCGGGGAAGACCCAGGACTCGGTGGAGAGATTATATCTCCTCACTGGCCTGGGAACGCCTCGGGATCCTCAAGTCGGAGCTGGCGGATGTGGCCCGGAAAAGGGGTTTGGGGTTCCCTACCGTAGCTGCTGTCCCCACGACCCGACCCTGGATAAGCGGTAGACAATGGATAGATGGAAAATACAGTAATACATTTAAAACATTATATTATGCTAATTATACAGTTTTTTCACTTCCTCTGCCAAGCTAAAAAGGTTTCAGTAACAGGGTAGCGCGCATGTTGTGGGACACACTTTCAGTGTAAAATTACTGTTATTTAAAATATGTTTATGATTTCAAAAATTGATTGTACCATTACAAGAGACATATATCAATATAATAATACTAAAAAAAGTCAAAAGTGTACATTTTGTCTCAATACAAGTATATTTAACACAACAAGTGCATGGTTTAGCTTTTTGGGCATGGATTATTAGATTTTTATATGTGGGACATGAAATGTCCTCCAATTCTGGAATGACCCAGAAAGCAATCCTCAGTTAAACACCTTTTACCCTTACATACCTTTTATTTGTTGGCTAAAATCAACACAGTTTGTCCGAATACATAAGTTAATATTATGGATCACGTTAGCAAGTTCACTTACAAACTAAGTAGGCGATAATATGTCAATGTTGTGTTTTCAACATGTTTCTGCTGCCAAATAAACTGTTGTTGTTCACTCAGGCACATTTACCCATGGTGAAATAAATCACTGAGGGTCGGATTAACTTCTGCATATTTATGAAAATAAACAAAGAACAACTTTTAATCATCAGTCTGGATGTATGATCCTTCTAAATTCCAAAAGATATACCGAGCAAAAAAGTCCTAAACTGACAGACAAACATTCTCCTTCTGTAACAAATTGGTTGCTAGAGATATCTTTGCTGAGCGTAAGTCTTGGTGTCCACTGGGAATGCCTCTGTAGAGCGATGCTTTCCTTTTCTCTTTTCTTTCAATAGAAAGGATGAGCCTTTGCGCTTCCCTGACAGCACTGAAAGCTTGGCATGTTTTTAGCCTTCAGAGCTGAGTGCTAAAAGTTCAAAACCCCACATAGGAGCCATAAAAGGTGCATCTCACAAGCATCTGTTTAGTGATGCCATCTAAAAAAACAGAGGCATTCATTGACACAGAGGCTAACAGACTCATATTTAGCCTTTGAAGTGGATAATGGTGGCTGATTACAGGCCCACTCTCACTACTTGGGTTTGTGCATGCTGTCTGATGCCCAGCAGTTATATGGCACAGCGAACAGACTCTGTTTTCTTTCTCCTTCATGCTCTTTCTCTTGGTTTTGTCTTTGTCTGTCAGTTCTGCCACCCTCCAACCCCTCAGCCTTTGTGTTTGCTCTCCCCAAGGCATCCCTCTTTCATTTTGCATCTCTTTGTCTCCATCTGTCTCCCTGCATCCTGTCTCCTTCAGTTCCTGCCCCCTCCTGCTCTGTTTGTCTTTCACTTGAAACCCTCAATTTATTTATTTGCCGTTGTTTTCGTTATTTTGTCTGAAATGTGCATGTTTTTCTCTCCTGTTGCAGTGGTCCTACGGATTCTACCTCACTCATAACCAGGGCCAGAGCGGCTTTGAGTTCTTCTTCAAGACCAAAGAGCTGAAAAAGAAGTGGCTGGAGCAGTTTGGCATGGCCATGTGAGTGTGTTTTTTCTGTGTGTGTGTGTGTGTGTGTGTGTGTGTGTGTGCATCACAGTGTGATATGAGTGTGTCTCTTTGTCTCTGCACTGCATCGTTGTCACAGCATCAAAAAGTACACATTGTCCTACCTGTTATTCAAGTTAGGCTACTTAATGATTTAAGACTCACGCGCGACACTGTGACAAGAAGATGAACAGATTATAAGTAGAACACTTACTTTCAACAGCAAAACCTGACTGAAAATGCACAAAAACTGAATTTTAAATCCATTTATAACTTTATACTCAGAGAACGCAATTGGTTACATTGAATCAGGTGTAGATAAACTGCATCAACTAGTCTATATCCTGAATGGATACAAAATGTCCTGAAGTGACTGACGAACTGGTGCCAAAGAGTGACACATGGAACTATAGTATTTCACTTTAAGAGCCAAGACAGACGAATGACTGACTGAAGAGGCTCTCCACCTGCAGACACACACAGACCAGACGAGTTGTATTGGGTATACAATAACTGTAGTAGAAGATATCTAGATATGAATAGAAACTGAAGTCTAAAGCAAAACTCAAACAACATTGGACACAGTGTGTAAACTGTGGTTTTAATGAGTGTAAAAGCAGAAGAGTAAAGATATTATACCACAGGAAGGTTTGTGTAGATGTGGCTTGACTTGTTAGCTGAATTGTTTCATGCAGCTGGTGTTTGATCTGCAGTCGGAGGCCAGGAGCCAGATAGGACTCAGTTCCCTCGTTTCAAACCATGAAATAAAGCTGCAATTCAATGTGATTAGAATATGTGTATTCAGCACGACCGAGGAAGTACAGGAATCTGTGTTATGACGTTTTGCACAGTAAAGCAGAATAGCACATGCTTACAAATAGTACAACAGGTGCAGTAGGAGACGGCTGTGTAATCCCTGCTGTGTTATAAAAGTATAACAAAGTAACTGAAGTATTTTACTTTGAAAGTCAGGAGATCTTGGCCTCTGCTGCTTCGATTTTGACTTTTTTTTTTTAAGAAAGTCAAATCCTATCCATTGTATCCGATGTAGATGACAATAAATAGACAGATATTTTAAAGAAAAGAGCAATATCAGCAAACCTAGACAACATCCTCCCTGTCAGTGGCAGCAGTGACATTTAGTGCAGCAGATGCAATTACATTGAAAATATAAAAAGAAAAACAGAATAATGAAAAGAAAAGAAAAAATCTGTGAAATATAATTTTCATGCTACAATGGAAAGCAACAGGTCTTATAGAAGTGAAGAAGTGAGTTGGGAAGATTCAGCGCAGCGTGATGCGAGACTGTGAAAACAGGGGCTTTGGTTGATTAACTTTTGGAGCTGAATTAACGAGCTGCAAGAATAGAAAGGCTTTGCCAGAAAATCACATGCTCCCACAGCTTGCTTAAGCGATGCTTAATAGCTGATCTGTGAACAGTTGTTTTTCTCACGTGCCCCCATTTTACTGCTCCACTAACATTCAGCAGGCACGAGGTCGAGGGCGACACACTGCTTCACGTACAGAAAGCGAGAAGTTGAGCGAGCACCCCGTCGTTGAAAGTCAGAGGGAAACTGCAAATTAAATCATATTGTATTTTAAGTTCTTAAAATTCAAGCCTCTATCTCTCAGCGATCTTTACAAAGTTGCATAGTGGAACTGGGAGAGGCCAGTCGTATTCTCAAAGTCAAGTCGCAAGAAAAGGGAAGCTCAGGGGGTTTTACAGGTTTTTTTTTGTCATATGCCAAAGCAACGTGTTCAGTATCTTTCAGTGTAATTACTTTTATGGTAAAATTGACTCGTTCTTGTCAGCGATATGCAATTCATAGTTAATAACAGTCTCTCCTACAAAGAGATATGTTGGTTTATTCTAGTACAGAGGAGAGGACACCACTGAAGGTCTCTTTTCTTCTGACACATACTTACATCTTAGGGCTGTTTGTCCTATTTTCCAGAGAATATGCTGTAGCTAATTATTTGAGTAAAAGAAAAAAAGAAGTAACACCTGTGCATATTAAGCAAAACGCGTATGCAATAATGCCATCGTGTCTAGTTATCATAACTCTGAAAAAACACAGGAAAGACCTCTTACATTTGAATTAACAGGCAGTGCTATAGGCAAACCCTGTCTTTTCCCTTCTCACACACACAGACACACACAAATCCATCCATGTCCCAAGGGGCCAAGAATACTTCTGTGTTCACTTCAAGCAGACCTTGCCTGTCTATTTGCAATTCTCTCCTTCCCACTTCAAAGAACCGTATCAGTAAATGTTACTGTTGCCTTGGAAGAGTTTGTTGGCCGCAATTATAAGGGAACATTTTTGCTTTGAAATTCACATTTTCATCAAAGACCAAAGCAGTTGGTAACAAAAAGGGCAACAAACACAAACTCATTTTCATTCATTCACTTCTACTACAACAGTGTTGGTCCAACTGCTTGTTCTGATTTTGAGTCTTCCATTATTTGTAAAAGTTGTGTTCAATGGTTTTTAATATTCAACCCCAACCCTCGATATCACGTTGTGATTTCTATTTCATTCCACAAGTTATATTATCATCATGCAGTAAGAGAGGTACACGAGCAGAGACTGTATTGAAAACTGAGTGGTGCATTCAAAGACATTTCAACTCAATTTTTGGTGACACTGCATTTTAAATGGAAGAAACAAGCACATTTGCATTATTTTTTTAAAAGCTTTGTTTATTGTTTTTCCCCTGGTTTGGATTGTTCTGACATCGTAGATCGTGAATGCAATTCTTTTCGACAGCTCACTCTCAAATCCCTGGTTCCAGAGAGATCACCCTTCCTTCATAAACAAGAGAGTTTTTGGGCTCCCCGCTTGAACTTCATTAGCATGTGATGATAGTTGCTTTACCGTCACGGACAATTTATCTCAACTAAGCTTCAACTTCCTGCAAGTGGATTTTTAGGAAGTCAGTCTGAAAAGTAATGATATATTTAGATTGTTTAGAATGCAAACACAACGAGGTTCAGACCAGTGTGAGTCCATCCATATCAAAACAAGTCACACAACTTTTCTCAGGCTTTGTTCACGATATATCTAACCTAATCGAATATTATTAGTATTATACTATTAGTAGAATGAGATTCCATGGAGGCTGCGCAGGATTGTTTCCTACTTGTGTGATCCAAACATTTCCAATAACTCCATAACATTGTAAAGTCCAAAAGTCCTAAAATTCACAAGATGGTTTTATAAAATTAAATATTCTTATTTATTCTCCTACTTGCCGCACACAAAGGAAGGAAACATTTTTTTAGGGTGATGACGTCATAAAATGTGACCCTAACCCATTTATAGCTTTGAATGTAACATTATTTTATTCTGTACATACATTCTTACAAAATGACATATTTACTCTTAATGGATACATACATATTTATGAGGAATATAAATGACCATGAATACAAAACATATAATATTACAACCTCTATTCTTTACAAACTACAAACTGTCGTCGTAACCCGTCAATGTCTAATGTTTGTTGTCTTGTTTAGATCCAACATCCGGCCTGAGAATGCCACAAACAACTTCCATGAGTTTAATATGCACACCTTCGAACGGATCACCTCCTGCAACTCTTGCCACATGCTGCTGAGGTAAGAGGCCAGTTATTATTCACACACACACACACACACACACACACACACACACACACACACACACACACACACACACACAGTGGAAGCAGCACACAACTCCTTCAAGGCTATCGTCAAACATAAAGACTGAGGCCTCCCTCTCCTATTCCTCTCCAGTGTACCTTAACAAGCTATTTGTCACTTTCCTTTACTCCTCTCTTCCTCTGCACATGCGCCTTAGTTATGCAAAGTTTCTTTTGAATTTGCTGAATGGTATCGGCACTCAGAAGACCTCGTCCATGGTCTTACTCACAGCGAGAACGACTGAGTGGTTTCACCTACCGGTAAAGAAAAATGTCTGTCACACTTCAGCACTTCCTCAAAGCGATGGATGGTGAAAGGGGACGAGATTATTGCTCTGTGAATATACAGAGCCGGCCGATGAACTCACCAACATTATCTTAGGATGAGATAATAAAACAAGAATAATACAGGAAAGGTCTCAAGAAGCATCTTAAGTGCAGTGTGTCAATATCTTCTTGATTTCTCTCTCAAATGTTTCTTTAAATAATGATTCATCGTACCTTTGTGTGCAGTGCCTGTAGAAGAAGAAAGGATTAACAGGACGTAACCTTTTATCGAATGTGCGCCAACTATCAAATAACTTCATGGATCACGAGCGAGAGTTAATCTGTGATTTTAAGATGTGGATGATATTATTTTATAAAAACCTACAGTTCAAATCAGACATCAAGTGTACTATACTGGTACTCAGATGACTTGTAATGTTTTATGATAATTATTTTAGTATAGTTATTCAGTCATTTAAAAAGGAAATTCTTAGGCAAACCTAATAACCTAGTGGTTAAATTCTTCCCTCAATGCAACACACCCTTTAGTTCTCATCAGAGAAGAAAATAATAGCAGCACCTGAACATCTTGCTAGTTTTCTCAAAGAGGTTAAAGTGTAAATTAGCTGGAGAGCAGAGCAATGCAGATTTACTTTCATGTCATACTAACTAGAGCCTCTGTGAAAGAAAACAGAAACACGACTTCAGCTTCAATCTCTGCATGTGTTCACACATCATTTACACCGAGAATGTCAGTGTCTTCTTCTCAGTATTTATTAGATATAAGCTGATGCATTATTTTTCGAAACTAATGAGAAATAACTTCCATGCCATCTCCCTACGACACCTGTTTTATTGAATTATGGCTGATGTCCTCGTGTTGCAGAGTAGAAGGTAGAACAGCCTGCAGCAAAACATGTGATGACTTTGTCTGTCTGTCTGTCTGCAGGGGTGTCTTTAACCAGGGCTACCTGTGCTCCAAGTGTGGTTTGGGTGCCCATAAAGAATGTCTCGGCCGCTTTGGCAGCTGTGGAAAAACAGGTAACAAATAAAAAGTCTCTCACTTTATTGCACAACCTCATATCAGTCACTGAACAAAATAATAGTGAGGGACACATTAAATGTAATCTTATGAAAACCACTGCATTTGTGACTTGGCTCATGGTTACTCATTGACATTCTGAAAAGCATTGCACTAAGTCCAATTGTGGGAATTAGAAGGGTTGCTCTTAAATACATAAGAAGTTTATAAGTGCCCTTATTTCTACCATCCAAGGTCATCCAAGTATTCGATCAATATTGCAGATATTCATTCAAAAGCTCCCCCGCTTCGCTGCGGTTTTGACACTTCAGAGCACCTTAAAGGCAATGTCACTGTGTATCATTGCACCAATCCCCAAAGCTTAATAGTAGTTTTACTGAGAAGCTTTATGAAACTCCTGACTTTTTTATTATGCCCCTGTTGTGTATCTGTCACTCAGCTCCCTATGCTGGAGCACTGACAGCTCTGAAAGAAATGGTGGGGAAACTTCAGACATTTGGAATGAAAAGAAG